>NC_142511.1:21702717-22010543 GCF_057876585.1 Rhinolophus sinicus
CAGGGCTCTGACCAGACTCCTGGTTTCACGTCGGCCCATTCAGTCCCAGCCACCAGCTCCTGTCAGTGGCACCTGACGAAGGGAGCCATGTGGAGAGCATGACTACACTCTCTAATCCAAGCCTGAAGGGTGGTCTAGAGGGCCCGTGGTTCCCGGCCTTTTTATGACCAAAGTCTTCTTCCACTAATTCTTCTAAATAGGCCCAACATTTCGGAAATATGCTGCCCAATAAGTGTGTTTCGTTAGTAATGTCTTCTTTTTATTCATCAGAAGTCATAAAACTGCTGATTATCTCCTGCTATTTGACTGATAGGTCTGAAATATCCAAGTTCTGCAGTGAAACACTAAGGAAGGTAATATTTTCATTAACCAGTACAGCCATAGTTACCTTCAATGCCCAATTACCACCAAGGGCTTTGAAATATTAAAAACATCTTACAGTATAGAACTTTGTAGTACAGTACATTAGTAATGCTGATCAGAATTCTAATTGTCTATTTTTTCTTCTACTATTTCTGCAGAGAAGTTGCCAGCATAAACATGCAAAGGTGTGTGTGCAAGGATGCTCACTGCGGCATTGTTTGTGATGGTGGAAAACTGGAAACAACGTAAATATCCATCGGGGAGATTGACATAGCCATACCTGCAATACTGTGTAGAATGGGGTAAACCTGGATTTACTGACGTGATAAAAGTCCATGATATTGTAAGTTAAAAAAAAAAAAAAAAGGGAATGGCAGCAGAACCAAATATATACGGTGTGAGCCTATGTTCATTACTAGGATACACCAGAATAAGATGTCAGAAAGAATCAAACTTAACAGGGACAGGAGAAATTGTGGAGGGTATTTAATTTTTCACTTTCTTTCTGTATTGTTTGAAGTTTTCATGAACGTGTATTGCTTTTGTAATTAGGAAAATGTACACTTGGGAACTTGTCTGTTCCAGACATACCCCAAATATTAAAGAATAGAAAACACAAAGAAAGAAAAGCGTGTAGACCTCTCCCACACACATTCTCGCTTCCACAGAGCCCTGAAACCAGTTATCTGCGCACCTTAAAGACACCTCAGCCATCACTACTCCCCTTCCCCCGCATCCCTGGAGTAGCTGAAGTTCCCGTAATGTTCCTTTGGAGGTTTTGGCTCCCTAAAGTGCTTCTTCGGTCCTGCAGCTCAGTCACCTCCCAGAGCCAACACAGGTGTAATTAGCAGCAAGGGGATAATGGCTGAGCTATTAATAAAGCAACTGCTGGGTGTGAACACTGAGCAGCTCTCCCAAGATATAGGCAAATAACAGAAAAAGGAAATGAACTGACACATATTCTCATAACTGTATTTCTCCTTTGACTGTGGCTACAATAGTCTCGTGGTCCAATCAGAAAGGGGAAAAGAGAATGGGGTAAATGAAGGACAGAGGCTTTAAGACAACCCACATGCTTCCAGCGGGAAAGAAGAGGGTGGAGCTGGGAAGGGAGAAATCAGAGCCATGCGGAAATTAAGAGTCTAGAAAACCGAACAGAGACGTGGATTACTGCTTCCTTGACTAATTAAAAGCCCTCAAGGCAGAAAAACTGCAGAAGAGTCAGAAAGGCAGGTAGGAGATTCCTTTGGAGAATAAAGCAGAGCTAGGACTGACACTATGCATTGTTCAGGGTGAGAGACTCCCACAATTACTAACTCCCCCACCCCACCCCACTCCACCCCCAGACACACATACCAGCTTTCTGCTTTCTTTTGAATCAAGTGTACCTCTCCTTAAGATGTGCATCCCGAACCCCAAAATCCGGGTCACCATATTGTCAAACAAAAGAAGAAAACATTCTTTACTGAAAATATAATTCTTCACAGGGCTCTTTTAAATAGCAAGCTCCCAGCACAGTAGTTAAAGTACAATTCAATTTTTATATAATGTTTTAGAAATAAATACAACATGCAAATACAGTCACCAGTGAAAATAATACACCAGCTATGTGCCCACCAGTCTTCTAAGTGCTTTCCTATATTTATTCATGTAATTCTCACATCACTCTGGGAGGAGATACTATTAGTATCCCGATTTTATAAAGGAATAAACTGAGGCATGGAGAGGACAAGTAACTTGCTCAAGGGCACACAGCTAGGAAGTAGTAAAACCAAGATTCAAACCCAGGCAGTCCGACTCCAGAGGCTGCACTCGAACATCTCACTATACTAGTTATCGCCCATGGGGTACCTGCCCTTGGTACCTAGCTTCCTGCCTGGCAGAGAAAGGAGACCCTAATTGTAGAGGTACACTATACTCAGTGTCACATCCAAACAAGCTGCCTCTGCTACAGCCCAAACCCCAGCAAGCCTCATTGGCACTAGGTGAAAAGAGATTATCATCATTAATCACGAGACTGACAAGGGCATGACATCAAGGTCGAGACTCTGGAGAAAGCTTTGAACATGAGATGATTCCAGGTCTCATGCTGCTCGGCTGTTTCCACCTACTGATAAATATAACCACTGAAGGGAGAACTGACTGATAGACTTCCAAAGGAAAAGTGCAATCTAGAAGCAGGGACAAGGGGTAGCATTCCTTTAGTTTCCCCAAAACATCTGGGGCCCAGTGGCCCTGGACCTTTTGGACTGGGCTATGCAGTCTGGCAGTCTATAATGATGCTTCGGAATGCAGATGCTTCATCTCTCCGCAAATCCACCTGCCATATCTGTCTAAAGGATTGGCACGAAAATGTTCCTGTGAAACCTGTCCCCAGAGGAATGAACCTGCAGGAAAAACAGTTCGCAAAGTTCAAAGGCTACCCTGTGAGAAAATATGGTGCCCAAGACACTGTGAAAAGTCAAATGTCAGGGCTTATTCCCCTAAGGCCTATAGAAATGAGCTACTGGCTGCCACCTGCAATTTCTACAGTGAGCAGCACCCTCACAAACCTTATCAGCCCCCAGTATTTCCTGCACACTACCACTCTGCCTTACTCACTGTGTGTACGATAATGCCTGTCCTAACTTTTAACATCAATCAAGTGTACAGAAACCCCCAGGAGACAGAGATTCAGTTAAAGAAAGCAATAAGAAAATGCCGGGCCACACCAGCAGTCCAGCTCCAAGGACAGACATTTCATAGTATACTTATTTCAGACAGGAAATTCCCCTTGTAGATTTTGTTTTAAATTGCCATGTTAAAGAATTATTTCTCACTCCCACCAAGCAGCAAAGTCTAGGATTACAATTATATTCACCGGATAAAATCCTGGGAGAGAGCAGCCCCTCCTTTTTGCCAGAACTTACAACATTTCTTCTCTGATAGTCGAAGATTTGAGGCTTTGGTTTCACAGCTGCTGTTGTTCTGTTCTGAAGATGCATTATTCCCAGACATGGCAGCTCTTCAGGAGAGGTCTGGAAGGGACAAAAGGAATGTAAGGAAGGAAAGAAAGGAGACATCTCTCAAAACACTCAGTGAAGAGGATCAGTGCAGCATAAGTGAAAATACCCTGGGCCAGGAGTCAAGTCCAGCCCTCTTTCTCCCAGTTAATAGCTACATGCCCCAGGATAAGTCATGAACCCGCTGCCCTCTGCTTTCTCATCTATATATAAATAGAGCACTAGAACCTTGCTTTACAATGCAGACTTAGGAGTTACATTCACACAAATTATCTTCTTCCGTCCTTCCAATAGTCCTGTAATAAGGCAGAATTTGCTACCATTATTACTTCTCTTCATTTTACAGATTTGAAAAACTGAGGTCAATCAAATTAAGTGGCTTATCCTAGTTCCTTCCTGACCTTAAATTCTAGTTTAAGAATCTGGAGAGAGTAGTGGCAGCAGTTGGGGGTGGGGTGGGTTGTGAACAGATCAAGTTCATTATGATAAAGAAATGGCAGAAGAATGGTAGAATTCAGTCCTGAAAAAAATGAGAGAAATGGGAAAATCTCAAACATGTTTCCTGAAAGAAAAACTTTAGCTGGACCCTGAGACACTCCTAGCACGTCACCATCTCTTCTCTAGTGTTCTCATTCTCCTTGCTCCCCACCGCTCCCCATCTAGCCCCGGGATGAAGTCTGCAGAAGAAACACTGGGAGCACAAAGAATATCTTCCTCAAGGTCCCCTGCAGGAGAAGGGGTAAGTCCTGACTCGAACTGGGGTAGGGGAGCCCCGAGTTCACTCCCCAAACCCAGACAAGGGACTCGTTAAGTAGGAAGGTACTATTACTTCAAAGACCTTGCAGTGTTATTCTACTGACCGCACAAATCCTCCAATCGAAATACCAGCGGCGGCTCCCGGTCCCTGAATGTCCCCACTCCGGGCAATGCCTGGGGGCCGGCACTTGCCTGACACAGCAAGGCACCGCCGTTCCGCACCCCATCCGGGTGCCCGCAGCCCGCCCCCCTCCCTCCCAGGCTCCTGCAGACGCTGCACAGCTGTCGCTCACCCTATAATCCCTAAAATCCCTCCCGGCAGTGGCCCCGGCACTTCCCCCGAAACGCTGCACACTGGAGACGACAGACTGTGGCCTGGGGCCCGCGCACGCCAATCGTCGGCACATCCAATGCCCCAGCCTAGCTCCGCCCACCCTCACGTTGGTCCTCACCTGGAGAGAATCGTCGACCAATCCAGCGCCTGCAGGCCCCAGGGGGCGGGGCTCAAATCGGAATCGCTGACGCTGGTTCTAGAGGGAGGATGAAACTGTGAAGGGGAAAGATCACAAGTTTCCCAGCAGTGTGGAGGTTGGTTGCATCGTTGCTTGGCAACTAATAGGGCTGGGGGCGGGGTTTATTAAAAGCATTACTTTTTTTCATACTCTCGCGAGAGTGGACTAAGCAGACGTCTTGAGAGGGTGAGACTTTTGGTGATGGGAAGAAGTCACGGAGGTTAACTCTTCCCTCCCTGAATCCCAGCAGGACCTGGTTAGATCCATAAATTGGAACGTAAGCTTTAGAAGGTGCTTTGCGCGGGTAAACTACCACAGTACTTAAGCTGATTACACCTTAGGGTATTTGCACATCCTTCCTATAGGTCAGACACTGTAACCTAAGAAAACCAACTACTCTCATCGCTGAACCAACCACATACTAGACCCATCCACCTACTCCAGTGGACTTCCAGCCACCTTATTTATATTCTCTCCTACCTCCCACACTGTACCATCTGTGATGGTCATCTTGAAGAACCAAAGAGGAAATGGCTCCAGCAGGAAAATGGGTCATGAAAGGTATAAAAAGATTCAAAGTTTCCATTTCTACCAGGATGGAAAAAGAGCAATGAGCATGGATTTCTTGGAAGAGAGATAAATTCAGAGATGTCTTTATTCCTCCTTCATCTGGGGATTAAATTCATCCTTCAAACAGCTCCAATAGGGTCGTCTCTTTGAAGCCTATTACAGCGCTCAGTATGTTATAGTTGCCCCCAGTGCCTATACAACTCTCTTTATTCGCCAAGTATTTATCGAGCACTTATTTGCAAGACGTAGTCCTTGGTTCTAGGGATACAGGGTGGAAAAGGGCCACATAATCTAGCATTATCACACTGCTGTGAAATTCAGTGGTTGTGTCCTTTACCTGCCGCCCTCTCTTCCGATTACAATGAGTACTTGTCATACTGAAGGTAGAAATGGAATCATCTTCATATTTGTCTACTCAGGGCCTGAAGTGGAATGTAGATGACACACATTAGTTCTCTTCATTCCTTCTTATACTGCCACCTCCTGAAGGTGGCATTGCCCTAAGCCCAGATGCTGACCTCATCCTGAGCTTTCTGGTGTGACAAATGGACGTTTACAAATTACAGTCTCCTGGAGGTGGGAAGGCCAGTTGTCCCTTAACCTCAATGAGTCAATGTTTGCTGCAGCCATGAGTCTACTCACGAGTATTTGGTTGTTTTTGACAGGTCCTTGACTCACTGGCATTCATTTGCATTCTGAACTATAATTCTGTTTCTTCCGGTGTCGTTTAGTAGCCCCAATTTAATAACTTCCGATCTCAGTAAGTGCAAGGTTACATTCCAATGTACTGGGTTCAGGAACTCTTTCCCCGCCCTCTTCCCTTGAGCATATATGCTGCCAACGCGCGGAGGGCACCTCACTCTACAGGTAGCAAGACCTTTTGTACTTTAGGAATACTGATAAATCTTCATCCTGTGGCTTCTGAAAAGTGGGGGCGAAAATTAGTTGTCACTTTAAGAGAGTTCGCGCTTCTTAAAGTGCTAAAACTGAGGCTGCACCAAAGTCTCGCGAAAACTTTAGCCACCGAGGACATCTCGCGATGTTTGGCCCGGCAAAAGGTGGCCATTTTGGAGTCCCCGCGGCGGCCGGTTGCCCCGGCGGCGTCTGCCATCCTGCTGCCGGGACCAAAGCTGGCCCCGCGGGTGCCTGGCCTGTGGGCGGCCGGACCGACACGATGTGGCGGCTCCGCTGCAAGGCCAAGGATGGCACCCACGTTCTGCAGGAGTTGTCCAGCAGGACCCGGGTGCGGGAACTCCAGGGCCAAATTGCCGCTATCACCGGGATCGCCCCCGGCTGTCAGCGAATCCTCGTCGGGTACCCGCCCGAGTGCCTGGATCTCAGCAACGGGGATACCATCCTGGAGGATTTGCCCATCCAATCAGGTAAGGGAATCGCGGCCGGGGCCAGGCAGAGCCCTGGGAGGAGGGCGAGGGCGGAGGGGGAACAGAAGCAAGGCCAGGTGGCTGTGGGTCAGCGGGTGCTTCGGGGACAAGCAGGATCGATGAAAGCGCAGAGGACTCGGACGCAGGCCGAGACGAGTGTCTGGCAACGCCTTGACTTTGGAGACGGTTGAAAGAGACAGGGAGGTCCTGGCTTATGTGAAAAGCCCCAAAGCTTTGGAGTCCCCGCTTCCTCACTCTGCTTTCTGCTCTACCTTGAATACGTCTCGTTGCTTTGCTGCCCCTCGGCGTCCACAAAAGTATAAAAGAGTAGGACGTATTTTCTCTGTCCCGATGGTTCATTCTCCTTGTGTCACTGAAAGAAGGTGGCAGATCTGTAGAATGCAGATCTTTATTGCTTTCCTGATTTCTGCAATCACCTTCATATTTAGGTATTCTAACTTGGACAGGTATTCTCAGTTTCGAGTTTGCATTTACATATCCACCAAAGGCCCTTTCAAGTTCTAAACAGCAGTTCTGTCCAATATTAAAACTTGAACAGCAGTATTGTAAAAGCGTTGCCGCTGTTATTTATTATCAAGGATCCTGTAAACACTAAACAGGCCAAGTAAGTTTCAGGAGGAGCGCCCCCTAGTGGCCGAGTCTATGGTAAACACTTTTTGGAAGATTTGTGCTTTTTAAATGCGGAGAGCAAGCGTAAGGAAATTAGGTTGTTGAAATATATCTTTTTAAGTAAGTATAAAGGTGTATATAACCCAGGGCACTTCACAAAATTGAGGTGCAACCTATAGTGTGTTAGCTCTTTGTTCTGTCTTGAATTTATGAAGATTCAGCGGACAAAAAGTGTTAGTGGTCACGAGTTTGCAAAGCTGCATTCTCCCCTATGCTTATACTTTAACTCCTTCTGCTTGCAATTTACAGACTTGGCTGGTGAACACCAGTTTCATCTATAATTTCTCTGCAGTTTTGGATTTGTTTTATTTTTAACAGGCGACATGCTGATCGTTGAAGAAGACCAAACCAGGCCCCAAACTTCACCTGCATTTACAAAATATGGTGCTCCTAGTTACGTCAGGGAAACTTTGCCTGTGCTTACCCGAAGGACGGTCCCAGCAGACAACTCTTGCCTCTTTACCAGTGTGTACTATGTTGTGGAAGGAGGAGTCTTGAATCCAGCTTGTGCCCCTGAGATGAGACGCCTCATCGCGCAAATTGTAGCAAGTGATCCAGACTTCTATAGCGAGGCAATACTGGGGAAAACAAATCAGGAGTACTGTGAATGGATCAAAAGGGATGATACTTGGGGAGGAGCCATTGAGATATCAATTTTGTCTAAATTTTATCAATGTGAAATATGCGTAGTGGATACACAGACAGTGAGAATTGATCGTTTTGGGGAAGATGCAGGCTATACCAAAAGGGTCCTGCTTATTTATGATGGCATCCACTATGATCCACTTCAGCGTAACTTTCCTGACCCAGACACCCCCCCTCTGACCATCTTCTCCTCCAATGATGATATTGTTCTTGTACAAGCACTGGAATTAGCAGATGAAGCTAAAAGAAAGAGACAGTTTACTGATGTGAACCGCTTCACGCTGAGATGCATGGTATGTCAGAAGGGATTGACTGGACAAGCAGAAGCAAGGGACCATGCCAAGGAGACAGGCCATACCAACTTTGGGGAAGTGTGAGCTATGCATAAGGAGGATTGAAGCCTACTACCTCACAGACCCAGAAGGTTCTGCGTTTTCAAATAAGCTATTTGTAACCCTAAAGAACAAAGGACACAATGCTTGAACCATTCTATTAACTTAAAACCACTAAGACACTGAAATTCCTTGTTAAGATTAAAATTAGTGTGCAAGTTTACAGATGTGTGTCCACAGTGGTGATCCATGCCTTCTTTCTGCTGTGGTGACAGAATAGGTGGCCCTCGACACTAACCTGAAGATTGAGTTTTAGTATTACAAACTAGCATCCAGCAGCATTAACTTGTAGAAGAAAACAGCTTCATATTGTGGATAATGCTGAAGGCCTCATGTGAGGCCAATGGACATAAACCGCAGTGTCTCCAGTAACTGAGTCCTTTTAAAAACTGAGTGAATTAATAGTTTCTAAATTATGGATTGTTTCCTCAAATGAAGATACTCAGAATTGTCAAACTGATTTTATGTTGCAATTTAGTAGACTTGATAAATGTGTACTTAACCAGTTATAAGTACACCACAAGCAATTTTTACAGGGATGAGTCTGTTCTTTGAGAACATTACCTAAAAAACAGGAACTAATAGTGCCCAATTTAAGATTTCTAGTGTATAAAAGCAGAATGTATGAGGGAAAAGGTGCCTGAGCAGCTTACTGAAGCTTCGAAAGACCGTTGGCGTCATGTTTTAATACAACTTATTTATCGATGTTTGTCATATTGGATGAAATTTTTAAATTAAGCGGGTTATGTTTTTTTAATTGAAATTTGCTTGATTTTTGTTTTTCTTTACACAGATTTGGAAGGATTTAATTTCCTCCGCTTTTTGTTAAGAGCGCGTGTTCCAACTACTGAAAAAAAAAATCTTCATTGCTTCTCGGCCTTTTAGCTAAGAGCAAGTGTAAAAAATCTTCATCTAAAGTGATGGATGATGCTATGCTTTGGTTTGGTTTTATGAGATCTTTTGTTTACCTAAACAGGATTTGTTTTCATCTTAGCCTTATCCCACCAATAACACTCTTTTGAATAATTTCATGTTTCTGCAAATTAGCACTTTGCTTATCCACAATCTTTTACTTGGACTTTAAAGAATTTTAAAGTAATTGGGATAATATTGAATGAGTTTGTTTCACTTCCAAAATAAGAGTTTTGTAATCCTTGCCTTATCTGAATTGCTTCTTCTTAATGTTTGGTGTGTATCCATTTGCTTGGTGGGCTAACCCTTAAGGGACATCCTCTAAAACAGCTTTACTATGAGATCTTCCAGATAAAAGTTTTCTACCTCTTTTCTTAATTCTTCTGATGATCAGGGATGCTAAATTATAATTTGTTATGTATTATCTCACATAATATGAAAAGGCTTAATGTTGTGAGGTTTTGTTATATTGGTCTTATTTTTTAAGTAAATATCTCAGAAACTAATGGCATGCTTTAAAGCACTTGAACCTCTTTCACCATGTCTTGACAAATGTTACAGAATGATTGAGATTGCTTTTAGCACTTTCACTTGGTGGAAGTGGCCATATAAAATTAAGGAACATGTAAACAATTTAGGAAAAAAGGAACTTTAAGGAACAATTCACAAAGTATGCTTGAAATCATTAGATGACAGTTTTTGAATGCCTTTTGTGTGAATAGCTGCTTTAGAAATAAGTTATGGTCAGTATAACTTAAAAGTGTTTAATTTTCTATTTTACTGAGCCTTAAAAATAGCACTTGTGAGTTTGTGGTACTTAATGTTTGGCAATCATAATATATACAAATGAGTGTGATTGAACATTTCTTGGTACCTGTCCTTTTAATTTCCCCCAGGAAATATCAAATTTAAAATTATAAGCTAAGAGTATACCACTGGGTAACATCAGTCAAATTGTTTACCTTCCTTTCTTAGGTATTCAGAAGCCAAACTTGACGTTTGCTAACTGGAATTTTAGAGATGTTTATTCATGCAACAAATATTTATTGAGTAACTTATAATGTACCAGGCATCTATTGATGTTTCCCAACATAAATTTCTGTCACTTTAAAATTGAGTGTCTACATTGGATGACTTTACCAAATGGAAAGAAATAGAACCTAATATTTTATGAAATTAAATCCCTCCATTTTAAGTGTTTTTGTTTATAGATTTAAGCTTGTACTTTTATAGCAAGTGTCAAGTGTTTATTCAGGGGATCTTATTTTATTCTAGTTTTCCTGTTTTCCACGTTGTCGATTCACCAGTTGGAAACTGATAGTTAAATCGCTCTCAATAATGGCTTTTTAAATTAATCAGCTTCTGAATTCAGCACCAGGACTTCAAAGGAATGCTCTGATCATGGAAAATTCAAAATTGCAGGTCGTTTGATTAATTATTGAGGATTAAAAAGCTAAACCTGTGTTCATTCTAAACTTGTTTATGAGCCTCACATAATTTAAAGATTTTTTTAACTGCACTTTTTAAACTCCTGAAATTAATTTTCTAATGTGTAAATTCTAATCTTGAAAATTTTGAAAACCTATGGGTTTAGTACTTGGAGTGGGATTAAAAGAAACTTCGTTTCTTAAATTTGCGCTTGAGCAAAATGAAACCCTTCTTCCTAGTTAGTGGTTTTGACTGCCATTCAAGAATAGTTTTTAAATTAGAATTAAAATAGTTTACATTAGTGGCAGAATGAATGAAGATTGTGCCTCCCCACCCCCACTCCTCCATTCCATAATTCTTCTTTCCTGTACTCTCCTTTGGATTTAAAAATTAGGTGTAGGGCTATGAAGATGCACTTTTTAGATAGAGTGATTTCAGAAATTAAAATTATATCCCTGGGAATTTGTGACATGATAGCCATATGAAGACACCAGTGACATACATTTTCTGTTAATGGTTCAGGGTTGATTTTTTCATTGTTTCCCATGAATGACAAATGGACACAGTCAAGTGGTACCCTTGAAAGTTAGCAGCTGGTCAGTTTGACCCTTTTGGCAAAAACTAATGTAGTCGTGCCACTTGATTATTCCATGAAGTTCAAGTCCCTGCCAAATCGTAATCAGGAATGAATTACATTGTCTATCTATACACACCCCTAAGTGCCCAGGCTGAACTTGCTTATCTTCATGTTCTTTCTATCCTATGTAGCCTTTAAAGCATGCGTATTGCACGTTGCCCTAGCTAAACATAGTTTTCTATGTCTTTTTTGAAAAAAAACTAGAATGGGGAGTATGCAAGATTAGCAGCAGAGTGATTTTTTTTCTTTACAAATCAGGTGGCCTTCCTAAACTTTCATATACTAAGATTTATGTTCTTTCATGTGTTGAGATGCACATTTGTTATTATTTGCAGCACTTTTAAAAAAACATGAAATAAAAGTTTACATGTTAGCCCTTTCCGGGGATCTCATTAAAAACATTAAAATAGAATTCTTGAACTGCTAACAGTCAGCTCTTCATAACAATTAGCATCAGTGTACAGTGTGTCCAGTAGTTCAACATTCTGGTGTTTTGATAATAGTAGCACTTAATTTCAATAACTTAGGAGTAGGCTCTGGGCCCGTGGCCTTCAAAATGTTACCTATTTCTATTATGCAATTATTCTTTATCATTCATTGGACAGTGCAGTTTTCAAATTTGTCCTTGTAGCACAAAAGTGACTGTAACAACTTTGAAAAGATTAGACTCTTAAAACTTCATTTGTTTCTAAGCAAACTTATTTTAAGGGAACTGGTTTTTGAGTCAGAGGCCTTAAAAGTGTCATACATAAGCAACATCAATTTCAAGAGTAAAGTGAAACACTTGATTTTACTAAGCCAGTTATTAAAGGTGTTTTCTTACTAAGAGTTATAATATTTCAGCACATTTCATCCAACTTAGAACATAAAACCTCTCTGTTTGTGAGAAAGGATTTTGTTGTTTTTTCCTTCGCCAAAAATTAGGTATTTTGTTCACAGTGCTTGGAATGTTTGACTGAAGAAATTGTTACATTGGTATTGAATTATGGGTGCTGATGAGGTCTTGGTTCACAGGAACTTAAAGGAGATCAATAACCTCCCATACTATTTTAGAATGAAGGGAGAAAGGGGCAGCAAGATAAAGTACCTGAAAGAGAAGAGATTCTCAAACGGATGCAATGCTAGTCAGGAATTATGCTTTTGGAAAGTTTTTCAAGCGATGCTTTTGTCTCACCTTCATCCTTCTCCCCCGTTTCTTGGCATAGAATGTAGCAGGGTTATAACTGAAAAGTGAGTCATTAAAGTACAAAACCATGAATATAAGCATTTTGGTATGATGCCTTTTTATACTTGTTTTTAAAGTGCAAACATACTAGAAGTTTAGAGATAGTGAAGATAGGGTTTGGTTAAGTTGTAGGGTTGAAAAAAATTTAACCTAAGAAAAGAAAGCTTTAGAGTTTCTACTAAGATTACATAAGCCTGACTTTATAACTGATAGAGGCTATGTCGTTATTTGTAGCCCGTAAGTTACTTAAAAGGACCCAATTCTTGTCAGTTTTCCAGTTCACCTTGGTGCCATTCAGGACTCAAGTTGTTTACAGGAAATATAATTTCCTTAGCAAAAAGGAATTTTTCCTTTATAAAAGTGTTGACTTCAGCTTAAAATAGAAAACAAACGTATAGCTTGTCAATGGTACAGAGAATGACAGAAGTCCTGTGTTTCTTGTGTTAATGCAGTAGGTGAGGAATTCCTGAAGCAAAAAGAAACCCACAGGACCGTCAAATTTAGAGCTTTAGTCCATGAATTGAAAAAGTACGAGGGCAAAACAAAACACTCTTCTGTTTTTCTTAGAATAAGAAAATGTTTTTGCTTCAGATGGACAGTGTTTCCTTGTTTTAAAAATGTTCTTTTGTCTATTTGCCAGCATTTTTTCCCACAGTTAATGTCCTGCTGCTACCTGGGAGATGTCCAGTTTCGTTTTGTACAACTCTTATACGATATTGCCATTGTCATTAAGATGCACTGATTTTATTTA
The DNA here is from genome assembly GCF_057876585.1 of Rhinolophus sinicus. Lineage (NCBI taxonomy): Eukaryota > Metazoa > Chordata > Mammalia > Chiroptera > Rhinolophidae > Rhinolophus > Rhinolophus sinicus. Next base: position 21,715,983 of record NC_142511.1, read on the forward strand.
TGAGGTGTATGATGTTAAATATCCAAATGCTGTGTGACATGACTTGTTTTAAAAGAATAAATGAAGTGAAAATATTGTTGTCTGAGCATATTTTGGGGTGAGGGCAGAGGACCAGCTGCTACACTCAAGTTACATGTTATCAAAAGCTAATAGGCCACTGCTTTGACTTGTGTACCAAAATCTGCCCAATCTCACTCTGGAAGTGGAGTCTTAATGACTGACAGGAGAAACTACAATGTTTCTTCTTTTTAACGCCAGAGGGCGTTTGAAAATTTCCTTCCTTGACTCCAAATTTTCTGGTATGCAGTCAGCTCCTGAAAGTTGTAATTCAATGTCTGTCGCTGACAAATTGTCAAACTGGGAAGGTTGAATGTTCACTTTAGTTTATAATAGAGCTGTGTGAACTTAGATCTGTTTGGAAACTGCAACGTCTGTCTGGGAGAATTTAATCTTTGAGAATGTCAACATGTAAACGTTTATTTGAAAACACTGAAATTGCTAGAACGGGCCAGGCTCTAACAAAATTGATCTACATATCCGTCCCTTCTCATTGAAAGTTAAAATGAAGGCAGTGGAACCATAATGTATTAATCAATTTGTATACCAGGACAGAATATACCTTTGGGGTCAGCATAAATCCAGCCTAAGTTAAGACAAACTTCGTATTAAAAGGTTTGTGAGAAGCCTCATGGTCTGTGTGGTGGTAGCTGGTTGAACAATTAACTGTACCCAAAGTGTATTCATCACATAACCTGGGAACTTGACAGAAATGCAAATTCTCAGAAATAAATGAGGCCAACAATGTATTTTAACAAGCCCTCCAGGTGATTTTGATGCATGATAAAATTTAAGAGCTATAACTATAACCTCAGTTGTTTAAATTAATCTACCAACTTGGAGAGACCTCTGATGGCCTCATGCAATCCATTTTCATCCAATAAAGACAGTTATTAAATTTATAGATAACCCTAAGATTGAATACTGATAAATGAAGTCCTATTCTTAAATTCTAAAAGAATCCATTATGTGACTCCAGCATGGGGAAAACCTAGCTTTATAGTAGATTTGATAAAGAAACAACAATCATACATACTATAATTCTGATCCCAGCAGGGTGATAGAACTTGGGCTGCAGAAATGATTGCATTTTAACAGTTAACAGAGCTACAAAAAAGGAAGCAATAGTGTTAATGTACTCCGCTTTAATCATATTGCATTGGGGTTTGGATAAGATTTTTACATGTAAAACATGAAAAACTAAAGTTTGACAACTGTTATGTGGTAGCTGAAGGGACTGGAGATATTTACCTGAAGAAAAGAAAATGGATTTCAGATAGATGTGATAGCTAACTTCAAATTTTGGGAAGCATGTCAAAGATGAATTAGATTTATTCTCTGAGGCTCTAGAGGAAAGAACTCAGATTAATAAGGGGTGAATATTGCAAAGTAGAATTTACCTTAGAAAACCTAATACAAATAGAAAGGGGTGCTTTAATATACATCTTGACCATTGGAAACTATGCTGCAATGAACATATGGATGCACACGTCCTCTCAAAGTAGCGTTTTGGGTTTCTTCAGATACATATCCAGAACTGGGATTACTAGGTCCCTCTTTGTCTCTTGGTATAGCCTTTGTTTTAAAGTCTATTTTGTCTGGTGTAAGTATTGCTACCCCAGCTCTTTTTTCCCCCCATTTTCATGAAATATCTTTTTCCATCCCTTTACTTTCAGTCTGTGTATCTTTTGATCTGAAGTGAATCTCTTGTAGGCAGCATATGTACAGGTCTTGCTTACTTTCTTATTCATTCAGCCCTGCCCCCCCCATCTTTTGATTGGCGCATTTAACTTACTTGCATTGAAAGTAATTGTTGATAGATATAGTTATTGCCATTTTATTCATATTTTTATTTCATTTATTTATTTGTTTATTTATTTATTTTGTCTTAAAGAAATCCCTCTAACATTCATTATAATACTTGTTTCATGGTGATGAACTTCTTTAGCTTTTTCTTGTCTGGGAAGCTCTTTATCTGTTCTTCAATTCTAAATGATAGCTTTGTTGGTTAGAGTTATCTTGGTTGTAGGTCCTTGCTTTTCATCACTTTGAATATCCTGTTAATCCCTTAAGGCCTGCATGAATCATTTTTTAGAGTCCATTATGTGGGATATTTCACAAAATCATCCATCCTAATTATGGACAGAACTTTATGTCTATTAAAATTCTAAGCTTCCTTTTACTATGACTTAACTACTTTGCATTGGTATTAATAATTCTCTCTCTTGAATTTTATTGGATTGACTTACATCTCCCAGAGCTCAAATATTAGGGAGTAAACTAATCAAATCAAGTTTTTAAACCTACAAAAGTATGGAACAGACTTCGAGTTACGTTGCCCTTCTGCCAAAGTGACATTTCTCATTAGATCCATCCTTTCACATCCAGCCTTATTTTTCTTAGTCTTACTCTCTAACAATGAAGACTTAGAAAATTATTTTGGATTTGACTAGAAGCAGCTAAAGTCATAATTTATCTCAGATAAATTGTTAATTAGTTTTCTTTAATAATAAACCTTTCCTGAGCTGCTTCTTGTAACGTGTGGTATCAAATACCTCAGGATTACAAGGACAGTCATTCACTCAGTGTGCGTTCTGGAATGTTAATGTTGTTTCAGGAACTGCCTTGGGTGCTGGGGAAGGACACAGATTATCCTATAAAAGAACAGAAATACAGGTGCTATGAATTCATGAGAATAATGGGATAGGAGAGGCTAATTAACAGCGGTGAATCTGGGGAAGCCTTTTTGAGAAAGTGACATTTAAACTGAAACCTGAAGCATACATAGGAGTTAATCAGTTGAAGAGTAAAAAGAGCATTCCAAGAGGCGGGTATAGCATTTGAAAACACTATGTTGCAAGAGAAAGTGAAATATTTTCCACGCCAGTCTGGCCTTAGTGTGGCAAACAGGGAAAGAGGGAGTGGGATGGAGTTTTAGAAGCAAGCAAGGATCCAGATTTGCAACATCTATAAGCTATATTAAGCACTTACTCTAATTCACATTTACTACATTTTATTTCCTTGTTTATTTTATATATGTGTCCCCAGGTAGTTTGTCCATGAGGGCAGGGACCATTTCTCTTTTATTACCATTTTATTCCTAGCACCTATCAAAGCACAGGACATATAGTAGACATTCAATATATATTTATTTAAATGAATGAACATATAAATGAGTGAAATCAATGTGTAATTTAGGAATAAAATTATCCTAAGATCATTGGGAAGATAGTAAAGCGTTTTAACTGCTCTGTGGGGAATGAATTGAAGGGACAGGAGTGGAAGTGGAGGACCGGTTAGGAGGAGACGATGGCAGTAACCTGTAAGGGATGACGATAGTAATTATAATAGCACTGCTTGATTGCTTTACAATGTACTGAGCATTTTTCATGTAGTAGCTCATGTAATCTTCACAATAACTCTGTGAGACAGATACCATTATGATCATCTCTCTTTTGTAGATATGGTTACTGAGGATTAGAGAGGTTTGGTAACTTCCTCAAGGAGGAAGAGTTAATAAATGGTTGATGGCTTGGACGAGGTAAATGTCAAGAGAACAGGATGAATTTAAGATCTATTTTGGAGACAGGATCTCCAGGACTTAGTGACATGGAGAATAATAGAGAGGGAACCATCTAGAATGTCTCTCAGGGTTTTTACTCAAGCTGAAAGTGAGTTTTATTGACCCATGGTAGATAGAGGGGGAGAATATTTGGAAGGAATAGAGAAAATAAGGATTTGGACCTATTAAGTGTGAGATGTTCGTGAATCGTCTGAAAGGAGAAGTCATGCAGGCATCTCCAGGTCTAAAGTTTAAAATGTCTAAAGATCTAAACTTTGGACTTGTCAACCTGTAAATAGTTAAAAGTTATGTGAATGGAAGAGATCAACTAGCGGGAGTGTATAATGAGAGGAAGGCTCAGCATCAACCCCCCAGGACTCCCAATGTTCAAAGTCAGGTGAAGGGAAAAGAGGCAGCATTTAGAGTCAGTTAAAGAAAGAAGAACCACCAGAGATAACTGACAGTTCAGAAGAGATCAGAGATGCATAAAAATGTCATGTCATAAAATCCAAGAGCAAATAGTTGTTTCAGAAACAGAATGTGGCCAGCTATGTTGGATGTTATGAAAAGATCAAATTTGACAAGGATTTTAAGAGTCCATAGAATTTGGCTACCTGGAGCTCATGGATGAATTTAACAGAAGCTATTTCAGGGCAGTAGTGGAAAAAAAGCCAGATGGATGTGGGTTGGAGTAAATAGGGTTAAAGATAGCAGGTTGAAAATATTCATTGATCTCCACTTTCCCAAAACTACAATAAAATGATAGTAATAGGGTTTTAAAATGCATGAACTCTAAAGGAAAAAGAGATGGTGAGGTAAATAATAGCAACAAAATTTGGGAAGCTAGCCAGCAGTTGGGTGAATAGTAACTGACCTAGAGGATTTGAAAAAGTGGAATCCTAAGCAAGCAACCCTATTTTTTCCCTGGAGTCTTCCCAAAATTCAAGAATTGGTGTATTAGTACCTCTGGAAACGGGAGGAAAAATCAGGAGGAAGGGTAGAGAATCTGGTTAAGAAACAGATTCTCCGATCTCCTCCCCCTGTCTGAGTAACTAAGAGCTTACTACTTTGCCTCCCAGGAGAGGGCAAAACAGAGGCTCTCTGTACTAAAACTAAGGGAATGAAGTGTTCTGTTTTTTTTAAAATATGCCATGTTTCCCTGAAAATAAGACCTAGCTGGACAACCAGCTCTAATACATCTTTTGGAGCAAAAATTAATATAAGACCGGGTATTGTATTACATTACATTACACTATATTACATTACATTACATTATGTTATATTAAAGACCCAGTCTTATTTCACTTATTTCACTCATAGTGAAATAAGACTGGGTCTTATATTAATTTTTGCTCCAAAGGACGCATTAGAGCTGATTGTCCGGTTAGGTCTTATTTTCAGGGAAACACGGTATCAAATGTTGAGACCAACAATTTTTTCACACTAGTCTCCAAGAATGCTAGAGTACTCTTCTCTGAGGATTCCAATCGGGCCAACAAAAAAGACTAAAGATATTGACATCAAAGATTTTCCTACCAAATGGCCCAACGAGATCACTCTACAGTGAAATCCAGTCAACCAGCACCATCCATGCCACAAAACTTAATCAGTTTTTTTGTTGCCAAATTCTTAAATTTGAGTGGATAGCCAAGGATCATCAGAATCATCTGAAGATATTCTTTAAGAAGAAACACAAAAGCCAAAACAAACAGTAAAGGTAACTTGGAGAAAACAAGCCATGGGGGTAGAAAACACTGATACTATGTTTATATATATACAGCATTTTTAAAATAATAAGAGAAGATTTTGTATCTATGAAACTAGGGAAGAATGTGATAAAAATTCAGAGAACAAACAATAATTCTCGGAAATTAAAACTACAATAGCAGAAAGAAAATTCAACAGAAAATTCTTGATAAATTTTGAGAACTCTCCCAGTAGCAAAGCAAAGAAAGAGCCAGAGGTCCAGGAGGTCCAACATCCAAATAATAGAAATTCCAAAAATAAAGAACAGAGAAAATTAAGGGTAGGAATTCATCAAAGAAATAATTCAAAATTTCCCAGAACTGAATGTCATGAGTTTCTAGAATGAAAGGAATTACTGAGTACTCAGCATAGTCTATAGATCCACTCCAAAACACATCCTCATGAAAATTTCAGAATACAGAAAACAAAGATAAAACCCTAAATTTAGAATCATAAATGCTTTGGGCTTTTCCACAATAACACTGAAAGCCAAAAGATATTAACCTAAAATTCTATACTCAGCCGAACTATCAATCGAATGTGTGGATAGAATAAACATATTTTCAGACATATAAGATCTCAGAAACTACTGGAGAATGTATTTACCAAAATAAGAAAGCTAACTCAGGAAAGAGGAAGATACGAGATCCAGGGGATCCAACAAAAGAAAGAGTTGAAAGGATTTTTCCCAGTAGAATGATGAAGACCAATGTCAAAATGCCGGCTATGGAACAGGCTAGAGAACAACCTATCCAAATGGAAACCGATCAAAATACTCTGGAAAATGTTTCTTCAGAATGAAATTGATAGAATACTATTGTATTTGAGATATTGAGAGGAGATTTACATAATGGATGAGGGTGGACGGGCAAAAAAAAAAAGGATATGTAGAAAAGGAACAGTAAACACAGTATATCTCAGAGCTCAACTTCTCAACAGCATTTTTTAAGTGGAGAAGTAGGGAATCAAATCAGGCAGTTTGACTCCAGAGACACTACACTCTGGCATATCTGAATGCTGATGGAATTATTTCAGTAGAAATGTCAAATGTTGTAAGAGAGAGTATTGCACGGATAGAGTTCATGAGATGAGATCCAGAGCACACATGGATGATGGAGTTCTATAGGAAGAACTTTTCCTGTGTTGTACTAAATGAGAGGGAAATGGTTGCAAAGGAAGGTAAGTTTATAAATTTGGTGATGGGAAGATGGGGTTCCTGCCTCTTGGCTGCTGTTTTCTTACTGAATTGTTCTAATGTTGTGGCAAAGTCATTATCTGAAAATGAAGGGAGTAGAAAGTTTGAGAGAGAAGAAGAAAGAGTGGTCTTGGCAAATGGGAAATCCAGCTTCCTAGAGAAATGTGGTAATTGCCGGGCAGTATAGAGAACCCATTGGCGGTTGTTATTCATGCATTTATAGTGGTGCCAATCTGCGTTTTGTGTGATCAGCAAGAAATATTAGTGGTTTGAGAGAATCCAATGATAACAAATCCAAAGCAAGAGCAGGAAACGCTGACATGTGGAACAGAAGGTTAAAGTTGACATTTCTAGGAACCTGGACACTAGCAGGTAGGAGAGAAATGGTGACAGTCTAGTCAATCTCATGCTTATAACGGTTGCCATATTATAAGTGTATATTTCATGGCCCTTCTACTGCTAACAATGAATAAAATAAATATTAATAAATTGTAGTATATTTAATACAAATTCTATAAAGAAGGTTCCATGAAATAATAAGTTTGAGAAACAAAATAAATTCTTAAATTTGCAATTTCAAAAATGATTCTGTATAGAGCTGTTAGTAGGTTGGTAGAAGATCCAAATATTGCCCAGTAATGTTCCCTGGAATTTTCCAGTATTGAATATTTGCTATAAGTACAGTTATTTGTAAATACTTTTAAACCTAATAGTTCTTATTTAATACATAATTTTGGATATCCATAATAATAAGTAAAGAACACAAATAATGCTAGAAGCATTTTAAGAAAAGAAAAAGGAAATCAGTCAGCCCATTGCCAGATATATTTATTTTATTTTTATTTTTTTATGTTTATTTTTATTGTTTAAAGATTTTATTGGGGAACAGTGTTTCTCCAGGGCCCATCAGTTCCAAGTCGTCGTTGTCCTTCAATCTAGTTGTGGAGGGTGCAGCTCAGCTCCCAGTCCAGTCGCCGTTTTCAATCTTAGTTGCAGGGGCCACAGCCAACCATCCCATGCAGGAATTGAGCCTCCAACCTTGTTGTTAAGAGCTCGCGCTGCAAACAGCTAAGCCATCCAGCTGCCCCACTGGCAGCTCAGCGGCAGCTTGTTGTTTTCAATCTGTTATGGAGGGTGCAGCTCACTGGCCAATGTGGGAATCGAACCGGCAAACCTGTTGTCAATAGCTCGCTCTCTAACCAACTGAGCCATCCAGCCACCCCCAGTGTTTTAACTCATTGTGATATAAAGTATCATCAGCTGGGGGTCTACATAGTATCTCAGGCTCGTAGGTATATTCATGTCATCAAAAAGCCAAAAACTTCTGAAAACAATCCTAGTGAGTTAATGCCTATTATGTCTAAGAGCAAAACACTGTTTAATAGCATGTCAAAAGAAAAGTTTTAGGGAAAAAAATTGTAGCAGTAGATGGATTATCCACTAACATGATGTAAAAAATGAATTTTAGGGCGATTTTCTTAAATAAAGGACTTCAGTTGCCTAAAAGTTCATCAGTCTTTTTATTAATATATAACTGCTATAATAGAAGAGTTATCAAAAATTTGATGCCCTTCACGAATTCAAATTTACAGAGAGATAAAGAGGACACTTGCATCCTAGTGGGTTAAATCTAGATATATGTACAAGGTATGATCAAAATATATGGTGAATGTTTAAATTTTTTTAAAAAATTTATTACAGTAAAAGACACATTGCCATCAATCTCCCTCAAAGTACTCTCCCTCACTTCAACACACTATCCCATCGTTCTTGCCAATTTCTGAAGCAGTTCTGGAAGTCCTCTTTCATGAGTGTCTTTAGTTGTGCTGTCGTGGCTGCCTCATGTCCTAAATTGATTCAAAACGTTCAACTTTCATGGTCATTTTGACTTCAGGGAAGTGCCAGAAGTCACATGGTACCAGGTATGGTGAAAAAGGTGGATGAGGACACATGGTAGTTTTTATTTGACAGAAACTGCTGTACCAGAAGCGATGTGTTACATGGAGCCTTTCCGTTGTGATCACAAAATATGGTTCTCACGCGTGACTGCTAGGCTCACAGTCCATGTTGTTGTCTCTTCCTGCAAGTCAGGACTAACCCCTGAGAGATTCTCAGACCTCTAGTATCTACCTGGAACTAACTGAGGCCTCCGCTGTAGCGATGGAATGAGTGAAGAACAGAGCACGCAAGATCTTAAATGCTTTTCAATATGCCCTTTACTCAAGCATCAATCATCAATACACCAAACAGTAAAGCACACAGAGCAATACAATAATTGGGTAAAATAGAGTAATGAACCAGTCCCAAAGTCAATAAGAGTCCTGGTGGAGCGAGGAAGGGTGGCTGGCCTGGGAGGTTGGTCTGGCAGAGATTTGGTCCAAGCAGAGAGGAGCAGAGTGGAGGGTTCTTGGAGAAGAGTGGCAGCGTGGTCACCTCTCAATGGAAACCAGCTCTCTGAGCTGCAAAAGTCCTCAGTTCTTATGCAGTTCTGAGTGCCTCCCTGATATCACCTTATCAGGGCAGCCAGCCGTCAATCCTGATGTCATCACATCTTCAGTAGCAGACCTTCAGGGTGTAGCTGGTTACACCAAATTACCAGGCAACCAGGCGGTGGCTCCCTGGGCATTGTCTGCTAAGTTCTTTGGGCATATCCAAAAATAGAGTTACTCTTGCTCATTCAATATGGAGTCACTCTTGCTCGCACAAAACTCATTCTAACAGCTTCCAGGGGCACTTACACAATGGTGAATGCTGATGCTGAGTGCCATCCAACAGAAAGGCAATATGGGAGTGGCATATCAAACCTTAGTAACAGTGAGTGACACATTTCAACTTGTTCAGAGCAGCCAGCCAGGTGTGAGCTACGGTTGAGAGAAGATGTTTTTTAAAGTGTGCTGTAAATCATGGACTATGAACAACACATTAATATGAAATGGGCAAATGGTTTCATCTTCCATCATGACAACGCTCCCTGTCATACATCGCTTCTGGTATGGCAATTTCTGTCAAATAAAAACATTACCATGTGTCCTCATCCACTGTATTCACTGGATCTGGCACCGTGTGACTTCTGGCTCTTCCCCAAAGTCAAAATGACCATGAAAGGTAAACGTTTTTGAATTGATTCAGGACATCGAGGCAGCCATGACAGCGCAACTAAAAACACTCACAAAAGAGGACTTTCACTACTGCTTCAGAAAGTGGCAAGAACAATGGGATAAATGTGTTTGAAGCAAGGGGGAGTATTTTGAAGGGGGTTAATGGCAATGTGTCTTTTACTGTAATAAATTTGTTCATTTAAACATTCACCGTATTGTCTGATCATACCTCATATATACATTGTGTTAAGAGATTATAATGAGCAGCACCTAACATCTTATTCCAAAAGAAGTTGGTGCTTGTGTGAACCTTGAAGGAAGAATAAAACTAAGCTAGGAGGACAGGGTGAGAATGAGTCCACGCACGGGGTACAGCGTGTGCAAAGGGCCAGAAGCATGGAAGCATGGCAGTGTCAAAAAATGAATGTGACTGTAGTAAAGAATATGGGTGAATATGTGATGAGACACATGTAGGACCAGCTCATGAAGGTCTTTTTATGTCATGTAGTGACTTAGAATTTCATCTTTAAAATACATCAGAAGTATTTTGTGAAGAATGATAACTCAGATGTACATTTATAAAATGGAAGATGTGATACAAGGACTTCTTATAGTCTCTTCAGTCGTTAACGGCCCATGATCCTACAAATAGTGAAGTCCTGAACCAGAGTAGGGAGGATGAAGAGCCAGAAAATGATACGAAAGCTATCTCACAAGAGATATGGGAGGACTGCTGTGAAGTCCTGAGGCTGGGTGAAAATAGGTATGGAGATGCAATTAGCTGACATGGGGACAGAGGAGAGAGGACAGGTTTAGGGCACAGGGCGAGATGAGTTCAATTTTGAACATGTTAAGATTGGGGGTTTCTTACAAAACTCTCTGATGTTAGTGGATGACCTCAGCCCTCAAACTTTCATTAGCACTGGGAGGAAAAGAACTGCTGAATTTTCCAAATTTCCAAAGTAACACTGCTCTCAAAAAAGAAAGAAAGAAAGAAAAAGCTGCTTCCAGGAAATACTTAGTGATTAAGCAATTTCAGAACTCCTTTAGCCAAATCCACTTAATTACACCCTTTACCTTTAGTTCCCATTTAATTATTTTAGGCTTAACACCAATATCACTTTGGTGAGAACTTGGTGATTTAGTTCTTGTCTTAACCTGGTTTGTCAGTTGCATAACTTATAGCCAAATTATAATCACCTTCATCTGCATCTCTCCCTAGCTGTTTTCTCTTTAAAACAAACTCTTGCTACTTGAGAAATAAAACCTTCCCTCTCCCTGATATCTTAGAAATATACTCAGAAATATACCCAGCTATGGCATCCTGCCCAATATCATGACCATAGTGGTCACCTGGTGTTTCTAAGGGGTGGTAATAATACATGTTCAAAGTAACTTCATTTTTCCTTTAGGGAGTAAAAGGATAAGAAACACACTGACAGGATGTGAATTATAATGTGAATGAGTAAGTATCATGAATGGGTAGAATGGAGGTCCAGAACTGTTTTGCAGAGAATTCAACATTATAAGGGGTCCAACGAGGAGAGACTGGCCAATGACTACCTGTGATATATTTTGGTTTTGAAGTTTTGTGCATATGTGTGTGCGTATCTGTGTGTGTGTGTGTGTGTGTGTGTGTGTGTGTGTGTGTGTGTGGAGGAGCAGTGCTCTCGGGTAGGGGAAGTGAGATGCTTCAGTGGGAAGTTGTACTGAGAAAAGGAATAGTGAACTATTGTCTGCCAATCAAGGAGATGATTGTACCACAACAGCATGCAAGGATGGAGGGGAGTGAGGACACAGATGAGTCAGGTGAGCTGGACTGTAATTAGGTTTCACAGAGTCAGGTCATCAAACAGGAATTCATATACAAAGAGCAATGACACACCTCCTCAAACGATGACCTAGCAACCAGGGAGCCTCAGTCTTTCAGGTATTTCTGACTCTGGAATCCCTCTCCTTCCCCTAGTCTAGGCCTCCTTTCCAATTCCCTTGGAACTTTGGAGACTTGGTATTTTTCCAAGTAAAATCAAAGAAAAGCAAGAAAGATTCCAAGGTAAAACACGGAGAATGAAAAACACCAAATTCATGATAGTGACTTAATTCAGCTGGGATGTATCTGTGTTTTGAGGAAGCAGGAGGGGAGGACGTGGTGAAGTTCCTAAGTAACTTTAACTATAATGTTAATATTCTATTTCTTTTGTTTTTAATTAGGTGTTGGGTACAGTGGTGTTTGTTAGGTCGGGGTATCTGGTATATTTCATAGTTTTCAAAAAGAGATGTCTGAAAGGAAAGAGAGGAATAGAAGGGTCATGTGTCTATGTCCCTACTTCTTTTGCCTGGAAAAAGATAGAGGTCCTTCCTAACTGTCCCAATTTTATTATAAACTAAAATATTGTGTCTGTTCACGAACAAGACTATGCCTATCATCATCTTTGTGGTTAATACTTGCTCATAAGTCAATTCATTTTTTTTAGCAAATGTTCAAATCACACATCTGTGAAGCTGGACCAACTTCAGTGACTCCATCGTGGGTGTACCTCTAGTTGCATCAAACTTCTGATTTGGAGATGCCCTTCCTGTTTTGTTAGTATTATGACATCATACACGTCTGAATGACACATCAGGAATGGAGATCGTCACCCTCATATGCTCAGTCAGCTCCGCTCTCTATGTGCTGCTGATAAGGGCATTGGGTTTTCCCAGGCTTCCTCAACCTTCCTTCCTCCTCGCTAGTCCTGCCCCACCTCTTGTCTACCTTGACCCCAGGATCATTGCACTTCTTATTTCTGTGACCCAACTGCAGTCACAGAAAGAGAAAAGATGAAAGCCATGTGTCATCTTGTTATAAAAGATATGAATAGCTCCAAGGCAGAAATGAGACAAGAAAGGAGGAACGTCCTAGTTAGACTTACACCTGCAAATTATCTCTGTAGTTCATGTTTCCTTCATAGGATTCTCTCCTAAATAGAAGCTGCCTGGCATGATATTGGCGCGTGGCAAGCTGGATGTCATAGTGCCTAAACTGAAATCTCTGTTCTGCCACCTTCTAGCTATGTGATGGGAAAGTTATTTAACCTCCCTGTAAATTTGGGTGTTAATGGTGCCTACCTTTTGAAGTTGAAATAAAGATTAAATGAAATGATAAATGAATAAATGTTGGCAATTATTATGTACATTGATTTTAATTTTTCTTCCTGCCCTTTGTGTGTCCTGCTCCTTTGCATAGCCTACATCCAGAAAATAGCAGCTTCTAGGCCAAAATCACATCTGATTAAAGAGGCTGGCCTCCATACCTGGAGGGAGGTTTCTTCCTGAAAGTATTGGATTCTTCCCTACTCTCTTCATGTTGTTTTAACTACAGGTGCCAAAAATCTGCCATAGGAGGAGACAGGAGTTGCTAAACCGGTTGGCAGCTTATTTTGTTTTTATTTATTAATATTTATCGCTACCTTCCATGAATAGCTAAAAGAGATCAGAGACTCAAATGACAGTGAGCATGTTCCCTCCTTTGAGGCTGTCCAGCCACTTTTTCACCAGGACCTCTCAGGGGAGAAAATGGTTTCATCTCCGACAGAAATAAATGAGGCCCAAAAGAAGGCAGCACTAGCAAACTGTGGGGTAAGGGTGTATTAGTTCCAGCATCCCCAGTTTTAGACATCTTCTTTAGCAGTCCTGGGTGGAATTGCTAGCTTTGCAAACTGCTAGGAAAAGGCTCGAGGATGAAACTGATTCTGAAAGACAATAAAAGCCATTAGCAAAACTGGCCATGGAGAAATTTTTTTTAACAATTATTTTTGTTGGGGAAGTTTGGAGAACAGTGTGTTTTTCCAGGACCCATCAGCTCCATATCAAGTCATTTTTTAATCTAGTTGTGGAGAGTGCAGCTCAGTGGCCCATGTGGGAATCAAACCGGGGACCTTGGTGTTATGAGCAATGCACTCTAACCACTGAGCCAATCAGCTGCCCCCCACAGAGAATTTTAGCTTGGAGAATTCAGGGGAATACTTAGCTCCAAGTGGAAGAAGGCTGCTCTAGATAGAAAAACAAGTTTCAAATAGACACATAGAAAAGCATACTACCCAGTGAACTGTGTATTTTTATATGAGGATTTAAAAATACCTTTTGCCTACTCCCTCTCTGCCAACTCTCCTCTTCCAATCTCAGCCCAAACCAGTCCCTCTTCCTTCCAGCCCTCCTTTTTTTTAAGGACTCTTTATTAGCTCTAAATGGGGGAAGGGATGGCAAGAGATGATTGGCTAAGTGACAGCAGCACTGCCCAGCCCATTCCCCTACCACGCCCTCCCTGGAAAAACAGCTGGAATGACAAGTAAGGATGGAAGGCTGTGATTGGCTGAAATCAGTGACAGGGTGGGGTGAGGCAGCACAGATGAAGCATTTACCTGTCCAGGTAAGTCAGGAAGAGGTCAAAAGAAGAAAGCAGCAGGAGGCAGGGGAAGCAGTCTCTGTCTCATCTCTGCCCTTTGAAATATAAGGGTATTGCTTTCTTCTCTTCAGCCCCCACCCAGTAAAGGTGAGTTAATTGCTAACCAACTATTGCTTTCTGTATCAAAGGGTATGTGAGGGGAACGGGGACTTTGTGGGAAGTCAGAGCCACAGGGTTGTGGGAAGCCCTGCACACTCCATCCTGGGGGCTTTCCTCTTTGTTCCTCAAATCTCAGAGTCCAGTCAGGGATCAGAGTAGGTTGGACTGAAGTGGTTTTGTGAAGACCAGAGCTGGAACGCATTATTTTTCCATCTGCCTATTTGGGTTGGATAAGTAAATTGTGCAGACAACAAGAAAAGAAAATAGGTTGGTTTTGGAAATTTCCACCTCTGAGCAATTAAAACGGAGTTGTGACTTTGGAAGAGAGTAGTTGAAGTCAAAATGGGGGATCGCCCAGGGGATAAGAGTGGTTTTTCATTGTATTTCTAACTGGAAATCCCCCATGGCTGTGTCAACTCAGTGTCTATCTTTATTTAAATAAAGGGTGCAGTGTGTATGTTCAATAATGGCAGTGTGATCATGGAGCTGTCTGTGCACAGGTGTGTAAGGTGTGAGCTCTGGAAGGGGATGTGAGGTTTGGTTACGTTGAGAAAACCCCAGCCCAGGCTCCCAGCTCATCTCTGGAAAACTCACGGATAATCTAGTTGCACAGTCCAGTGTATTTAGACTCAACTCAATTAATTTTCTGACTTTACCTGTTAATAACATAGAAACTGGAAAGCAAAGCTATTTGGCTGTGCTGGGGCCTCCCTCACGTTAGTATTTCACAGTAGCACGTTGACTCCGGTAGGCGTTCCAAGTTGGGCTCCGTCCAAAGCAGTGTGGCAGCGTCCGCAGAGAGGAGAAGCAGACCAGTGCAGTGGTTTTATTTTATTTTCCTTCAGGGGCCCCAGTTGGCAGTATGTGTGGCAGGTTTACCTGCACAAGGAAGCTGGATGTAAAGTCAAGTCAGAATAACGAGTCCGCTGTCTGTTTCCCTCCTTGGGGGTGTTAACACTCTGGTCCCTAACTTCGCCGCTTTTCCTCCTGCTGCAGGAAAGAGGGAAGTGGAAGACCCAGGGCCAGGCTCCCAGGGCCTGGTGCACGCAGCCTTGGGTGAATATATTGGGTTTCCCGTCCTGACAACGGGAGCTTTTAGGCTTTAGCTTATCCCACACCACAGAACCGGCCCACCAGACTCTGACTAAGGGCTGACACAGATGGTGAACTTGTCAGCAATAAAGACAATCTGCAGTGTCGAGCAAAGCTCTTTCGTGCAGAGGACAGATCTACCCACCCCTTCCCTCAAACCCGCTGGTGAAGAGGGAGATTATAACATGGCCTTAACACACACAGAAACTTTCCCATGTGCTTGTAGAGAGGGATACAAACACAATGCAACTTTTAGTCTTTCTGGTGTTTTTCTTAGGATATTCTCCAGCCTGAGGCACATTTCTGAGTAGTCAGCAAAAAGCAGAGACACCCGTCTAAGAGAAATAGGAAACCTCCTTGACTACTGGGGAGGGAGGATGAAGATGGGGGCTCATGGGAGGAGTCTATTTAAAAGGTACAGAGAAAGCCAACAGGAGTAGAGCTGCAGCACTCTCCCCACCCTCCCCTCTTCAGATGCCGGAACTCCACATGCTCTTTATTTACTCTCCTCCAAGGCCTGGCTGATTTTAATGGAGTAGTTAATATTTAATGTGACTTTGCATGGGTGGCCCTGAATATAGGCTGTACACATTTCTTAACCCATTGCCTCCTCCCCTCAAGTCCCCCAGGAGGTCAAGGATTAAAAGTACTAAACTCTCACCTGAGTGTTTTGCTTTTTTTTCTCAGGCTTCTTATCAGGTTGAAACACCTCAGGTTTCGATGGTTGCCCTGAAATAGTCCCCAAGTTTCAAGGTTGTAAAGTTGGAAGGAAATGCAGCATCCAAATCAGGCCAAACTGGTGAGGGGGGGTGGAAGTGGGGGGAGAAGGGAAGACTTCTTTACAATTCAAACTCTTCGGGTCAGAAAACGGGGTGTGGAGAAGAAGCACTTGAGGCCTCATTCAGCTTTGGTTTCAGATACAGATTCATCTCTGCAGTGAGTATTAGTGCCTGCTGACATGATCTGATACGGCATTTGGTGTCATTTCCTTATCTGGAAATATCTGTTGCTGGGGCAAAACCTGGGCTCGAAGCATAAAGCTGAGCCAGATAATATACAGGGTTTAAAGTGTGAGTTAGAAGGAGAAGAGTGACTGTAGGGCTTTTAAGGTTTAGTCAGGGGCGGCCAAGGACCCTCCTTAGGTACATAGCCCTCTTGAACTTGGACAGTGATGTCCTCTAGAGGGCCAGGATCCACAGGCTGCCCTGTCTGTAGTTATAGGTCATTCCTACTTCCCTTAGGGAGAGGAAGTGGAAAGAGCTCCAGCTTTCTCATCTGTTCGATAAAGAAAATGTCACATCCTGCCTAAGTAATCAGGTTATTTTGGAGATCTAATGAGTATATCTGAGAGCACTTTGTAAGCCGTACCATGCTATGTTTTTTGAAGCAGTGCTATTCACATTGTTTCTATCTCTTCTAGCTGCTTCAGGCCACCCTTGGTTCTGAAAGGTGAATGTGGTAGGCACCCTGGGAGGCAGGATGGGCGAGCAAACCACTACAAAGTCTGAAGTGTCCCTAGAAGAACATGGGTAGTAATTTTCTCAGAAAGGAAGAGGCAACGTCCTCTCACTCATTCACAGAGAATATTATATTAATTACAGTGAGTCACTTTTAATATTTACTGCCCGATTTTAAGGATAAGAAAACTGGAGCCAAAATCTAGACCCTTGGATGTACATGACTTCTTAAAAACAATGCCTTTGTCTTTGCGCTCCCCGTGCCTATTAGGTGCTTATAAATGTTAGTTTAGCTGAAAACATTGTCCAAATTCCATTGGGCCATATATTCTCTGGGAAATAAACTGTTTAAGAAAGGGCTTACAGTAATAGGGTAGAAGTGAAAAGAAAAAAAAAAGAGGCTTTCCAATAGCTCAACTCAGTAGCCACTAGAACGGATGATAAGTTTATTCATCCAGCATTTTTTGAGTGTTTTCTGTGTGCCGAGGCTTAGGAAAGCTAGATCCCCTTTGCTGTAATGGCCTCAAGCCCACAGAACGTTAGGAATGAGTTAGTATTGTCTGAACCTAGACAGTCATCAATGGTGTGGATAGCTGAGATGACTGAATTTTACCCACATGACTTCTCATGTTTCTGTTTCTTTGGGGTTCTGGATATTGGGGAAATAGCCTCATGAAGGAACCCTAAAAGCTGTCTTACCCAACGATGGTTTATCACTGGACTTCTCTGGCTTCTCTGTCTCTTCTGGTTCCCTGTCTATCTCCTGAGAGGTGCTGCACCCTCACAAACTATACGTGTTGCTAGGGATCTTCCTTCTCATTCCCCAGTGCCCTGCCGAAGGGCCTCCTCCCAAGTAGGAGAGGAGCTCTGTGTGGCCTTTTCTTGTTAACGCTACAGAGTCAGCAGGCTTACTCACCTAGCACAGCCCAAACCTGAGTTTGGCACAGGAAGAATTATTGGCAAAGGGACAACCTGCCCTGGAATTCAAACCCCAAGTACCAAGATCTCAAGTAGAACACATTTTGTAGGACATTTTATCTAGTATTGGGAGGATAATAAAAATGGTAGAAAACATAGTACGGTGTCATGGGGAGACTACAGATTTAGAATCAGAATGTAGTGTATATTCTATATTGTACCTCTCCCCCAACTCTCTGTTTGGCCTGTCTTTTAATCTTAATTCTTTTAGAATTTCATTTTCACTTAGGAGAGTCACCCTAGTCTTTCCAACTCTGCTGGAGTGTTTTCCACATATGGCATATGAAAATCCTTGGGCTTTTCATAAAGAGATGACACTGCCTTCCTTTGCTATTACTGTTGGCACAACGAACTTGAAACTTCTTTCCCTAGGACTGGAGTTGGGAGGAAGCTAAATAGGACATTTCTTTTGTTGATTTGACACAGGTTAGGGAACTTCATTGGGAATAAGTGCAACAACAGAGGGGGTGACACACAAGATGGAAACTGGGTTTGTGTCACCCACTGTGTCTCCCAGGCTCGGGAGATCATGGTGGCTGTGTTGGTGGCTGTTGTCATGATGTTGGTGATGTTGACTATGACAGCAGCTGACAGTTACTGGGCCATGCACTGCATAAGTGTTTTCGGTGGAGCATCTTGTTATATCTTCATGGCAACCTTCAAATTGGGACTATTCAGGGCCCTGTTCCTTCTCTCAAGCCTTTAGTCTCCCATTTGACCTGAACCCTTCTTTTCTAAACTCTTGTTTCCCTTGCTTCAATTTATTTTTATCCTAGATGGATTTTGTCTTTTTCTTATTAACAGTAACAGTTATTCATTAAATGTTTGAGTATTTATTACCAGCTAAACTGTGCTAACTATTCTCATTACATTTACCCTACTTAATGAGGAAAAACAAAACTCAAAGAGTAATTTGCCTCAAGTCATATTGCTGTCAATGGCTAAACTGTGATTCGCACCTAGATCCAACTACCTCCAGAATCCAAGCTACTCACCCCTGTAATATGCATTGTTTATAGTAATGAAAATGTAGGTTGAGCTCCCTAGTTCAGAGCAAAAGGTGACTAAAGGAAGGGATGGAATTTCCTTTCTGACTAGACTGTTTCACCACTACCTACGTCCGTCCTTCTGTGTGTATGTGAGCCAGCTTATGTGTCCTTCCCTGCAGGCTGGGCAGTTTGGGTTTGGGTAATGGCTGTCCATGGCCCCTTCTAGCTCTCTGCTTGCTTGGTGTCCCTGCCGCCATGCTGCTCCAGGGCCTGGGCAGAGCCTTGCCAGAGTCCGGGCTCGGATCACACAGGGCTTTGATTCTTCTCTTTTCAGGCCCAGCTTGGGACATTCTTCGCTTCCCTTCGCTTCCCCTCTGGGAGCACCTTTCACCGTCCCTGCACCTTGCTTCTGGCAATGCCCGAGAGGGAGCTGTGGCCAGCGGGGCCTGGCTCGGAACCCGTGACCCGCGTCGGCAGCTGTGACAGCATGATGAGCACCACCTCCACCCACTCTGGATCTGTACGTACTCTCTGTCCTGCCACCCGGCCTGCTCTCTGCACACCTTCCCTGCTCTGCCCCACCCTGCCCACCACCATCCTCGCTCACTGCTCTCTTTCTTGCATCTTCCTCGTCAGAGAGTGAATCATACCAGTTGATGTTTTCTGCCTCTGAGTCACCCATGGTTCTATAGAGAATAAGGTGGCACAACCCCAGAAAGCAATAGGACAGATAAGACTCTTTTCTAATTTTCATTAGCTTGGGGGACTGAGTTGAGGTGACAGAGTAGGCTGGTTATCTGAGATTGTGGTGAAAAGGAAAACATAGAAAGCTCCTTGTAGCACCTGGATTCCTGAAGTTCTCTGCAATGAGCAGCAGTACTTCAGTCTTTACAAAGATCAAAGACAATAGTTAACAGCTTGGGTTCTGGAGCCAAACAGATCTGGGTTCCCTACTTATAAGCTGTATGACCTTGGGCAAATTACTTAATTTCTCTTAACTTCAGCATCCTCAGTTTTAAGATGGGGATAATATTAACACTGAATTCATAGGGTTCTTAGCGGGTGGTGGAGTAAATGAGATGCATATAAAGCACTTAGCACATGTCTCCATATAGAAAAGAAATAGCCCATCTATAAGCAGAGATTGAAAACCTTCCAAAGTCACTGTGTTTAACTATTTGTGAGTGGCATGTAATAATCTGTAGTTTTTCTGGGCATGGATTTACATCTTAATTGTAAGGCTGGTGTGAAAGAGCAAACCTGCCCTATGTACAAATGTAAGCCTTCCTTTCTTGTTGGTACTCGTCACATACATAATAACGCTTGAGAATTTATACTTTATGGCTTTATATACTATAGAGGTATTTGAAATTTTAAGGAATGTAAGGGTCTCTATCCAGGTACTGAATATCAGGATGTTTACTACAGTCAATGAGTTTTGATCTGTAAAAAAGGAGTAGAAAAAGCAGCACATACACACACACACACACACACACACACACACACACACACAATCCAAAGTTTAGGCATCTGTATATAATTTCTCTTTGACCTGAGATGATGGGGCCGCAGAGACTTCATTCTGTTTCTGTTAGGCTGAGGCCAAGATGAATAGTTACATACTGCTGGACGCGGAGTGTGACCGGGATTAAAGGTTTTCAAAGAGACTCATCCACAAAGGAGAAATTCAGCGCTGGCTTATCTTTGGCAAGGCTATTTTAGGTAGAAGAGGGCAGTAAAGAAGATCTTTGTTCAGAGAACCCCGGAGTCAGCGTCAGGGCTTCCAAGGCCTATATGTGAGGCTTCCCTTTAAGTGCAGGCCTCACTCAGTCAACGGACAGATGGCCCTTTAAGGAGTCCGGGGAACTGGATGGGTTATTCCAACAACAATCTCCCCTCCCCGCCAGGATACTTTTAGGGCTATCTCAGAATCTTTCCTGGCCCTCGAGTGAATCTGAAGATTACACAACTCTGAAGTATCTCAAATACTAGGAAGAGGGGTGGATGTTCTGTGTAGGGACTCGGGCCAAATTTCTTATATTCCCATTTGTTTTATTTGGTTTTCCCTACAACCTTCTTGTTTGGAGAACGACTGTTCCATGGATCTTTCTGGCTTTGTAGAACATGGGCAGTAACCATCTTAAATGATCATAGCATTTTCTTCCAGATATTCCTAAGGGCTTTGTCATAATGAAAATTATTTATTTAATATGTACTTAATATTTAATGCTAAGTTGCTTTCTCTTCCCCCCATACCTATCCAGTCTCTTCATCCTCCCCCCTTCAGTTAATATTTGCTCAAGCGGTACACAATTGTTTGAATGTTAGCCAGAGACAAATGCCATAAAGAAAGTAAATACACAAGCAAAAAAAAAAATTCTGTATGGAATGCATTTCAGAGTCAAATATAAATTATTTAGTAAATTTATCTGTGGCTAATCATGCCACTGTTCCCATTGGCTTGGCAACCAGCAGTTGGCTGTGTTTCCTGTTTGTTCTCATATTGTCCTTGACATGACAGATCAAGTATGCAGAAGTACTTTGGAAATTTAAAAGCAATGCCATTCAAGTTGAAAGTCAAATCATTATGTTGCCCATATAATTTAAAGCTAAATGAGAGACACACAAAGTGAAATACTTGACATAGGTCACACAGAGAAATTGGAATTAGAACCTGGGACAGCGTCTGATCGCCTAAATATTCCATCCAAGACTAAGCAAAAGAAAGGCCACTTGCCACTTTCCTGTCCAGCTACCAGAGCTGGATGCTAGTCGTACAGCAGCAGCCTGGCAGCCTCTGCCCTCCCAAGTGTCTGCAATTTCAGGAAGCAGCTCCAGCAGGTTTGCAGAGTAGCATCTTGAAAAGGTTTCCAGCTCTTCAGCATTCCTTCCCTAACACGGGGTGGTTCTCAGGCCCCACCAGTTTCTGGGAGCTCCCTCTCACAGCTCCCTTCCTCCTCTCCTCGCTCCAGAGTGACAGCAGCTACGACTTCCTGTCTGCTGAAGAGAAGGAGTGTCTGCTCTTCCTGGAGGAGACCATTGGCTCATTGGACACTGAGGCTGACAGCGGACTGTCCACTGACGAGTCTGAGCAAGCGACAACTCCCCAAAGTCCCCGTGCACTGCCCATAACCCAGCCTGCTCCCCAGGGTAAGAGGGACTGTCTGGGGTAGCATCTCTAGTGAAACCCAGAAAATCTGTACATGCTTCTGGCCACTTACCACCTCGTTTGCCCTTTGGGTCATGGGCAGAAGAAGGGATGAGTGTACTCCACTCTCATAGCTGGAATAAAACCTTGCCCCTACAGGGAAGGAGAGACTACTGACAAGCCAGCTTCCTATGTCTTCCTATGAAGCATCAGAGGCCTGGGAGAGAAAGGGCTTTGACCAGCTCCCATCTTCTTATGAAAAAATTCTAAATAGATGCAACCATAGAGCTGAGGGAGAGATGGGTGGTTGGCTCTGGAGAGACTGAGTCAGTCTGGGGAGCTAATCAGGAAGACACAGAGGCTGAGGCTGTAGGAGATAAGAAGAGGGAAGGACTCTAATTGAGTGGGTGGCACCTCAAGGCCATTGTGAGAGAATGTGGAGAACCAGTGGTGCTGAGGCTCAGTAAAAGGGGAACAGGATGGCACATGAGTGTGGCCGTGAGTGAGTGCAGGGCCATATGCCCAGGGTGAGGGCGGCACTTTACTCCCGAGGACAATTCCACTGGTATCGGGGCTGTAATCATTTATTCACTCATTTAGCAAATATTTATTGACAATGTGTTAGACCCTCCCTGGAGCTAGAGCAGTAGATGGGGATATGGGGCTTCACTGCCACCTAAGACTGATTCCCTGGCCCATTGGGACTGATGCACCTGATTAGATCACTACCGTGTTTCCCCGAAAATAAGACCCAGCCTAATGTGTCTTTTGGAGCAAAAATTAATATAAGACCCAGTCATATATTACTATAATATAAGACCAGATCTTAATATGTCATATCATATCATATCATATCATATCATATCATATCATATCATACCAGGTCTTATATTAATTTTTGCTCCAAAAGATGAATTAGAGCTTATTGTCCGGCTAGGTCTTATTTTCAAAGAAACACGGTAGGAAGAGCCCATGTCATTCTCTGGTGTGGGGACAGCTGTGGCCATCACAGAATTATCCAGGTACCTACAGAAAGTAAAGGTGGAAGAAGGCGGAAAGCCAGTCAAGTCAAAAGCAAGTCACCTGTTCATGTTGTTGGTATTCAGTACTTCCATCGGACTCAGTTACTTGGGGGCCCCAAGATAGTGAGAAAAACTGTCCTGAATCTCTCCCCAACCCTGGGCATCTGTAGAGGGTTAGGAAGGGCCTGAGTCAAGAACACGGAGCTGTCTAGAACTGCCCTTTCCCCAGCCATTGTGAAAAATTAATCCTTGGTTGAAGGGAATCTGCTAGTATTGATCTGTTAGTCTAAAAGATATCCAGACAAGAGTGCTGCCCCTTTAAGAGCAAAGAAACAACAAAAGCAAAACCCATCCATGCAAATTAGAGATCAGAGTTCAGGAAGTATTTGCTTTCCCATGAGGCAGAGTCCTTACCTCTGTCCTCTCTTCTTTGCCTATTCTCCTTGACCCTCACAGGACCTCCAGAGGGGAAGATTCTTCAGCAAGGTCTAGTGCCACGGAGAGCAACTCAGTCCGGCTCATCCCGTCTGCCTGAAGCCCAAGGCCTGGGCCTCAGATCCGGCTCCTACAGCCTCCCCAGAAATATCCATATCGGCAGGAACCAGAACCTCAGGAAAAGCACCACCCAGAGTAATAGCCACCTCCCAGGGGAAACTGAGGGGCTCCTTTCAGACCCTAAGAAAGAACAGGTCAGCCAGAGCGGTGAGCCCGGCCAGGCTCCTGCTGGACCCTGGGAGGCTGCGCTTGATTTGGACATAGCACTCATCCCCCCACCAGA
Organism: Rhinolophus sinicus; assembly: GCF_057876585.1. Taxonomy (NCBI): domain Eukaryota; kingdom Metazoa; phylum Chordata; class Mammalia; order Chiroptera; family Rhinolophidae; genus Rhinolophus; species Rhinolophus sinicus. The sequence continues at coordinate 21,739,648 of NC_142511.1, forward strand.
GGCTTTCCGGGACACCCAACCTGAGCGGGGTGGAGACTGCCTGCCCGAAAGGCCAGAGGCGCAGAGCCCCACACCCCAGCTCCACATGTCACTCAGCCCCCAGAAGAAAAAAGAGATTTCTTCAGAGGCCATGTCCCAAAGAGCCAATGAGAAAGGCTCGATGGGGGCACCAGGACAGCCTCGGCCTCCTCCTGCCACGACGTCTCAGAATTCAAGAGCTTCAGATGCTCCCATCCCATCAGAGGGGGATCCAGATGCTCAACTGGCTCCCCTCACAATGCCTAAGCCCCGGAAGCTGCCACCTAATATCGTTCTGAAGAGCAGCCGGAGCAGTTTCCACAGTGAGCCCCAGCACTGGCTGTCCCGCCACTCTGAGGCTGCCCCTGGAGATTCCAGCCTGGTCTCCTCTTCGCTGCAGGAGCAGAGGAAAGCACGCAAAGAAGCACTAGAGAAGCTGGGGCTACCCCAGGACAAAGATGAGCCTAGACCCCACTTAAGTAAGCCCACCAGCTCCATCAGACTCAAGGGGACTCATGCTCAGGGCCCCTTCCCAGCCCCAGCTCAGCCTGCAGCTCAGGTCTCAACAGCTGGGCCTGCTGCAGGGAAGGCTTCAGCTCCTGCTCCAACCCGGGGACCTTCTCCAATGAAAGCTCTGGCTCTCGCTCCATCTCCAGCTCTAGCTCAGGGGTCTTCTTCTCCAAGCACAGTTTTGATTCCTACCCAGGAACCCACTCCAGGGAAGGTTCCAGCTGCCAAATCCATGCCAATTCCCATCCCTAAGGCCCCAGGTGTAAATATTCCCCTGTCTCAGCCAAAGCCAAACTCAAGGCTGACTCTCCAGGAGAAAAACATCCCTGGCCTGAGACAAATGAACTTCAAGTCCAATACTCTGGAGCGTTCAGGGGTGGGGCTGAGCAGCTACATCTCAGCTGAGAAAGATCCCAGCCCCCAAACCAGCACCTCTCTGGGAAAAGACTCCTTGTTGGACAAGACCTCACCCAGTGTTTTGCGGAATTCCCGGCCCCGCCCTGCCTCCTTGGGCACAGGGAAGGACTTTGCAGGTATCCAGGTGGGCAAATTGGCTGACCTGGAGCAGGAGAAGAGCTCCAAGCGTTTGTCCTACCAAGGACAGAGCCGTGACAAGCTGCCGCGACCCCTCTGTGTCAGTGTCAAGATCTCCCCAAAAGGCGTCCCTGACGAACATAGAAGGGAGGCTCTGAAGAAGCTGGGACTGTTGAAGTAGCTCGTCACTGGCCAGCAGTGCCGCCCGCACAACCTCCGCCCTGCCTCCTGCAGAAGAAGAGACTCAGGGCTCCATGTAGGAGCCTTTCCCACCTCACAACTCAGGGGCTGGGCAGGGGTAGGCTTCTCTCCAATGCTCTCTTCTCTCTGAGGTGAAGGGGAGGAAGGGTTTAGAGTCCAAGTGTGTGCTCCTATTTAGGGTGATTGTGCCAATGACTGCCTGCACGGATCAGCCACAAGATGATTTCCACAAGAGGGTGTGTGTGTGTGTGTGTGTGTGTGTTATAGGTTGTATATATCACTGAAGCTATTTATACTACACAAGGAGTCATTGCTCAGAATTCTGCTCATGTTGGAGATTTTCATACATTGAGTAGAGTTCAGCCTAGCCAGACCTGAGCGAAGAGGGGTGGCTAAGCCTGAGAAAAACACATCAAATGAGGCAATGGATGTGTCAGTGTGACCTGAGGTAAATGCAGCATCACATGAAATGTGGGTCTCCCAGAATCCCTGCCGTCGGTGGAGACTGGCTCATACCTCGCTGGATCCCTCTCTCCATCTGGCCTTCTGGACAGAGGCCTGAGGCCAAGAGGAGTTGGTTTGTTATCTCCTCACCTGCTGCCTTCTCACTGTCCCCCATCCCAAGGGTAGGACACAGTCCTGTAACTAAAACCTCTTGGTTGACTGAGAGCAGCAGAGCTTGTTAGTGAGAAGACAAGATAAGTGACCACACAGCACACCTCCACTGGAGAGGGCCCTTGTCCATGGGCTTGATAAACTCAATAACAAACTGTGTGGTGGCCCTGGTTCCCTTATTCCTGTCCTTCATGCTCCCTGGCTCAGGCTGGACGTGACTGACCCCAGGGCTGGGCCCACACTGAGACGGGAGCCTGAGCCCAGAGGCTTTGTAAGTATCGAAGAAGTGTTTCCGGCCTTGTCCACACCATTGCAAGTAGTTTTTAACTTCCTCAGTGCCAATATATTCTCTGCTAGTTATTCATAGGACATCAGAAGTGTGAGGGGCCTTAGAGATGCTCTAATCCAAACCTATTGGGGAAGGGAAGGGACCTGCTGCTCAGTACAGAGCACGGACCAGAGCTGGGCTCCTGACCCTCGTTCCAGGCTGCACGCTGCCTCCCCCAGGCAGTACTGCACACCCACACTGTGCCCCAAAGGTCAGTACTCACTGTCCAGGGCTCAGCCCTCAGGCCCTCCAATATCCTACAGTCTCTTCTGAAGCATCAGACATTAAATGTTCATGTCATATTTAGTGTTGTGGCTTTTTATTTCATCTTTGGAAAGAAGTAATACAGTAACCCATTATTAACCCCAAATTCCCTGACCAAGTTGTGCAACTTGAGAAAATGCCAAAGAGGGTAACATGAGTGGGTAGTGTGGTCTTGTGAATACAAGCTTGGAGATCAGACATGACTAGACATGACGAGACCCCTGCGTCCCCTGAGGAAATAAATGCTATTCATGGCTGCGACCTGGTTGGAGTCCAGGATCCCCAGATTTGAGAGGAAGATAAGGGTAACTTGTCGGAAAGTTACCTTTTCAGTCGGTCGGGCATTTCTGGACTGTGTCCTTAGGGACCCAGCAATGTCAAAGCTCAGTATTTCTGAACATGATGAGAAGGTTAAGGTAAGGACAAGTGGCTCGCTCCACCCTGGTGTGGTATGTGGGGCGTGGGTGTGACGGTTTCTGTGTACACTCTCACACACACACACCCAGAAGCCTGCTGCCTTATTTCTGGCCCTGGGTGATAACCTGGTCTGTCACAGCTGACAGAGACTCCCACAACTCGCCAAGCCACGTTTTATTACAGACTCCCCAAAAGCAGGAAGGCCCCTCCTGGAGGACTCTGGACACAGCTGAGCTGCATCGTGTGTATTTCAGCACACAACCTGAGGCACAATCACTTTACTTTTTAATTGCCCTGATAAATAGGGAAACTTGGGGCTAGCTGTAAAGTAAGACTTGGTAGGAATCTGGGGCCCTGACATCAGGATGATGGTCACCAACACAGGTTGGTCAGGAGTATGTCCTATTAAATCCCCACTGCCTGATAAAGGTAATTTCTCTCCGGACAAAACAGAGTTACATACAGCCAGCCTTCCCACTCTGCATCCTTATCCTAGCAGCATGCCCATTTCCCCGATTTTCTTAATTTGAGAGACTCCCCTCCCTTGTTATTTAAAGATACCATGCTCCCCGTGTCCTTGTCCTTCAAAGAGCATGTTTCTCTCATAGACGGTCTTTGAGATTGAAGCATAGAATCGTAAGTCTAAACGCAGTTGTCCTCATTTTGAAGATAGGCAAAGGGATCCCAGTGAGGACATCTGCCATCCTGGAGGTGACGTTAGACCCACCTGCGCAATTTTATCTTCCTCCTGCATCTGTATAGGATTGTTCTTCATTTAGCTTGAACAGCTTGGGTGGGAGGTGAGAGTGGCATCAGGGTTATTTTTATCCCTTTTTGGAGGATTTTGGGTGGCAGTGTGTAAAGGCCAGTCATTTGATTTTAAAAACCAAAGTGACAACTCTACTTCCATTTGGCCTTGTATCTCTGCTACAGTCTTGCTGCTGCTGGGATCCAATCATCTGCTAAACACAGGAGCTGGCCTCTCCTCAGCCTGGCACGTGGGGTCTGTGCCCTCAGATATATTGGCAGCTGCTCCTGTGAATCACCACTCAGGTGCTACTCTGGGAGCTCTGCACTGTGACTCGGTGGGGCAGGCCTATGTATCATCCTACACAGAGGTCAGGGAATGGGTCCAGGCATGTCTCAAGAGCCTCCCTTCTTAATGGGAAGTGTGGTCTGACAGAGGCCACCCTGTAACCTGGGGATGGGCACGTGTGCAAAAGTTGGTGTTTATTTCTTGTTCATACGAAGGGCAAGTGAAAGCCTGGAGAGCAGGCCCTGTTTGATATTATGAGTTAGAGCAGGTGTAAAGACTTCAGAATCTGCAATATGTGTAAGTATACGAGATGAATCGCTCCATCCTTTGGTCCATGATCATACGTGTAGGAAGAAAAGGATCGTACTATCAGAATATAAACTAGAGGAGGCAGAAACCTGGGAGATGGACAGAATCTAAGGAGGAATGCAAATGATCCCAAGTCTTTGCCTTAGGTGTGTCACTGGAGCATACAGAGCTGGGCTCAGTTCAACCTCCATCACTTACTAATGAGGGAACCCCAGAACTGTTTGAACCTCAGAGTTCTCATCTGTAACATGGGAATAATACCATCCTTTCAAGATTGTGGGGAGGAATAAATAACATAAACTACGTAAAGCTCAGTGCTTGACACAGCATAGATATTCCACAAATGATAGTATTGTCTTCGGAGTCTTATTCCTTCCTTCTCCAAGGGAGCAAATGTAGAAAGGGTTGGAATCTAAGAGGTCACATGACCCAGCTTGGAGAATAAATGAGAGAGATCTTGCTAGGAATAAAAGTCCAAAGTAATAGCTTGCCTTTGGCACACCCTCCAGGTGACTCAACTTCAACCAAACCATGATTCCTGGAATTGGAAAAGAAAGGAATTAGCAGAAGCATGGTGTTTGTGAAGGCGGAACCAGCTGTCTCCTGCTTCTCTCTCCCCAAACTGGCTTCCCCTTTATCATCAATCTCTTGCTCCCTATGACCACATAGTTGGCTTCCTTTATCTTTCTTTTGCTGTGTGATTTGAAGAACTGTATGTTATGCAATAGTTGTTTTTTTAATGGAGGAAAAGAAAACTAACATAATAGGAGGGAATTCTGGCTAAAATCAGGAAGAGGTGAGGCTAGAAGGTTTCAAGATTTCTGGGGCAGCGCTAACAAATAAGGTAGGCATCTTTCAGGAATGAATCAGGCGTTAGTTAGCAGGAGGCCAGAAGGTACATTGGACGACCTCTCCAGATCTCTTCTGATAAAAGGGCCGTATGATTCACTGGCGTCCTTACCATCAACATCACTGACTTAGCGTACAAGTGAGGTGAAAACAGCAGTGTTCTCATTCCAGGCTGCCATTCCCTCTTGCTCATTGCCTGTCTGGATGGTTGTTCTTATTCACTGCTTGCCATGTATCCAGAGTCCAAAATAATCTGAAGCAGGGTGGAATCCTGGCAAAGCTTTGCACCTTCAGTGAGTCACTTCATCCCACTCATGAAATGGAGGACTTGGTCGGCCCACTATGTGTCTCCTGGATCCATGCCAGCCCTGAAATGTATGTTTCAATAAGACAAAGCAACTTAATTAGGAAGACCAAAAATAATCACAATATAGTCTAAAGGAAACGATACCTCATAGAACCTAAGAACTGGAAGGAAACTTTTGGGTTATCTAATCCAACCTCCTGCCTAAAGAGGAATGATATTTATAAGTGGATATAGATATGGTCGATAGGTGGATGGATGGATGGATGGATGGATGGATGGATGGATGGGAGATGGGAAGGAGAGATTAAGAACATACAGTGGCCAAGAGCACAGGCTTAAGAGTCAGGCTGCCAGGCTCCCTGCACCTCAGTTTCCTTTTCAGTTGATCTCTTTTTTATTTTTCTAACTTTCTTTAATGTGTGCTGCCCTACAGTTATTTAGTTTAAAAATAGAGTTAAAAAGAAATAAAACGGATAACAGGAATGAATCCTGTAGAGGCAACAATCATACTTACCTATTTCATTGTAATGAGAATAGAATCAAATAAGATAAATGCATATAAAAACCACTTAGCACATTACTTAATAAATAAAATCTGTTAATATTATTATCATATATATGTATGTATATATATGTAATTCATATACCAAATGGGTCCCCCTTGAGGGAGAACTGGATTGATCTTAGCCTATACCTAAATTCCCCAGCCTGATCCAGTCAAAAGCCCTCCTCTAATTTCCAGAACCTTCTGCAGCCAACCTCCTCACAACCATCCTGTGTTTTATATCTGTATGTGCTGCTTCGGTGCTCCCCACATCTGCCCGTCCCACGTTACTCTTACTGTCTCCACTTCTATCAGTCCAGACTCAAAGCCCAGGCTTTTAATTGATTCCCATGGGAAATCAAGTTACTTTAAGCATTTTGTTATTTTCTGAGTTTTTAACTGAAGATTGGGGTGAGAGATGCCAAGAAACCTAACACAACACACACAGCCTGCTACTACCTCCCATGCCACCCCTCCTCTCCTCTCTTCTTAGTGTGTGTTATAGCACAACCAGGAAATTCTTCTTGTTTGCACCCACACTCAAGGCCCCTGTTGGTCTGAGCATCTGAGACAAGAGAATTTTCACAAAATTTCTCATCCGTGAATAGGAGTGGCTCAGTGAAATAAGACGACATTGTTCTCTACCTCCTTACCTTCAGGCCTGAAAGTGGGGAGGAGGTTACAATACAAAATGATTTCTGGCATCTACGCCTCCACCTCACACCAACTCACACCAACCCCACCTCACTCTTCCCAAGGCGTTCAGCAGGGCTTCCTTTGGATTTCCCCCTTTGTGTCCAGCTTCTTGGATACGGGGAGAGGTTGAATCTCCTCTCCCAGGGAGTCTCCCCCCTCAGTCCTTCAGGTGGGGGCTCCTCTGTATTAGCCAAGGCTCCAGGTAGGTCTTGTGAGCTGTGAGGATATCGTTTAGTTTAAAGTTAGTTCAAATATGGCATCATTATCATTTTAAGGTGACTTGGAATCAGGCACATTTCTACCCTCAATCTCCTGCCATTCCACCTCCACATTGCGAGGCAGGGACCACCTGTGCCTCTAACTTCACCCACCACTGGGACAGCACGTCCTCTGGTGGGTGCCCTATCCTGAGCACCAGCCTGCCAAGAGGTTGGGTCCCAAGAAGAGGCTGGGACGATGACCAAGGTTTTGGTTTTCTTCTTCTGCATGAGACAGGAATTGAGGTTTTTAACAAGAAATATAAATGTGGTCTTCACCCCCATTTCTGGCATTGAGCTCCTAAAACCTTTGGACTTTCCTGTGAGGAGAGGGATAAAGGTGTGTTTTGTTATGTCAGTGGGTGACTTTTAGAAAGCCCCAAGGTAACCTAAGGACAGCGGCTGATCCCCTGAGAACTTCAGTCCCTCTCACCCACCCACTCCGCCTCTGGGAGGGTAGAGGATCTGGAGATTGAGTTCAATTGCCAATGGCCCATGACTTAATCAGCCATGCCTGTGTGATGAAGCTTCCACGAAAACACAAAAGGACAGAATTCAGAGAGCTTCCAGGTTGGTGAATACTTCCGGCCCCAAATTCCACCGGGACAGAAGTTTGTTTGTTCCAGACCTGACCCTATGTATCTGTTCATTTGGTTGTTAATTAATATCCTTTAATATCTTTTATAATACACTGGTGATCCAGTGTGTAAACTGGTTTCCTGAGTCCTGTAAGCAATTATTACAAATTAATTGTACCCAATGAGGTGGGGCTGGAAACCTCTGATTTATAACCAGTCAGAAGCACCAGTAACAACGTGGCCTTGCATCTGAAGGGGGAGAGAGGACAGTTTTGTGGGACAGAATGCTTAGCCTGTGGGATCTGGTGCTATCTCTAGGTAGACAGTTTCAGAATTGAGCTGAATTGCAAGACACCCAGCTGGTATTGAGAATTGCTTGGTGGTGTGGGGAACCCCATACACACTGGAATGGGGAGGAGAATCTTGCTTTCTTCCATGCTGCTGCACTCTCATTTCCTGAAGACCAGGGCAAAATTCACAGCTTGAGAAATTTCTCTTCAGACCTCCCGTCTGTGCTTTATGCCTCAGTTTCCTACTCCATGTCCACTCCGAACTCAACATATCCAAACACAGACCTGTGTGGGAAGCCCCCCGCAAAAAGAACATGACCCTTTTGCAGTGTTTTATATCTCAGTGAGCAGCGCTAGCCTCCATTCAATGAGTAAAGTCAGAAACCAAAACACCGTTCATGGCACTGTCCTCAGTAGTTAGTTACAAATCATGGCAATATCACCTCCAAACATCATTCAAACCGGTTTTCTTTTCTTCTTTTCTGCTACCAATGCAACCATACCGGTGCCCCATCGTGTCTTGCCTGGACCACAGCAGCAGCTTTTTAAGTTTTCTCATTGCATCCACTCAAGCCCCCCGCCAGCCCCTCTCCACTCAGCTACCAGAATTATCTTTTCATCTGTAGTACACCTTTCAGGGAAGAAAAAGAGACCCTAAGAAAATACAGACGTATCTGCACATTTGGGTAAAAAGAAATACAGAAAGGGTAAACCAAAAACTAATGCGATTGATTATCTACAGAAGGTGGGTGGAAAAACTGGGAAGAAAGGGGGGATGGAAACAGGGTAGAGGGGAGGGGAAGGATGGAATCTCTCTGAATATACCTTTTTGTATAGTTCAGATTTTAGAGCCATGGTAATGTTTCACATATCACATAGCCAGAGAATTAATTAATATATGAATAACAAATAAATCACAACCAGGGTGTGTGTGTGTGTGTGTGTGTGTGTGTGTGTGTGTGTGCGTGTGTGTGTGGGAGGAAGGTGAGAAGGACCCAAAATGGAATACAAACAGTAAAAAATAAACCTAATTGTATTAAAAAATGAATGCCATAACTACACTGAGGAGAATAGGGAAGAAAAGAGCTAATCTATGTAAGTTTGAAAAAAAATGTAGTTTTGCTATATGCTGTCAAAGTTGGTGATTGTGTTTTTCACAGTTATGTGTTAGCATCTGAATTTATGTGCATTACTGGACTGAACAAATAAGCAACTGTTATGAATAAAAGAGCTGAGTGTCTCACTGTTGGAGAAGGGAAATAAAACACTTTGAGACTATGCAAAGGACTTATTTTTTTAATATAATTTTATTAGTTTCAGGTGCACAAGACAAAGCAAAACTTAGATGTTTATCATTTATATCCCTCACATTGTGTGAACCCCCCTCCCCCCATCCACTATCAAGGACTTATTTTTTTATCATACTTTCTTCCACTAATTTTAGCATCCATTAATGATTCTTGGCTGAAACAGTTATTACCATAGTGTTTGCCAAATTGTGATTTTTCTATTTCCATCATGTCTTCTACATTTATTGTTTGGAATTCTACTGTAATGGAGAACTGATTCTTAACCCCCATTTAATTGTTTATTCAATTGTATTTATTTGTATCAGTATGGAATCATACGTATTTATTTTATTCTATGGGTTATAGTCCATGGCTATCATTTATTTTGTTGCTCAATTTATTCCCTCTCTGACTCTTGAGAGGACATGTACATTGGCTCTTTTGTCCTTTTGACTTGCCTCCACACTGTTTGAGTATTTCCTTACTTTTTGCCAGCACAAGATGTTTTTGGCCCATCTTGTTCTTTCTCTGTCCTCACCCTGGAATTTTCCAAGGACATCTGGATCCTCATTTTGGAAAATGATATGTGTATTTAGAAACCAAGATCTGGGTGCTAGATGTGCTCATTGTGACAGGGGTGTCATTGCTTCTAGGACCTCTCGGTAGATAGAGCTGGGAAATATATGCATGTACAAATATGCACACACATCTATCTCTTTGTCTGTATTCATGTACCTGATGTATATTTTAAAAGTTATGAGTTTATACTGATACCTCCAATTCCAATCCAATGTCACAGTTCATTCTAGTCTTCTTCATACTCATTTATTTTTAATAAACATCAAAAGGACATCCCTCCAGCCTCCCCCGCACCCTCTGTGAGCTTCAGTGACTCTTTCAGTTCATGGAATTAGTCATTCTCTTCCCCAAAGAGAATGAATTTGTTCATACCTACTTCATTAATGTCTGCTCCTCCATGAGACTAAGCTCCACAAGATCAAAGACAACATCTCTTTTCGGTCATTATTGTGTACCCTGCACATGGCACAGTTCCCAGCACGCAGTAAACACTCAATGAGTATTTGTTAATTGAATGAAGAAAGGAATGATGGAATAGGACATAGGATGTCACAAAGGGCCATCATTCCTACAACTCAAACAAAAAGTAAGACAATTCTGATTCACCAAGTCTCAGGTGCACCTTTTCAATTTTTCCAAATATGCCACAGTTATATTGGGCCCTGCCAGGTGTTAGATACCCAGGTGGCCCTACTGGTGCTCTGGTAGTTAGGCTGGACAAGCAAAGGTATGAACATTGTCTCTCCCCAGGGCCTTGGATTATACTGGGGAACCTTCTGAACAGAGAGGGAGAACCTCACGCCAACTCCGCAGGACCATGCTCATGTGCCTTGAGAGGCAGCAGGGAACAAGTGGGGTCAGGCCCTGGGGCTCATCTCGAGCATCGTAATGATAGGTAATGCTCACTGCAGTTCATCTAGGTAAGACACAGAGATAGGCATTTTGGCCACATTATCCTGTTTGGTCCTCACAACACCTCTAGTGTTATTGCCATTTTGTAGAAGAGGAAACCGAGGCATAAAGAGGGTAAAATTCTTGTTCCAAGTTGCACACTTAGCACGTAAGGTCAGGGTTCAAACTCTGGCTGTTCTACAAACTTTCTAAAATTGTCCTTTTCCCATCATTCTCTCAAGAAGGTGAAAACTGTCCAGTGTTGTTTGATGTTCCAGTGATCAGAGACTACCATGTTCTTCAGAAAAGTGCATATGCAGAGAAAGGATGGCAGTGTCGGGCCAATTCACATTTCAGAGAATGCAGGGTTATCTCCATCCCCTGAGAAGCAAGGGGAAAAGAATCTTTTAACAGGCTTGGGTTTAGAAGGGAAAAAGGAAAGGCTATAAGAATCCCTTGTCTTGAAGGAAGGTAACTGTATGTCTACTTGTCCAACCGAACCCGTCCTCCCTGGACAGGAGGCCCTGAGCAGACGCCCCACATCAGCCTGTCCCAGGTTTCCTCTCGCCCAGAGCTGAGCTACCAGCTTCCTCCTGCACTATTGCATTCATTACCACGAAATGTAACCAGAAGCTCTGGGCACCCTCCCACCACTGGAAGGGTCTAGGCAGGAAAGTAACAATGAGCCAATGTTTAACTCAGAAGACAAAAGGCCCTTTGATAGGACCCTGACCTTGGCAGCCTCTTTCCTCTGCAAACAGCTTGGATTCTGTTCAGGGAAAGCAGGAGCAGGAAGCAGCATTAGTGAGGAACCCCTTATCCTTCAGAAGCATGGGGTGACTTTGGACCTTGGCCTTCATATCAAGCTTCTGTTGATCCCCTCTGATAAGGCCTTCCTCACAATGAGGAATGTTATCCCTGCCCTGGAGGAGATAAGGTCGGGGCCAGGTAACCACGCAGAGCGAGAACAAGAACTTGCATCCACACCAGGTGTCCCAAAGCACTACTCTAGGATCAAGACCTGCCCTCAGGTTAGAGCCCCTGTGGGACATTTTAGAGACCCATCTTCTGTGAAGTGCCAGTTCCTTGGTGAATCTGTTATTTCAGCTGATCACCTCTTGAAGGCAGAATGTAAAAAAGAAAACTCAGCAGATGCTTGCAGCTCTGCAGGGAAGCGGAGGGTGCTGAACTGGGCAGCTGTCTTGAGAGGAGGACACAGCGTCCTCTGGGGAGGTGAGGGACCATCCACCCAGGGACAGCTGGGGGAGGAAACAGGGTGAGGAGGGAAGTGGAGGGAGGCTCCTGGGCCAGCGCCTGGGTGCTGCCTACCAGGCTCACCGACACTATTCTAGAATCACCCTACCTGACCCGCTCTTTCAAATCCCTCCACAAGCTGCAGAATGGTCTTCCCTTGCTCTCTGCCCCCAGGAAGTGTCTCTTGGAATAAACAGAAGACCCTCTCCTGAATTGGACCATTTTATCATAAGGAGTGCATTGTGGAAGACCATCCTCCAGAGCACCGTTAGTATAAGCCTCTATTCTCGCCTCACTTGGGGAAGGAGAGTGCAATGTCCACAGGGCTTTAGAGGAGGGGTCAGCTGATGTTCAGCTAGTTTCAGGAGTAATTGATCACGAATGATTCTTGGAAGGAGAAGAAGGAACTGTGCTCACAGATTAGCAGCCATTGTTTGGGCTGTTTGGATTTTATTAAGAGGGGTGGGGAGGAACAGCCAGAGTCTTACGATATTGTGATTTATAATAAGAAATACATATATCTGGTCTTTGACCTGTTCCCAGCACAGAGCTCCTAACGCCCTTAAGATTTACCAGTGGTAGAGAATGACAGAGGTGTCCTTGTTATGTTAATGACGTGGCTTTAAAAATGCCCCTAGATCACCTAAGGATGGGGGCTACTTGCCAGGTTACCCTACCAAGTGATTAGAAAGTCAGAACTTTCAGTCCCACCTGGCCGACCTTCAGGGAGGGGAGAGGGGCTGGAGGTTGAATCAATCACCAATGACCAATGAATTATTAATCAATCATGTCTATGTAATGAAGTTGCCATTAAAAAAAACTGAAAAGGATGCGTTCAGAGAGCTGTGAGGTTGGTAAACACCGTGGAGATGTTGGGAGAGTGGCACGTGGGGAGGGCATGGAAGCTCTGTGCCCCTTCCCACATATCTGCCCTACGCATCTCCATCTGGCTATTCCCGAGTTGTAGCCTTTGTAACAAACTGGTTACCTGGTAAGTAACATGTTTCTCTGAGTTCTGTGAGCCACTCTAGCAAATTCATCAAACCTAAGGAGGAGGTCGTGGGAACCTCCAGTCTCTAGCTGGTTATTCAGAGCATAGGTAACAACCTTATAGAACGGAGCCCTGCACCTGTGGAATCCGATGCTGCCTTCAGAATTGAGTTGAAATGTAGAACACCCAGCTGGTGTCGGAGAATTGCTTGCTGGTGTGGGACCCACACACACACAAACACACACATTGGAGTTGGGTGCAGAAAAACAGGACTAAAGTCATATGTGTGCAAGGGGGTTGGAGAGGAACGGCTGCCGGGGCCAAGGCCATGAGAGGGTCCCCCATGGAGAACTCTCAATCCACTGCAAGGGAAGCAGTGTGTAAACAAACCAATGTGCCCCCCTCTCTGCCCTTTAGCATCCGTGCCAGCCTGTTTCTTTTGCCCCAGCACTGCCCTATGCCCTTCATCCCTGGGTACGGAGGAACCGGGACTCAGGCAGACCTGGCACATTGGGCTGGGCGACGGAAGACGGGCCCTGAGACCTGGGCTCTGGGGAGGGGAGAAGAAAGTAGAAGAACCGGCTGAACTAGGAGGAAGGATTCTTGTCATTCTCTCCCAGGCTAAAGAAGGAAGGGAGTGGGCGAGCCCATGAGGGAAGCGGTGGGGGGGAAGCAGGGGCCTGAAAAGTTTGGGCATCTCTTATCAAAGTGGGTGCTGCTTTGTCTCCTCTATGCGTCCAGCAGGATTTGAAGAAGGCAGGCTGCTGACTGGTCCCATCTTGTAGGGCCATGCGTGAGGAGGAGGTGTGGTAAGTTGCCTGAAGGAGGATGGAATCTGATGGGGAGAAGAGAAGCAGGGCAATAGCCAGACTGAGCTGGGTGCCATGATAGCCACACAGACCCCAGATGCAAGACGGAGAGCCTGGTGCTGCCCTTGGGTGGGATGGCCTCACTGAAGGCCGGGAGGGCCTGAGGGTCCTTGACGACCACTCAGCATTCCCTTGTGCCCAGTTACAACCCTCTGGCTGCTCTCAGCCACTGGACAAAGCATCCTCCAGCTGCTCATAGGTACAAAACCCAGGGAGGTGTGGAGAAAGGCAGAGTCAGCAGCCCCAGCTCCTCACCTCACCCTGTACTGGTCTGATCGAGTGGTCACCTTACCCCCCGCCTGTCCTCTGCCCCTCCTGTCCTCCAGGGACCCTGGGCAAGTTGTAGATGATCTCCATTTCCTCCTTGGTTTAGCTGAGCCTAGGCTAGACTTATTTTCAAAGGATTTTATAGAAAAGTATAAGAAAGGAAACCCCCTAAATAAGAAAATGCAAGAGCCGTGAAATAGAAGACTCTTCAGAGCTCAGGTTCTTTACTCAAGTCCAGCCACCAACTGACCTGGCTGGCAGGAGTCCTAGTTCTGTGGCTTTATCACAGAAACTGGGGGACTGGGTTCTGTTCTTCTCTGTCCCCCCAGCTCCTAGCATGTGGTCTAGCATCCTACCTGAGTGGAGTAAATGTGTTGTGTTGGATGAGTAAATGCATGAACTCCCAGTGCACAGGAAAAAGGAGTCGGTTACTTGAAGGCCACTTGTCCAAACACCTGGTTGCCCCCACTCCCCATCCCCCACCCCCAGAGAACCCAGCTTTTCTCCATTCTCTTGCAACCCCTGGCCCCAGAGAGCAGAGACTGTCCCAAAGTGATCATACAAAACTGAGTGAACATCATGAAAAAGAGTCAAGGATTTAGGACACTCCCCTAAGGTAGGTTTCAGTCTCAGTAAAGCAAAACCTCCTTGCTGGGTCCAGGACAATGTCCCTTTTGACCTTCCTTTGGGCCTGTCTTTCTCTAAGTGCTGCTCCTCTCCCATCTGTCCGTGGGTCCTTGGTGTTTCAACCTCTTTGCTTTCTCCATATTGTGGGCCTGATTCTGTAACTAGGACACCCTCCCCCCTGTGCACACACACACACAGACTGGCCTCTCTGACCCTGATCTCCAGAGGGGCCCACAGCACCTTGCAGAGTGTCCCGGCCTGAGCAGATGTGCACAGACGACAGACAGCCCGCACAGGTACAGGCACATGTGTCTGCAAAGCGACCTGTGAGCACGGTTTCCTTGGGCTACTGGGATGGATCTGCAGACATTTTATGGTATTCCTGTTTTGTAAGAATGATATACACTTGAGCAACACTGGCATTTTATTACTCTTAGGGGACTTTGGCACAAGAAATGAAAATAGCTAGCTCCACGATCGCATTTTCTGTGAAAAGTAAATCTGTGAGGCAGTGTCTTGGCTGACACCGACGCTTCCTCTTCTACACACATAAAATGGGTCACACTTTAACGTTAGCCAGCCATGAAAACTGGAATGCACCTTTTTGCCTTCTTTTTCTTTCTATAACTGAATCTGATGATCTATACCTGTAATTTATAACACAAGTGTGCCACAGACAGTGAACTCAGTGGAGGAGGAAGGACAAGCAGAGGAAGATGTGAAAAAGTATTATACTATGTCTCAATACTTGGCTATGGGTGATTCGCTTTTTACCAAAACCACAGTGAATTTATCCCACTACCTCTAGGCAGGAAAAGTAAAAGAGTGGTAAGAGGATTGGAACAAGATATGCCCAGCACAGTGATGTAAATACAGTGGATGCCTAATAAGTGGGCAATGAGCAGATTCGAGGTGATGAGGTCAGCGCAGCAAGAGTGTCCCCCGTGTCCCAGATGAAGCGACGCCCACCCTGGGGCCCTGAGTTAACCTGCCTGACCTGTCTCCTCCTGGTCTGTGGTAATGCCAGCAGTCTCTTCCACCATCTCAGCATTTCTCAGGAATCACAACATGTCCACAGACATAATCTCATTTGGACTTCAAAACGCAGAAGATAAGGCAGTTGAGCTCTTTAATCACATTTCACAGACAAGGAAGCTGACACTCAAGCAGATAAGGTGACTGACCCAAGGTCCCAAAGCGATGCTTCCAGGACTGGAATCCAGGCATCCTGACTCTCAGGCCAGGCTGATCCAGCTCTCACTCATCTCCTGAAACTTTGCTTTGAATAAAACTCTCCATGTGGACCCACACTGGACACTCTCCCAGGACTGACCTGGCAGGGCTCCTGACATCACTGCTGGACTTGTTAGAGCATGTCTGTCATGACTTGTAGAGCTGGGTCCAGGAAGAGGCACATTCATTTTAGCTCAGGAAAGCTAAAATGCCAAAATCCATGACCTTCCTGCTGGAACTACCTCCCAGCCTGGCTCTCTGTTAAATGCACCTTGTGATACAGTGGGAAGGTTACTGGAGTTGGAGGCAAAATACCCAAGCATTAGTTCTGGTTCCTTTCTGGCTAAGTAACCCTGGGCAAGTTATTTCACCTCTTTAAACTCCAGCTTCTTTATCTGCAAAACACAGGAAAGAATACACACCATTCAGAGTTGTGGGCAGGATTAAATGAGATATCTTTTATGAAGGGCCTACTAGATGCCCAGCAAATGCTACCTCTCTTTCTCACCCGTCCACCCCTCTTCTCTTCGCCCTGCCTTTTCTTCTTTCCTCTTTGCTACGGTTTATCATGCACTGAACTCCCAAAATGATCTTCCTGGAACACCATTTGCATCAGGTTGCTCCCTTGATCACAAATCTCAAATGACTTCTCATCGCCAGATCCAGTCACCTCTCCACCTGCCAAGCAGGACCCTCGCTCCTGGCTCCACCTCCTTTCCATGTTTCATCTCCTACTGCTCAGGACACACACGTTCTGGTTGTGGGCTGCCATTCAGGCCAGCATGTTCCTCTCTGCCTTGCTTCCGCTGTCTCACCCTCCTGGAATGCCCTTTCTGGCTCTCCATCCCTGGACGTGTCCCTCACTACTATGTGGATCTCTCTCTTCTCTGATTTCCAGTTTCACTGTGTCGTCAGGTCATTTCTTGTGTCTGTATCTGTTTCTTATCAATGCCACTGTCTATTCCTCCAAGACAGACCAAAGTCCTTCACTGGGCCAGCAGTGAGAGTGGGAACCCAGGACGAGTTCTGGACTCATGCCTCCAGGCCTGGATCCAAATCCTAGGCTCGCCCTTACTGGCTGTGTGACTTAGGGAATCTTATTTTTCTCAGCTCTACAATATATAATTTAATTTTTTCACCGTAAGTTGCTTTTTAACAAAATGTATTTTTCCATTGAATAAATATTTGTTGAGCACCTACTATGTGCCAGTCCTGTGCTTTTTGACACATATGAGGTCATCTAATACTCACAATCTTAGTGTGGTAACCTCAGCTCTGGAACCACAAATCCTAGCATAACGTTCATGGAGATTAAATAAATTAATTAAGACTGCATAGGAGATTGCATCCTTCTTGACAAATACTAGATGCTCAGCAAGCCTTTGCTGAATCTGAGTATTAGGTTCTCAATAAACTGAATATAATTGACTCACTCATAGACAACACGGAAGCTATAGCAGCGAGAAGAGCAGAAGGTTCCCTGTTCCCATGGAACATTCAGTCCAGCGAAGGATGAGCTTGACATTAAATCAATAATGACAAGTGTCATGTGGAGTATTATTATAAGAGAGCCTGATGTGGGTTACAGTCTTGGGGTAGACTTCTCTGAAGAAAATACTGAGCTCACATGTGAACCATCTGAGGACAATGGGTATTCCATGCAGCCGAAACAGCAGATGCAAAGGTCCTGAGGCAGGACAACACAGCGCCCTTTCCAGGAAAGTGAGCTAAGCTTGGTGAGCAGTGAGGCAAGTGCGGAGGCTGATGTGGCTGTTCTAGGGCACGTGGAGCCTGAAGGCTGTGCTGAGGCTCAGCCTGGACTTTATGTACATCTGGGACCACGGGGAGTCTTAGGCCAGGGGCGAGACGTGATCAGGGTTGTGTTTTTGAAAGCTCTTTCTGGCTGCTTCGTGAAGATTGGATGAAAGGAAGAGGGTGGATTCAGGAGAGTGAAATTGAGTTGAAGAAACCCTGATGCCTGGGGCACTCCCAGCACAGACCCCGAAGCGTCTCTGAGCCTGAGAACTGACTTCAGGGGCTGGTGTTCAGAAGAGCAGAAGCAGCCTCCATCCTGAGCGCCCAGTCCTTCTTATCCACACTTCCTTCTCAGTGGGACAGGCTGGTTTCGGGTGGTGTTGGAAAAAAAGAACTGCAACCACCACCCCATTCTGAAGTGCGGGCTAAGCCACAAACTGGTTTGAGCCTGTCAGTTTGGAGCTGGCTGCAAAGCAAAGACCCACCTGGCCTGGCTGAGTGGCCTCTCCACATTCTTGTGCCCACACTCACCCTGGGGAGGCCAGGGCAGAGGCAGGGCCCTCCTCCACCCCTCCCTACCCAAACAGCTGGCAGTGGGCCAGCCTCCACTTACATAACCTGAGCCCAGGGCATTGCTCCATTCTCTTGTTTGGGGCTGAGTGGCTTCTGGAGGTGACATCTGGAATGGAGGTATGAAAATAACCAGTTTCTAGACCTGGTAGTTCTGATGGTCTCAACTTTGGGCATAGCCACACCTCAAACACCCCAGACTCAGGTGGGTCCCCCAACACTCCCTGCTCAGTGTTCTTTTCTGTTGTGAGAAATTGGAGTGACTGTTCACTGGGGTCAGAGGACTTTGTTTTCAGACTTCTACTCTGTCACCAACATAGACAAATAACACAGCTTCTCTGCTTTGGTTTTGTCGACTGTAAGGTGAGAGAATGGCCACTTGTGTATACCTCGCAGGGGAGAAAGAAGACCAAAGTGAAGGTACTTAGAAAAGTTAAAATCACAACACCAATGTAAAATGTATTAACAACAATATGAACAACAAGGACAGTAAGAAGAACCTTATATCTTTGGGGACTCATCTATGGCTGACAAAGCACTGAAACTCCTTTCACTAGACTTCCGAAAGCAGTGCTGCAACAACACGGCTGATGTTTCCACCCGCAATCTGCCCTCCTGGCCCTAACCCACTGTAGTCAAGGCTGGGACAGAGGCTCGGCCCCTCTCACAATGATGCTGCCCCAGGTTAGGGCAGCTTCCACACGGCACTGGGCATGAGGGCTAGACCACCTCTCTCAGCTGAGACACATTTATCTCAAAGCTCCAACTGACTAAAGTAGGTGCAAAGGTCCTGAGGGCAAAGGGGAAGAAGAGTTATCAGCTCAGAAGTGGCAGTTACAATTGGACCTAAATTTGAGTCAATTCAGTGCCCAGAGATCAGGTTAAAGGAGAGAATTACAACAAACCAGAGGACAAAATGCAAAGTAGCTACATGAGCTTCCAAGTCCCAACCTCGCTCCTCCACAAGGACACCCCTTCTCCCAAGGTTTTCTTTGTGTCACCACCTTCCACTCCCCTACCCCTTACCTGGCCACCCAGGGCCCTGGCACTGTAGGAAAGCTCATGACTTTAAGTGAAAGAAATTAATCTCTAAGAACATATACCTTCCACCAGGCACAAACTTGTCATCTGACAAAATCACGTTGCTTGCCTCAGTGCAGTGAGGGAGGGCACGCCAAAGAAACTGCAGAATGAGGCTCAATAAGAGGGAAGACAGAAAGCATCTTTTGTAAGTTTTGGGTTCCTGCGGAAAACTTTTGAGAGGAGTCTCAGGGAAGTGGGGTTCATTTCTGAATTGATTGCTGTTCCTGACGCAGGGTTACGGTACGTGGAAATTCACTACGGATTGGATGCTATCATGACTCGATGGCCATTAAGCAATTGGGTCTCCTCAATAATAGATAGGTAGAGCAAAGCAGTCTGGAAGCATCTTTGGTAAGAAAGATGTGGTGATTCAAAGAGGGAGGGGGTTGCCTTTATTCTTTATGGCGTTTTACATCTGCAGCATGATTGTGAGAGAAACATTGTTTTCTATTGATTCTGCAGCTGGTTTTATCTGTGTCTGTCCTCCCAACGTGATTAAGGGCAAGGCTGGCTGCTTTTTCACTTCTTTTCTACATTTTTTATTAAAGTTTATTGAGGTGATGTACTTTTTTACTTTTCATTCTGAGCTGATCTTTACTTTTTCGGTTTGGAATAGAAGTTTTAGTCTTCGACCTCCCCCATTGATGACAGGGTCTTCAGGTTGGATGTCTGTCTACCTCTCAATCATCTCTCCATATGTTTCACATGGTGATTAGGGACACAGCTCCTGGAGTCAGAGTGCCTGGTTCCACCACTTGCTTATCTCTGAGGCCTGTGGCAAGATGTTTATCATCTCTGTCTCTCAGTTTTCTCATCTGTAAAGCAGGAAAAAATAAGAGTGCTTGCCTCGTTGGATTGCTGTGGAGATTAACAAAATAATACACGCGAAGTTCTTAGACCCGTGCCTGGCCCTTCGTTCGAGTTCAATAAACACTAGTTCTTTTTTTTAATTATTATTTTTATTTTAAAGGTAAGCTAACTTCTGATTAAAGATGACAGATTTACTGCATATATTTTCTCCTCTCTCTTCAAGGACCACTCTAACTAATAATAATTAACATGTATAAACTGAGCAATGAAGAGACCAATAGAGAGGTTATCAGCAGATGGGTGAAATCAACAAAATACGTGGAAGAAATGAGGCAGATGGAGAAGTGACAGCTGGTGAGACTGAGAACAGGAACTCAGAGCCTGGGAGAGAGAGTAGCTGGGGGGAGACAGAACAGAGGAGGGGCTGCCATGCTCTGCCGAACCCAGTGCACTTGGGCGTAGGAAACACCCAGTGGAATGAAACCAGGAGTGAGACATGAGCTTGGAAGGGGGATTTGCTGAAATCCTGACACAGAGCAGTGGCTGCTACCCAAAACCCTTGCTCAAAACACATAGGAGCCACGCACCAACCTCCACAGGACAATAAAACAACAACCCCAAACCAGAAACAAACAAAACCCCAGAACAAAAATACAATAAAGGGCTTTTTCCCTTGAGACACTAAATGGTCCCAGAGAAAAGATGCTCTCAAAATTGCATTTAGATGTCTCTCAGTGTAACTGCTGGCTCCCTACCCACCCCAAGCCTGAAGCAAAGCAAATACAGGTACACAGAACTCCCAAGCTGATGTTTTAAAATATGAATAGACAACCAAGGATAACCAAATATATTAGAAGAGGACAGAGAGACAGAGAGAGAGAGAGAGAGAGAGTTAGTTGTAAGCAGATGGATAATTTAGAGAAAAGAGAATTATTCAAATTAATATCCTCAGAGATATTTACCAAATCGATTAAAAAAAAAAACAGGCCACAACTAAACATCACGTGTGAGGATAGGAAAAGGGATTTAATTTTTAGAAATTGCAAAATATACACATAAATGAGTATATATATATATATATATATATATATATATATATATATATACACACACACACACACACACACACATACATAGATATAAATGTGATACACACACACACACACACAAATACAATAGAGAGTTGAAACTCACTTTAAAAGATACATCTCTTTACGGTCTACTTTGATACTGTAAAGTTCACGTTAAGTTCACTAACTCATCCTAGAAAAAGTGCTACATACCTCATTGCTGAATATCACTACGGTCACCTTCGAAGTACTCCCCTTGGGAAGCTATGCACCGATGCCAGAGCCTAGTCCACCCTTCAAAGCAATTTTGGAACTCTTTTTTTTTTTTGGAATGGCCATCAGAGCTTTCGTTGTATCACTCTTTATGTCCTGAATGGCATCAAAATGTCTTCCTTTCAATTTTTCCTTTATCTTTGGGTAAAAAAAAAAGTCATCAGCGGCCAGAGCAGGTGAGTAGGTAGGGTGTTCCAATACAGTTATTTGTTTACTGGCTAAAAACTCCCTCACAGACAGTGCCGTGTGAGCTGGAACATTGTCGTGATGCAAGAGCTATGAATTGTTGGTGAAAAGTTCAGGTCGTTTTCATCTAACTTTTTCACACAGCCTTTTCAGCAATTCCAAATAGTAAACTTGGTTAACTGTTTGTCCAGTTGGTACAAATTCATAATGAATAATTCCTCTGATATCAAAAAGGTTAGCAACATTGCTGGGACAAGTTTGGGAATTTAATTGTCAGACCCCATAGTTTCAAAGTATTCAATGTATTCAAGTATATACAATGTATTAAAGTATTCAAGTGTATCCATCTTTTCCTTTTGTGATTAGTGTCTTGTTACAAAACCACAAATCTTCTCCTTGAAGTCAGGAAATTCCTCTCGTGTATTTCTTCTAAATGTTTAATATTTTTATATTTAAGTTCGTAATCCATCTGGAATTTACTTTTGTGTATAGTATAATCAGGGACTTGATTTTTTCCCCCATATGGGTAAAAAATCAGCAATATCATCCCTCTCATATATCAAGTTTTCATCTATGTATGGGATTCTCATATTTTGTTCCATTGATCTGTTTGTCTATCCTTCCCTAATATGACACTGTTTTAATTACTCTAGTTTTATAATAAATTGTGATAAGAGAGAAAACATGCTGTCCCACTCGCATCACCAAACTCGTGCTTCTTCAGGAGGGTGTTGGATAGTCTTCACTCTTTGCACTTCAAATAGAATTTAGAGTAAGCTTATCACAGTCCATGGAAAATCATGTTAAGCTTTTGATTGGCATTTCTTTAACTCTATAGATCAAGATGAAGAAAATGTACATACTTACAAAATTGATTTTCCTTTCCCACAAATATATGGTGTCTCTCTATTTATTTAGGTCTTCTCCAATAGCTTTCAAAAAGTCATTATAATTTTCTGTGTGAAGGACTTGCATATTTTAGAGTCATTCCAAGACACAGGTTTTTTTTCTGCTCTTATAACTGGAAATTTGCAATTATATTTTTCTGTTTATTACTGGCATAAAAAATAAAATTAACTTTTGTGTATTGATTTTATACTTGGCAACTTTGCTAAACTGTCTTAATAATTCTAATAATGAATCTATAGATTATTGGGAGTTTCCTATGTGGGTTTTCATATCATTGGCAAATAATGAGTTTTATTTCATCCTTTTTCATTCTTATATTTTCACTCTTCTTTTTCTTGCCTTGTTGAGTTGGCTAAAATCTTTACTACAATCTTTATTTTGTTTCTGTATTTAAAAGCAATACTTCTAATATTTTACGAATGATTAATAATGCTAATGCTGTACTTTTTAATTGATTTCCTTTATCAGGAAAAGAAATACCTACTATTTCTAGTTTACTAAGAGGTTAGTTTTATCTTTCTAAAACACTGTGTAAATGTTGAATGTCATCTAATATTTTTTCTAGACCTTTTGAGATGAATATCTCTTTAAATTGCAAGTAGGCTAAGTGATATTAAGATATTTTCCAATACAACTTCTTGGAATAGAATCTTATTCTTTTGAAAATAAACATAGTTGGATTGTCTTTGGAATGTTTAACTTAGGTTTGTTTTGTTTTTTTCATCTGTGTTCACAAATGAGACTGATGTGTAAATTTTCTTTTCCACAATGTCTTTGTGCAGTTTGGGGATCCAGGCTCCTTCATCTCATAAAATGAATCCTGGAGTATTGCCTCTTCTACCAACTTCTGTAAGAATCTGAGTAAGCCTAGATTATCTACTTCTAGCTATTCAATACATGATAGAACACACCTGTATAATTGTTTGGGCCCAGTGTTTTCTTTCTGATTCAATTTCATTAACAGTTATAAAACCATTCCAATTTTCTATTTTATGTAGAGGCCATTGTTACCAGTTATATTTTTCTAAGAGTTTGTCCATTTCAACTAAGAATACAAGTTTATTGGCATAAAGGTACTTACAACATTCCCCTCTTATCTTTTATCTTGTAGTTACCCCCTTCTCATTCCTGATATTGTGGTAGTGCCTTTGCTTTCCTGACCTGAAGCAGGTTTGCAGAGCTCTGTTAATTGCTTTGACTGTTGGCTCTATTTTATTTTTCTTTTCTATTTCATACGTGTTGCCCTTGTCTTACATTTTCACTCTTCACCTTAGTTTTCTTCTGGGGTTATTTTTCTAACATTTTTAGTTGGCTACTTAATCCAATTTAATTATTTAATGTTCAGCCTTTCTCCTCTTCTAATACAAGCAGTTTAAGTATAAATTTCTCTCAAATTTCTACTTTAGTTTTGAAATTTAACAATTTTTACTGTTTAGATTTAAAAATATTCTAATTCACATAATTATTTATATTTCAGCCCTTTAGATATTTAGAGACCTGTTTTAACATGTCCAAATATATGGCTTTTAAAAAATAGGTGTGTTTTTGTTATTGAGTTTTATCATAATTGTTTAGGATCAGCTAATAAGCTCTGTCTGATATTAACTCTTTGAAATTTGTTAAAAGTTGATTTATGATTTACAATGGTAATTGATACTTGATTTTTTAGTATATAAATACAAAAGTGTGTTTTTCTTTAATTATTAAGTATAGTGTTTAATATATGTCCATTAGGTCAACCTTGTTAATTATTTTATTCATAATGATATTTTTAGAAAGGCAAAGACTGGAGAAATTTACCTATCAAACTTCCTTTCCTAGTAAATGATTAGCAACATGCTTCAGCAAACATGGGCGTCGGCTATGACAGAGGAAAGCCTAAGACCTGGGCAAGAATGCCTCT
Source organism: Rhinolophus sinicus (assembly GCF_057876585.1). NCBI lineage: Eukaryota > Metazoa > Chordata > Mammalia > Chiroptera > Rhinolophidae > Rhinolophus > Rhinolophus sinicus. The sequence continues at coordinate 21,763,960 of NC_142511.1, forward strand.
CGCTCAGGAAAGCAGGATGAGATCTGTACAGCAGGTCTCATGAGCAGACAATACCCACAGTGGAGCAGGACATTGAGGGCTCCATGAGGAAGGCTGTCAGTAAAAAGCACAAGAGGCCCTAAACCGACCTCCAGACGGGGAAATTTGACCCAGAACAAACTCTTGTGCACTAAATATGCCAAAGCCAGAGTCCATTGGAGTAGAGGACTTGCAGTTTATCGGGGTACCCAGAGCACATGGCCAAAGCTGCCTGGGTTTGTCTCTGTGGAGGAGGAGCCAGTGGACAACATGTGGATTGAGGGGAAGCCGCCTACCCCCGTCCCTGGCCTGTAACTGGAGCAGAGGCCACACAGATACAGGTTTTGCACTCAAATTAACCCTTTTGCAAATCAAACTCACCCTTTTGCAAATCAAATGCAACCCTTTTGCAAATCAAAGTCATCCTTTTGCAGATCAAATTTTTCCACAAAACTGTTTTCTTAATCTTTGTAGTAAGAATAAATTCAACGTTATTTTTTAAATTAAACATTTTATTGCATGTATTTAATAATGAACATAAAATACTTATTTAACATCAGAAATACTTATTTACTTACTTATTTATTCACTTATAGCTTCATTTATAACGATTCTCCTGCCACTGCTCGTGGTAATTTTATATACATATTCATAAAATAATTATGACAATCTGTAGGAGTAATAGTTGCAACAAAATGATTAATAACATCTAAATGTTCATGGTTTGATGGATCAACCGAAAAATTTTTTGCGCAGAACTTAAATTTTGAGAAATGAAGGCATGATCGAAAGTTAATACACCATCTCGTGTGACTGTGCCAACGGTTAGAGGATGAAATATTTCTCTAATTGCAGCAATAAACATTCAGGAAATGGTGTGGCATGAAGTAATTGTACATTTTACAGTTACTTCAAATATTTTTTGCGAATTTCTTCAGGAATTATTGCAGAAATTGGATGAAGCTAATCTGGAGGCAACGTGGTTTTGTTTTGGACAATGTGAGCCTCCACCAAACCCAGGAAGTACGTTACCTTTTTGGTCAGACAAGACACACTTTATTATTTTTACCACCAGTATATGCTCTCCAATGATGAACCCCACTGAAGAAGTTTTTTTCAAAAATTAAGTTCTTTGCAAGAAATATTTTGGCTGATCCATCAAACCATGAACATTTAGTAGATGTTATTAATTATTCCATTGCAACTATTACTCCTACAGATTGTCATAATTATTTTATGAATATGTATGTGAAATCACCATAAGCAGCGGCAGGAGAACCGTTATAAATAAAGCTACTGTGTCTCCCCAAAAATAAGACCTAGCCAGACCATCAGCACTAATGTGTCTTTTGGAGCAAAAATTAATATGTCTCGGCCCTATTTTACTATAAGACCGGGTCTTATATAATATAGTATAACACCAGGTCTTATATTAATTTCTGCTCCAAAAGATGCACTAGAGCTGATCGTCTGGCTAGGTCTTATTTTCGGGGAAACAGGGTACAAGTAAATAAGTATTTCTGATGTTAAATAAGTATTTTATGTTTATTATTAAATACATGCAATCAAATGTTTAATTTTAACAATAACTTAACATTGGATTTCTTTTTGCTACAAAGATTAAGAAAACATTTTTGTGGAAAATTTGATCTGCAAAAGGATGACTTTGATTTGCAAAAGGGTGAATTTGGAGTGCAAAACCTGTAAATCTGGCCTCTCTAACCGCATCAAGTGGTCTTCAAGCCTCTAAAGTGAATGTACCTGGAGTGCACAGGAGCTCCATGGGTGATGGTAGAAACTTTTCAAACTTCTGTTTATCTCATTCTTTTTATTTCTTTTGTATGTGTATACTAGAGTGCCAAAAAAAAATGTATACACCCTTTAAGAGATGTTATCCTAAAATGTGTATACTTTTTTTGTCACCCTCTGTATATATTCTAATGTACATAATAAATTAGTAAAGTAAGAAATGTATATGAATGCATGGCATATATGTAAAACACACACGCGCACACACACACACACACACACACACACACACACAGAGGGCATGTGTCCTCTGATATTTCTAGCGGGTAATAATGGACACTTGGAAACAGAAGCCTGAGAAACAACAGCTATGTAGGGGAAAGGTAGATACTCTCCCAAAATCAGACAGAATAATGATAGCAACTTTGTTGCACAGTGATTGCGTGCCTGGTGCTAATTGATTCTTTCAGTTAATCCTCAAAACCACTTCAAGATGAATACTATTTTTCTTCTTGTACAGGTAAGAAAACAGGCTCAGAAAAGTTAAGCAACTTGCTTCAAGTCACGTAAGACATTACAAATCCAGAATTCAACTCAAGTAATTAGGCTACAGAGTACTTGCTCTTTTCATTACCTTCAGCAGCTTCCTTTAGCTGAACGTTTGCTTTACAAATTCCATCATTGCTACTTGTGATGGGTTGAATGGTATTCCCTCAAAATTCATATGTTGGAGTCCTAACCCCTCATACCTCAGAATGTGAACTTATGTGGAAACAGCAGCATTGCAGATGAAGTCATTAGTTAAGATGAGGTCATACTGCAATAGATTCCATTGTGAGCGGCCGGCAGCCAGCGTGAGCTGCTGTGAGCAGCTGTGAGCGGCTGGCTGACCGACTGCCTCAGCTGGGGGGAGCGCAAGGCTCATAATACCAGCATGGGTCAGGGGGCTGTGTCCTACACAACTAGACTGAGAAACAACGAATTGAACCGGAGTGGGGGGAAGAGGAGGAAGGAAGAGGGGGAAAATAATAATAATAATTCCTAAAAAAATGATCATTAATATCCCTGGAACCATAAGGAAATTTAGCAACCATGAATCAAGAAAATGTGTTACGTTTTTAAAAAGAAGGATTTTGAAAACAAGAGAATGTTCTTGTAAAACACAATATGATAGCAGATATAGATCAGAATAGTCTTCTTTGGCTCTGTCTCTCCTGCCTCCCTCTTTCATCTTATAAGAATGCTTGTGATTGCATGGGGACCACCAGATAATCCAGGATAATTTCCCAATTCAAGATCCTTAATTTAATCACATCAGCAAAGTCACTTTTGCCAGGTAAGGTAACACATTCCCAGGTTCTGAGGATCAGGATGTGGACATCTTTGGGGGAACCATTATTCTGCATACTACAGGGGCCCTTTTGCATGGGGTTTCCAATGGCTACAGTCTATTTCTCCTCTCTGAACAGGCCACCTCTGCCTTTGGTCCACAGAAAACTCACATTCATTGCCTGATAGAATCTGAGCAACTCTCCTTGGCTTGCTCCACTCCCAAAGCAGCTGGCTAACTGGCCTTACCTCTCCCCTGGATTCCATAGGTAGAGTCAGTCTTCGCCCTAACTTCAAGGAACATACACATTCTAACTGGTCAACCAAAAACCATGTCATTGTTTGAGGCATAAATACCACCGCACTCCTTTACTGGGAAAGGTCTGTCTCAGTGCAGATCTCTAGGAAGAAATCGGCTTCACTGTCTCCCAATCTCCACCCCGAGGCCTCTCACACCCTCAGTGTACTGCAGGACTCGCCTCACTGGTTCCCTTCATGGAATTTTCTGCAGGTCTGCCTCTCATCTCACTCTGGGATCATTTATCTCTTGTATTGTGGTGATTCAGTTGAAATATCTAACTTAATCTGCTGTTGTGAAAACAGTAAGGAGAAAAGTAGGCAGAGGACACAAAAAGACAACTCACAGAAGAATAAGTACAAATGATTAATACTCGTTTAAAATTCATTCTCCAAGTGATGAAATATATTCAAATTAAAATAAGATGCCGTCTTCACTGATGAACTGAGCAAGGTCCTAAAGTTTGGTGACACCCTGAGAAGGACTGCATAGGTCTTTCATACACTGCTGAGGGGCATGTAAATATTTTGGATGACAATTTTTCAACATGCATCAGTCTTTCAAATGTATGTTTGGTGAACTCATCAGACAGTGTAGAAAGATAAATAAGGATATTTATTGAATCATTATTTATATTAACAAAAGTGATTGATTATTAACCAACAAAGGACTGGTTTAAAAGTCTCTGTATCTGATGTAATACTTTGTCACCATCTGAAGTGATATTATAGATGATTAAATAACATCAGTAACTAGTCTGGATATATTGGCAAATGATAAAACATGACTTGAAGAACAGTTTTTACAGAATTAATTTTGTGGGAAAATATATATGAGAGATAAACATTCAGATGTTAAAATTGGGTATCTTTATTTGGTGGGGTTCTGGGTAAGTTTTAATTTTCTTCTTTGGTTTTCTGTATTTTTAAAAATAAACTGTGATACTACACTATAACTTTTATAATAAAATCTATTTTTAAAATAATAAACAGTTTGTTCCTATCTCCTCAGCACAGCTGTCTTGGGGAATTGGTTTTGATGTAAGTGGAGCTGTTGGGAGTGGTACCGGGGGCTCTCTCGCTATAAGAAGGAAGCAGGACATGGAAAATTGCCCAGCAAGGATAGGAGGAAAGAAACTCCCTGTCAGGACTAGTAAGGGCGGGGAGGGGTGAGCGCTGGCTCAGACAGGTTTCTACAGCCAGTGCTCTATTAATAGATGGTATGCCTGCCCCTCAGGGGCCCCAGTCAGCTAACTCTGGGTCTGTGCCCAGGAAGGAGAGAAAAGAGGGTATTCTGTTTGAGCTTCCAAGGGCTGGTTAAGGACAGAAAAAAGGCGTGTGAAACAATTACAACAGCATGTGGTAATAAATTCAAATTAATATAGAAGTCTTTTGATATACTGGCTGGATTATGTAAGTGGTAGGAGTGGTGCAGAGTAAATAATCTGAGTTCTGAGAATTTCTTGAGGAAAGGTGGGTGAAATACCTGGATGAATAGACACTTAGCTTCTAGCCGAAATGCTAGCTCCTTAAGGAGTGCCTTACGCTTCTTATGAACATTAGGTCCTCATCACATGTTTATGGAAGGGAGGAAGGGAGGAAGGGAGGAAGGAAAAGGAAGAGAAAGAGAGGGGAGGGGAGGGAAGGGGACGAGACGAGAGGGAGAGGAGGGGCAGGCAGGGGAGGGGGAAGACATTTCAGGTGGCAGGTATGGCTGAGCCAGTGGTTCTCAAAGTGTGGTCCTTAGACCAGCAACGTCCACATCACCTGGAAACTTGTTAGAAATGCTAATTATCAGGCCCCACTCCAATCTGCTGAATCAGAAACTCTGGGGGTGGGACCCAGTAATCTGTTTTAACAAGGCTTCTAGGTGATTTTGATGTAGCTAGTTTGAGAACCACAGGGCTGAGCAAAAGCGTGGAAGCTGGCCTGAGCAGGTTGTTGAGTAAGGAGACTGGCTTTGCTGGAGTAAAGAAGCCACAGCTGGGATTGATGGGACACCAGGTGCAAAATAGAGGAACTGGGAAGGCTCTGTGTTATTAGAGGTAAAATAATTTACTTTTTTTCCACAAACAATATGGCTGTATTTACATATTACTAATATAAAAGAAATGTGTCTTTTTTTTAATCACCCTGTGGGAACAGAGCCCCAGAAAGCCGTTTCCAGGCTCTCGGCCTCACATAGAAAGCTGCTGGCTCAGGTAGTAAATGGCCATCAACTGTCATTGGATGGCCATCAGCTGTGGCTAGTTGGCTGTCAGCTGTAACCAGTGAGCCATTTGCCACTAATATAACTGCTGTTATATTATATTTGCCACTAATATAACTGCTAGCAGAAGAATGGGGGCTAGCAAGAAGATGGTAGCTGAGCCCGCAAGCGGAGCAGTGAGGGTTGCGAACAGTGTGGCTCTTGCTTCCTGTGTCTCGCCCAGCCGCCAGCGAGACTACAGTGGTGTAACTCCCCCATCTATGGCTCCATGGGTGTTCCTTTTTGGCCTCACCATGTCCTGCGTTCTCTTGTGGGGAGCGGGAGCAGAGACCCCGCATGACACCCCGCACGACACACCCATATTATCTCCTCATCAATTAGCTTAATATTTCCTCAGTTTCCTTATAGTTTTGTACATAAGCACAGAAAATGTTTACAGTTATAATGACGTCGTGCATGCAATTTTGAGGTTTGGTTTGCTTACTTGAACATTTTGTAGGGGATTTTTGATACCTTGTAATCAATGAGTTAAAATTTTTATTGTGGTTTGTGCTGCTGTATTTTGTATCTTAGCTTTTCCTAGACTATATCTGGAGGGTTGTTACAGCAGAACCAAATAATAAAATTATCAAATAATTTAAAATTTCAAAAGTTGAGATCAGGATCAAAGACAAAGGCACTTCAAAGTAAACAGTCAGGACCAGTTTTTGTCACCTGAAGACTTGATAAAGTATGCGGGGGTGGGGCAGAGCTGCAGAGAATTAGAAGAAAAATGTGTGTGACAGGGCGCTTGCCTCACCCACCGTCTCCCCCAAGACCTGTGAGTGAGGCATGAACCACCTTCCTGAAAAGAGCCTGGAGAAGTGACAAGTGTGGCAGAGGTCCTTCCACTTAGCACCCTGCAGCAGCAGCAACGGCTCTATGACCAGCTAAGACGTGAGGACTCAACCAACCTCTCACAGGCCAGGGGTTGTTTGATGATACAGCTGACCCTCGAACAACACAGGGGTTGGGTGCCAACACCCACAGAGTCAAAAATCTTCAGTCTCCCTCAGTATCTGCTCGGCATCGGTTCCAGGACCCTGGGGCGGGGGGAGGGGCGGAGAAGGGGGACCAAAATCCGTGGATGCTCAAGTCCCTCCTATAGAATGGTGTAGAACAGTGCATAGAGTCGGCCCTCTGCATCCATGGACTCCCAACCGCGAATTGAAAATCGTTTTTTGGTCTGAGGTTTGTTGAATCCGCAGATGCGAGGTTTGTTGAATCCGCAGGTATGGAGAGCTGACTTTATATTTATTGAGAAATATCCGTGGATAAGTGGACCCACATACTTCAAACCCGTGATGTTCAAAGGCCAACTGTACAGACCAGATGTGGCTAAAACAGAGGCTGGCTGAGAAACTTCTGCATTAGGGAACAGAGGACAGCCCAGTTTCTGCACAGATCGATGACCAAAGAAGAGAGAAATCAATGGACATCCTGGTGGATGACAGCAAGAACAGGTAATGACTAAGTACCAGGCACAATGCCAGAGGAAAGCAAGCAATTGGGGGAGGGGTGACAACATGACTAAATTGCCTGAGATGCCCCAGAATCAGCCCTAATGGAGCATACCAGGGCACAACAGCGTAATGGGGGCTTGGAAAACCAAGTCTTACTATAGAACATGACACAAAGTTACGTTTTTGGCACAACTGTGTAGTCTAAGCTTTATACTTGCTACAATGATACAATAATTTTTTTCATGTCTTGCAAAAATAGTTATTATTTTAATTGGCCGTATCCCCGTGAAGTGATTGTACTATATTTTATTTAATCATTCCCCTATTGTTAAAAATTAAGATAATTTCAATTTTAAAAAATTTTTTTTAAACTTTTATTTATTTGAAGTGTGTTTTTCCAGGACTCATCAGCTCTAAGTCAAGTAGTTGTGTCAAGGTGGTTGTGGAGGGCGCAGCTCACAGTGGCCCATGTGGGGATCAAACCAGCAACCCTGGTGTTACGAGCATCGCACTCTAACCAACTGAGCTAACCGGCTGCCCCTCCATTTTTTAATATAATAAAAATTAACAAAAACAATTATTGCACAACATTTATTCTCCACCAACAGTGCGCCAGATTCTGGACTAAGCACCAGAAATTCAGAGGTGAAAAGTACATATATAAATTCAGAGGTGAAAAGTGTGTATATATATATATATATATACATACATATATATATATATATATATATATATATATATATATATATATATATATAGAGAGAGAGAGAGAGAGAGAGAGAGATATAAACATGTATAACTTGTCTTCTTTTAAATTATTTCCTTAGGATAAACTCCAAATAGTGAGATTCCTCGGTCATATTGACAAATGGCTTCATATCAAATACTACAATGAAGCAATGATATTTCTGTTATATGACACACATAATATACTTTGATTCTTATATGTGCAGGAAATATTTTCCAAATCTTTTTGTTTTCCTTTTTATTTATATTTGGGGGGTAGATTTTAAAAAGTATTTTAATTTCTTTTTTCCTATTTTATTTCTCCCATAACTTTAAAGGTTTGAAAGTGATTCTTCTAGAAATATGATACTCATTTTTTTTCTGCTAGTTTTTTAAAAATGCTTCGATTTCTCTTCAGCTGTACAATTAATTAATTCATCTGGAATTTATTTTAGCAATTAATTGGAGCAGTCTATTCTCTAAATTGCTAGCTAAGACTATTCTTCCTTTACTTCTTATTTGGTGACACCGATCAAATGTAAAATTCTCACTGTTATAGGATTGTATTTTTTGAGATGTTCTACTTGGTAACACTGAGACTCTGGTTACCCTGTGCCTCCCACACATTGAGTTAATGGCATCGACAGCTTCAGGAGGAGGGAAGAACCATCGAGAATGGGGGAGCTACTATGTGATTTTCTAGGCTCTGTTGAGAAAAAAAAAAAAGAGTTGAAGAAGTTTTAGATAGAGCTTAGAGAACTAATGCTAGAACAAGTCACTGATCTGATTGGAACGTGGAATAAGATTGTTCTGAAGTTCCCATGAGGGTTAGAAGAGAGGGGAAAGGATCACCTAAAATGTTCTGACTGCCTTCCTCACCCCGGGATGGAACACAGACAAAGGTGTGGCAGGCTGAAGGTGATGGATAAAATGACCAACCAGATAGAATTGGAGAATCTGAGAACTTCAGGGGCTGGTGTCCCAGATAAGTTGGGTAGAGTTTGGGGCGACGACGGGCCTCACAGAGAAACCCTTCACTGGTGGGATGCCAGGTCTGACCTGATCCCAGAGAGGGGATGGCAGTGACTAAAGCAGGTGAGGACACCTGCTGAGGGGCCACGCACCACAGCATGTTGGAGAGAAAACAATCTCTAGTTTCCTGGTACCCAGGAAGATGTGGGATAGCTGAGAGACCAGAAGAGACCTAGGTTCTAAGTAAGGAAGCTCAAAGTGTGACCTTCTTGTCACCAGAGTCAATGGCAAGGACCAGGGTATAGGTGGCAGATGCCATTACCATGTTTCCCCGAAAATAAGACCTAGCTGGACCATCAGCTCTAATGCGTCTCTTGGAGCAAAAATTAATATAAGACCTGGTCTTATTTTACTATAATATAAGACCGGGTATAATATAATATAATATAATATAATATAATATAATATAATATAATATAATATAATATAATATATAATACAATGTAATACCAGGTCTTATATTAATTTTTGCTCCAAAAGACTCATTAGAGCTGATTGTCCAGCTGGGTCTCATTGTCAGGGAAACACAGTATGACGCCCATGGACCAGCTCAGAACAACTTCATGGTCAGGCTGGATGATATCTCAGCAGAAGGTACGGAGGACCAGGGGAAATCTAAGCAGTGTCACTGCACCCAGATCCCATCCTGCAAAGATGGGGAAGGGACCCCTTCAAGCTGTCAGGAGTCTGAGCTTTGAATTAACTGCTTTACCTAAAAGAAGTCTGAAAATGAAAGAAGTTGTTATCATCAGTCATCAGGTTGAATATCTTGCCAATGTCACCTCGTCCCTGCTACCAACAGAAGTTAGCATCCAGAAGAAACGGCAATTATCAAACAAAAATGTTAATTTTATATTTGAGTGATGTATGAATTTTGAAACTAACACCACCAATGACACACACACACACACACACACACACACACACACACACACACACTTGAGGCCCTCTCTGGGCTTTTCTTTCCTTTATTGATTTAAAATGTATCTTTAAAGTCAGAACAAAACTTTAAATGGGGTATGTTGTGTCCATAGGTAATAAAGAAAGAGCTCTCCTTTCCCCCCCTTTTAATAGGTATAGTCGGGATTCCTTTTTACTGTGTATCAGAGGAACTCGAAACTCTTCATGTGGCATCGTTAGCCTTGTGAGGTGGTGGTGGTCAGGGGCTAGTATAGGAAGCTTCGTGCTGAGAGTAGATGTAGGGGAGTGGGACAGTTTGGGAAACTCTGACAGATTTGCCTCCAGAGAAGCCCTCGCATTGTATACAAGTGTCCTGGTTTGCCTGGGATAGTCCCGATTTACACCTGCTGTCCCAGCACAATGATTAAACGTTCCCCCTTTCATTGTCAAGAGTCCTAGTATAAGAAATGTTATGTGGTCACCCTAGCCATGGCGTCATTGTGCCACGAGGTGGCAGCATCTGCCCACAGTTGTAGCTTGCCAACAGTTCCAGAATCTGCGGCAGAGAAAATGGCTCCTTCATTAACCCAGGACAGGGCTGAAGATATAGTACCAGACTAAGGAAATGAGGGTACCTTAGAATGTAAGGACTTGTAGGGGGATCACCTTGTCCGTCCCCTGCCATGGGGTAGACCGTACAAACATACCTGGCAGCTGTGAGAATAGCTGTCCTCAGAGTCGGGCATCTCTCCGCAGGTGATTAGACTTGGTTCAAGCATTTCCTGCGTGACACCCAGGGAAGGGTCCTGTCCACCAGCGGTTTCTGAGATCCTCACCTCTACTAGTCCTTGCACTGAAGGTGCTGACTGCTTAGACATGTCCAACTGGTCCATGAAGAAGGTGTCTATTTTCCAGAATGGCCATTTATTGAAAATAGTGTCATTTAAGATGCAATTAGTTAAAATGAGACCATACAGAGTAGAGTGGGCCCTTAACCCAACATGACTGGTGTCCGTGTAAGAAGAGAGAAGATAGAGATTGGAGTGATGTTGCCACAGGTGAGGGAACGCCCAGGGGGTACCAGAAGCTGAAAGAGGCAAGGATGGATCCTCCCCCAGAGGCTTCAGAGGGAGCGTGGCCCTGCCCACCCCTTGGTGTTGGGCTTCTAGCCTCCAGAACTGTGAGAAAATAAAGTTCTGTGGTTTTCAACCACCAGGGTTGTGATCCTTTGTTACAGCAGCCCCAGGAAACGGAAGCCCGCCTCTCTCTGTTACCAGCCCCAATACGTTAGTACCCATTGCTGTACAACATTGCTCCCATACGTAAGCAGGTTAAAACAAGCCGCATTTATTATCTCATGGTTTCTTTGGGTCCAGAGTCCCAGCACAGCTTAGCTGAGTTCTCCGCACGGCTGCAGTCAGGGCGTTGGCCGCGACTGGTTTCTCACCTGAGAGGTTGGCAGGGGAAGGACCCACTTCTAAGTTCACATGATGATTGGGAGTGTTCGGGTCCTCGTGACTGCTGGACTGAGAGCCTCCGTTTCTGGCTGGCTGTAGGCCAAACGCGGACCCTGTTTCCTTGCCACAAGGCCCTCTCCATAGAGCCGCTCACGTCCTGGCGGCTGGCTTCAGCAGAGCCAGCAAGGGAGAGAGCGCCCTCGCAAGATGGCACCACAGTCAGATGCCTTTTAATCACGAAGTGACCTCTCTCGTCACCTCTGCTGCAGTCTCTTGGGGAAAAGTAAGTCACAGATTGCACGAACACTTCAGGAAAAGTCATGAACACCAGCAGGCAGGGTCACGAAGGTCACACCCTGTAAGGAGGGTGGACAACAAATCCTCTGGGAGCGAGGTTTCCAGGCTGAGTTTTCAGGGGCTCAGTCTCGACAGCTCTCCTTAGTCATTGTTTCCCACACACCCAAAAGGTAAAACATTGTTTCTTCCTCTTCCTTCCCAGATTGGAGCGACTTCTGACTGGTCTGTGGCGTGACCGCATTCCCAGCTGTCCCCCTTTCTCCCTGCTGCCAGTTGAACCATGACATAGAAGGAGGCCCCTAACTCCTGGGGCAGGGGCAGAGAGTGAATGGTGACAGCAGGCTGGTCCAAGTCAAGGACAGGCTGTGTTCTTGCAGAATCTGCTGGGCATTATCTTTCCTCGGGGATGAAAAGAGCCACTGCTCACACTCATTTCCTTTTCCTTACCTCTGCTACTCGGCTTGGAGCCCGTCCCCCTTTATGGCAGAGACAGCCCATGTTTCCAGCTTTTCCCACCCTCCTTTGCAGTTAGGCTGGGGCCACCTGACTAAGTCCAGCCAAGTATGTTTGATGAGGCATTTCTGGGATGAAGAAATTGAAAGCCAGTGTGCCGCCTCCTTTCTTCCCTGACTCGCTTTAACCTCATCCCCAACCTGTCAGCACAGGTCCCTGGGGGCTTCTCCTTGGCCAGGAAAAGAACAGAACCACCCATCGCAAAATAAGCCGCACTTAAATCCTCTCTGCCTTCCCCAACTCCCTTTCAGGCTGTTACCTTCCTGTCCTTAACACCAGAGGGCGCTTTAGGACTGGCACCATCCAAAACTACAGTGCAGATTTTCAGCTCACTCAGCAGCTGGCAGGGGCCAGCTGGTGGCTGAACTTGAACTTGGAGCATATTACTTTGAACAAGGAGATGGGCTTCTCACCCATCAGAATGGGCAACCAACCTTAAGTGTTGCTCATACACTCTCCTACCCAGAACTGTCCTTAAGCACTTTCTTAGAACCATATTCTTTCCCTTCTTAATAGTCAACATTTGTAATTATATACGTGTTTCTATACCGATCAGTTTAATATCCCTCTCTCCCACTAAACTATAAGCTCTATGCAGAAGTTCGTACCTGTCCTGTTCACTATTTATTTCCAGCACCCAGCATAGTGTCTGGTGTATGTATTTTCGATAAATACTTGAGGACTCAGAATTGATCCTCTGTCTCTTCCTTTACCCCCCCTTCACCCCCCACCCCCGAGACCACTGGACATCAACCTGACCTTGTGCTATTCGTCACTACCATCCCAACCTCATCATCGTCTTTGGTTATTGCCACAATTTCTTGACAGATTTTCATTTTTCCAAATGTTTGTTCTCCAATACATTTTGCCAATCCACTACCCTGCTCAAAACACTTACCCACAGCTTCAGTTTCCAACTGCTTTTAAGACATACTTATGAACAAATTCATCTAGAAGGGAGCAACTTGGGGGATGGGGGTGGTGTGGGTGGGGAAGGTGCTTTCCTGAGGTTCCAAGATCCTTATCTATATAGTGGGAGAGTAATTCTGACTTAGGGGGATGATTGTGATGCTTAAATGAGACCATGGCAGGTAGAGCACTGGCAGAAAACAGACATTCAATAAAGGATGCACATTTGCGTCACTAGTCTTCTATGGTTTTAGTCTCACGGAATGGGGACTGTCCAGGTGAGGACAAGTTCAAAGGCTATTGAGGGAAGAGGGGTTAGATTAGGTCTAATGTTTCTCTTTCGAGACGCTATGAGCATTACCGATGAGTAGGAACTAAAAGTAGTTAGATTTATCTCTATTAAGATTTCCTGAAAATTGGAAATACCTAAAAATGGAATTGGCTTTGTGTGAATTCCCTGTCTCTGGAGGTAATTAAAATGAGGTGAAATGCCTCTTTCTAAACGAAGGCTTCAAAGATATTTTGCGTGAAGTAGAGACTGGATTAGGTCACTTCTAGGGTTCCATCAACTTCATGATTCTATGATAATTTATGACTCTCTGAGAATTTTTTCCTAACTTCTTTGGCCCATTGAGTTTTCTCACTCTTTTGAGGTCTTGTTTTTTTTTTTGGAACATGTAAGTTTGTATTGAATTTGAGTTTTCATGTTCCTTCCACATTTTAGGTAGTAAAATTCTTGAGGACAGTACCTTGAACTTATGCCTTACTAGCTTCTCCCGGATGCACCCAGCATGGTGCTTGGAGCGCTGGATGCGCCACAAAGAATTGTCAGGGGGGACGGGAGGATGCAGCCAGGTCTCTAAAAGCATTAGAGAAAAGCACTAACACTGTTTATGCTAAGTAGGTGGGGCAGGAGGATTCCGTCCCCTGCTCTCCTGTAACATAAACCTCAGCTTCATAAATTGAACAGTTAGGAAGGAGATGCCCTAGGAACACAGGGCAACACACGAATCAACTTTTGAAATGCAGAGTGAGAGTGAGGTTTCATCATTTCCTTAGGCATCTTCATGTAGACGCCATTAAAAAAGAGGGGTGCTGGTGACTGAAGGATTAAGGGTAATGATTTCTGAAGATAATTCACCTTCTCAAATTAAATAATTTTGCCACTGTAGAGCTTCAAAGGGGATAGTCTGCACAAACAGTCTTTATTTAGAACTTAAATCAGAATGAAATTCCCCATCATTATGGAGCCTCTCCCATTGTAACAAATCAGGAGACTAAACACATCTGCTTGTTTCAGTATTTGGTGGGGAAAGGGCCTTGAAAGCCCCCTTATTACCAGCTCCTGTGGGATTTCAGACAAGTTGGGTTCGTCACATAACAATCTCTGTAAAGGAAATTTGAATTGGTCCTTTCTTTTTCATACACACATAAATGCTTAAGTCCAAAGAAAATTGACACATTTGGGGGGAAATGGGACCTTGAAACTTGGGATGGGGCATCCGGGTGGATGACCCCCCAAAATTTTAACTCCCAGATTCTTCTGAACTCTGTGACCTGCAGAATCAGCTCACCTTTCCTTATTAAGAGCTAGCACTACTCTCTCTATTCACAGAGCCCCCCACCTTCACCTTGCTTGAAGACACTACAGAGACCTCTCCCGCCATCTCCCCTTCTAGCAACTAGACTGATTACTAGGGTTAAGTCACAGCATAACCCCACCGCTATGTGCTGGGCCTAGTAATGGAAGAAAGAGAATAGACCTCCAATGAGCTGTGAGTCCTGGCTAGCATGTGCCAGCCAAAGTCAGAAGAGCTCCTGGGGGACTAGATTCTGAAGGTGCTGGATCGAGGGGGCTGAAACATAAGGTAGAACAAAGAAGAAACTGTTGATTTGGGAGCACTTCCCAAGGATACAAGGTTTAATACCCTGGCAAGGATGCCAGGAGGTGACTTCACTGTTCAAATGACTCCAAGAAGTATGGAAAAATTGATGGCTCAAGCTAGATGAAGTTGAAATGGCAGTACTACCCCAGTGGTCAGTGGAGGAAGACATGAAAGGCTCAGTGTAGTGAGAATGCTAGAGGGGACATACCACACGCCTGGAAGACCCACCAGGTGGTTCTGTTGCATGGGGAGGCCTGGGGAATGCGCCATTCACAAAAGCTAAAAGAAATGAGCTAGTGACAGCAGCTTCACTAAGAAGATCAACCAGGGTGCTCCTCTATGAGCCGGGGCTGGTGGTAGGAGAGGTGGGCGGAGAATTTGCTCAGTGACACTGGTGGTGATGACAGGCCCAGAACCTCAGAGGCCAGGTGAGTCCAGTTCTTATGATGAACGACAGAGTTGGAGTGGCAGCCAAAAGAGGTCTGACCCACAGAGCGTTACGGAGATGATTAAAGTAATACAGTGTTCCTAGAGACAAAATAGACAGCCAACCAACAAGGGTGAGTCTTAGCTTATGCCATTAAAAGAAGATAAAGATGGATGACTAGGAGTCCAAAGACAGTAGCCCCAATAAAATGTCTTGATTTCTTGCCCATTTTCTGGACCTGGTCTGGTTTTCACTCACACTCATCCAGGTCCCCAGGAGAAAACACCTAGCAACACCACAACAAACATACACGATAATTATTCCATGAGTCATTCCCAAAGGGACCGATGGTCATTTATTTGGGTAACTATACAATGGAAAAAAGGGATCCCCACGTGTTCTGAGGACTGTTGGACACAGAGTCCAAGCTGACATGATCCCCAGAGAATCAGCATCATCATGGCCCCCTCTTTTAGCTAGTGGGACGTATGCAGCCAGGTAATAAAGTCCTGACCAAGGTCTGGCTTACAGCGTGCCCACGGAGTCTGCAGATACACCCAGTGGTAATTTCTCCAGTCCCTCAATGTATAAATGGGGTTGACATACTTGTTACCTGGGTCTTGTCATTGGGTCTTAGGCTTGTGGAGTAAGCTACCATAATGGGGTTAGCCCAGAGGAAGCCTCTGAAACGGCCTCACCCCAGCCAAGGTAATAAATACAAAGCAGTATCGCACGGTGGGTAAAATTGTTGATGTTAGTACCATCCTTAAGGATCTAAAGGATGCAGAGTGCTAATTCCCATAATATCTCCATTCAATTCACTACTTGGCCCCTACAGAAGCCAAGGGCACCCTGGGGGATGACAATAAACGACTGCAAGCTTAACCAATTAGCCCCAATTCCAGCCATTGTTTATCTATTACGGTGGTTCCCACCTCTTATCTGTGGTTTCACTTTCCATGATTTCAGTTATCCGCAGTGAAACGTCTGAAATATTCAATGGAAAATTCTAGAAATAAGCAAGTCATATGTTTTAAACTGTGCATGATTCTGAGTAGTGTGATAAAAATCTCCCGCCATCCTGCTCCATCCCCAGGAGGTGAGTCATCCCTCTGTGCTGTAGACCCTCCCTGTCCATAAGTCACTTAGGAGCTGGTTGGGTTATCAGATCGACTGCCACAGTATCACTGTGCTTGTGTTCAAGTGTTTTTCAAAATACGGTCATAACCGTATTTTATTTTGTAGTGGCCCCAAAGCACAAGAGCTGTGATGCTGGCAATTCAGATATGCTAAAGAGAAGCTGTAAAGTGAAATGAAAGAGAAGCTGTAAAGTTTAAATGAAAAGGTGAGTACAGCACAAGACATTTTGAGAGAAAAAGAGAGACCACATTCACATAACTTATTATAGTATATTGTTATAATTCTATTTTATTATTAGTTATTATTGTTAATCTCTTACTGTGCCTCACTTATAAATTAAACTTTATCGTAGGTGTGTATATATGTATGTATAGGAAATAATATAGTGTATATAGCATTTGGTACTAGCTCTGGTTTCAGGCATCCATCCACTGGGGGTCTTGGGATTTATCCTCCCCTCCTCCTGCAGATAAGGGAGGCAACTGTACAGCAGATTGACATGTCCTCAGCCACCAAGTATGGAGCCTTGATTTGGTGAATGCATTCTTTGCTATTTCCTTCAGATAAGATTAGAGACTATTTGCATTTACGTGGATAAATGACAGCATGTAGTTACAATTTTGTCCCAAAGCTATGTTAACTCCCCTGCCTTCTGTCATAATACAATCCAAAGGAACTGGACCATCTGGACATCCTGAAGACTGTCACATCAATCCACTATTTATGATAATGTCCTAATCAGGCCATTTGAACAAGACGTGGCTAGCATTTCGGAGGCCATAGTAAGACACACAGGCCTCAGAGGATGGGAGGTGAATGCTGTGAAGATGCAGGGGATTGCCACATCAGCAGTATTCATGTTTAGGGGTCCAGGGGTCAGGGGCTCCTCTGAAAATCTCATCCCAAGTCAGACAAACTATTACATCTTACACATCCTACCACAATGAAGAAAGCAACATATCTGATAGGCCTCTGGTTCTGGAGGCAGCCTATTTCATACCTGCAAACACCACTGTAGCTCATACACCAAGTGGCAAGAAATGCTTCTACCTTGGTTGGAGCCCAGAGCAGGAGACGGCTGTGCAGCAGATCCAGGCTGAGATGTACGCAGCACTTCCGACTTGTGTTACATGTCTGGGTGTTGAGAGAAGACGCTTCTGTGGAGCTTATGGCAAGCCTCAGTGGGAAAATTACAATGTAGTCACATAGTCCCCAGTGGTTCTTTGGTAAGGCCATGCCATCTGCAAGGGAGAATTGCGTGTCTTTTGAAAAACAACTCTGGAGGAGACGGAATACCTGAATACAGGACAGGAGGTAAGTGTGCGTCTAGAACTGCCCATCATGAGCTGAGAGCTATTACACCCACTGAGTCACAGATCAGGCCGGCCAGCAGCAGTTTGTCCCAAATTAGAGGTGGCACAGCTGAGACTGAGCACAGGAAGGGTTTGAGGGCATGCGAAGCTGCCCTTACATCAACCACCCTCACATCAACCACCACTGCTGAGCCAGTGCCCCTCCCTCAGCTCATAGGGGCCACGTAGGCAGCTACCTTATAACCACGTGGCAGAGGAAGGCAAAACCCAAGCTTCGCTTACAGATGAGTTGGTTCAATATGTGGGTTCAAGTTGGAAGTAAACAGTAGGCGTGTTACAAGGAGTGCCCTTGAAAAACAGTGGCAGAAGAGAAGCCCTTCCAATAGGCAGAACTTTGGGCATTGTACGTGGTCTCTACTTTGTGTAAAAGGAAAAATGGCCTCCTTGTAGAATATATAGAGAGGCCTGGATGGAGAAAGAGAAAGATTGGCTAGAGACATGTGGATGCATATGGGAGTGGCAAGAAGTGTGAAGCTGTTTGAATTACATACTAATGCCCACTAGAGAGTATTCACCATGGAAGAGACACTAAATTACCAAGCAGACAAGATGACAGCCATCTGACATCAACCGACCCCAGGCATTGGCTACCGTGATGCTGCCACAATGGACACGTGAGGGAAGCAGCCACAGGCAGAGGGCCGGGCTAAGCATGGGCTCCCACAAAGAGCAGAGGCTCCCACTAACGGAAGCTGAGCTTGGCAGTGTTGCTAATGAACACCCAACTCGTCAGCAGTAGAGGAACACCAGGTCACCCACATGTTACCATTCCTCCAGGAGACCAACTGCCTTCTCAGTGGCAAGTTAATTATTTGGGGCCCTTTCCATCCTGCAAGGACCAGTGATTCCTTACCAGAGGACAATGTGCATTTCAAATAGTATTGTTACCAGATAATCCCAACCAGTAAGAAATATGTTCATTTTGATCCCCAGACTCAAGTCACTCCAGAGAGATCATGCTAAGAGCTACTGATCATGTTTTTCTGCAGCGATTACGCCAACATCCTTAGATGAGTTACTGCTGAAGTCTTCTTAGACTATCTACTCCTGTGATCTTGGAAATGATGTAGGATTCTTTCCTCTGTGCTTTTACCAGCAGTCTATACATGAACTTAAACTATCTCAACACGCTCCTGACTGCCTTTGGAATATCTTCTGTGTTCAGAGGGGTGTCAATACTGCTGGGGTGCAATCTTTGCTGTCCACCCCATGACGGCTGATGTTGCAGACACCTGCTAAATGCCATTACACAGCAGTCCCCGCTTGTCCATTAGGGGACACGTTCCAAGACACTCATTGGATGCCTGAAATCACGGATGGTACTGAACCCCATCTATATATAATATTACTTCTCATACACACAGACTTATGATAAAGTTTAACTTATAAATTAGGCACACTAAGAGATTAACATCAATAATAATACAATAGAATGATTATAACAATATGCTATAAGACTTATGTGAATGTTGTCTCTCCCTCAAAATACCTTACTGTACTTACTGTACACTCTTCCTCATCTTGTGATGCTGTGAGATGATGATGCCTATGTGATGAGATAGATAAAGTGAGGTGAATGACATAGGCAATGTGACTTAGCCGTTAAGCTACTATAAGGGTCATTCAAGTGACCCTTATAGCACCGCGATACCATGACAGGCAATCTGATAACCACAGTGGTGGCTACTAAGTGACTAACAGGTGGGAAGCATCTACAGCGTGAAGACAAAGGGATGATTCACGTCCCAAGTGGGACAGAGTAGGACAGCATGAGAATTCGTCACACTACTCACAATGGCTCTCAATTTAAAATGTATGAATTGCTTATTTCTGGCATTTTTTACTTCATATCTTTGGAGCGTGGTTGACTGCAGGTAACTGAAACCTCAGAAAGTGAAATTGCGGATGTGGGGTGGGGGAGACTGCTGTAAGATGATTATTTGTGCTATACAAATACTTCTCCTGTTATCATTTGGAGGAGTGCCAAGTCTCAGAGTTCACCTTCTACGAGTTTCTCAGTAAACGATCAAGGACTTGTAGTAATCCCAGTGTTTTTATACAATGTTTTCTTCAGCATTCAGTATTCTGACCACAGCTTTGGTGAAGAAGGGGGATAGATGTGTCTTTCCCACAGATAACAGGGATAGAAAAAAAAATTCACATTGTGAAGATTTTGTAGGCCATCCGATGGGCACTTGTCTTAGGGAGACCACTTCATGGACAGTATACATGACCACTGCAGTGTACACCTGAAGCTGAAGCTGAATAATAATGAATGTCAACTGTAATTATATATATACATATATGCATATAGTCACAGGATGTGGAGTACAGCATAAGGAATAGAGTCAGTGGAACTATAACAGCTGTATACGATGTCAGAGGGGTATAGATTGGGGTAGGGGGTTATCACTGTGTGAAGGGTATAAATGTCTAACTATTATATTGTTTTGTACACCTGAAACTAATAATTTTTTTAAAAAACTCACATATGTGGGGCCGGCCCGGTGGCTCAGGCGGTTGGAGCTCCGTGCTCCTAACTCCGAAGGCTGCCGGTTTGATTCCCACATGGGCCAGTGGGCTCTCAACCACAAGGTTGCCAGTTCAATTCCTTGAGTCCCGCAAGGGACGGTGGGCAGTGTCCCCTGCAACTAAGATTGAACACAGCACCTTGAGCTGAGCTGCCAGATGGCTCAGTTGGTTGGAATGCATCCTCTCAACCACAAGGTTGCCGGTTCGAGTCCTGCAAGGGATGATGGGCTGTGCCCCCTACGACTAGTAACAGCAACTGGACCTGGAGCTGAGCTACGTCCTCCACAACTAAGACTGAAAGGACAACTTGAAGCTGAACCGCACTCTCCACAACTAAGATTGAAAGGACAACAACTTGACTTGGAAAAAAAAAAAAAGTCCTGGAAGTACAGACTGTTCCCCAATAAAGTCCTGTTCCCCTTCCCCAACAAAATCTAAAAAAAGAAAAAGAAAAGAAAAAAATACACTTAAAAATTTTTAAAAATAAAAACTCACATACGTGGGTAGAGTAAGCAGGAAACTTTGCAGTGATGTATAAGGATGAATGTAAGTAAAGTCTTGACTACCAACCAAGTAGATGCATAAAACATCTCTATACATTTTTCTTAATTGTTCATTAGAAAACATGTTTTGGAGAGGGAAGAGATCAATATAGATTGTTTTATAGCACAAATGGCTTTCTTTGCATTGGTTAGTTTTCTGCTTGCTGATTTTTACTCTTGTGTGTCTATTTAGCAAATAAAATCTTTTACCAAAATAGAGATGCCAGTGTGGAAACAGAGAGTGGGTAAAGCTCTTTCCAGATCTGACATTTGGTCTAAGTATTATTTAGCTTTTTTCTGGAGTCTGGGACACCAGAAGGTCACAGTGTCATAACCTGAGGCTACTGTAGCTTTGTGCTAGGCAAGAGAATGCAGCTACACTCCCAAGAGAAGAAGCCAACACAGAGTGGTCTCCCCGTAAAGCTCCAAAGAGGGTACCATCTTGGCTCTGGGACAGTGCTCTGCAAACTAGCCCAGGACTTTACAACTAATTGGACATCACTATAATTTATATCAGTAATCAAAAAGTCTTTAAAGTGTACAAAAGTAAACAAAATAGAAGACAAACTTAAAGATGCAAAGTGACTGCATTGTTTATAAAATAATGAAAAATTAACAAATATTTAAAATACAAAATCAATTAATACATGTCCCAAACTTATTTCTTTTTAAATCTTTCTTTCAAATGCCAGAATGATCAAATGGAGAGAGAGAGAGAGAGAGAGAGAGAGAGAGAGAGAGAGAGAGAGAGAAAGGGAGAAAGAAGAAAGGGGCAGACTTCTAAATAGATGAAAACCTTCAGAAAGATTTTTTTTTTTGAGGGTTTGATCATTACCAGTTCCATTTTGCTGTAAGCTATTAATATTATCAGCTAATGCTTACTGAGAATTTGTAATTCACTTTGAGTTACATTGGTTATCACACTTAATCGACATAATAACTTTATGATGCAAGTGCTATTATCCCCTGTCTTACAGATTAGGAAAACGACGTTTAAAGAAGGTAAGTAATCTGAGCCGTATCACTTTCCCAGTAAAAAGTAAGGCTGGGATATTAACTTGGAGGGAGCCTGACTCCAAAGTCTATGTGATTAAGCACAATGCTAGCCTGCTCCCTGGGGAGCTGGGAGCAGAGAATCTAGCCAGACATTAACCCTTTCTGCCACCTGCACAGTGATCACTCGGTTGCAGGGGTAGCCTCCGAAGGCAGGGCCACCAGGTACCATTCTGTGGGTTGTGCGCTGCTCAAGCATGCCCCAGATAAAGAGATGCCATTCATGTCACAGTTGTGTTCTAACATACACGGGAGGCTATAGGTGTTTGTGTAGCTACTGAGCCCCAGGATTGGAGCTCCTGCCCACGTCCTGGGAGAGCAGCACGCACAGCTGTGCACATGGTCACTGGCACACACACGTGCAAAAGGCTGTCTTGTCCCAGCCTGGGCGTCTGTGCGCTTGCTTCTTTTCCTCTCCTCTTGCTTTCAGTGACTCAATTCCTACCCCTAACCTGTCCTCAAACCTGGAAGGAGGAATGCATACAGAGAATACACGCTGCCACCTATGGTTATTCAAATTGTGCAACAATGTAGCAACTGAATTTATTTTTTCTTAAGGAAGACATGTCCTTTCTAATGGACCCAAGGGTGCTACATCGTCTATCGAAGGTGCTGGTGAGAGTCCTTAAATATATATAGTCCGCAGCACCTCCACCCCCTAGATCCCCTTCATTGTTGAGTGCTTGGGCTGTGCCAGCCATTTTAATGTCAGTTTAAAATCAGCAGAAGTAGGCAAATCACATCTTTGACAAGGAAAACACCCACCCATGAAATATTTCCCAAAGGGAAATATTGGGGTATTTTTTTTTAAGTGTGTCATCCATCTGGATAAGCCACACTCAGTATTATCTTTCCATGGAGATCATCTCATTTACTGTTTGTCCACGGCATGAAGTAGTAACAACTGGGCATGCAGTTGAACTGGAGTCAGTGACCCAGACTGCCTCTCCATGGGAGTTGAAGGGACCAGGTCAGCTAGAAGGCACCAGCTGCCAGCCTGACAGGGGAATTCCTCTTCTGAATTTTTTCTCCTGCCCAGGTTGTTGCATCAC
The DNA here is from genome assembly GCF_057876585.1 of Rhinolophus sinicus. Lineage (NCBI taxonomy): Eukaryota > Metazoa > Chordata > Mammalia > Chiroptera > Rhinolophidae > Rhinolophus > Rhinolophus sinicus. The sequence continues at coordinate 21,786,903 of NC_142511.1, forward strand.
TTATCTGGGAGAGACCTGAATGGGCCAGCTGAGCTGGGACATCCTGAAAAGTCTGGGACCCTGGACTGGATGGGTAATGAGAGGTAGAAGGATGTAGGTTGCTGTGTTTTTCTTGAAGCTACTGTCACCACCCCTGGAAACATTCTGCAAGAATAAATGACAGTAAGAACAAGGGACCGGGACTCGCTCCCTCTTACAAGAAACAAAACCCAAGGCCTAGGGTGAAGTGATGTGATGCCAGTTGTGGAGAGGTGAATGCAAAGCTTGACCTTGTGCTGCGTTCTTCCAGAACTAACTCCAGCAGCTTTCCAGCACACCGATACTGCCTTCTTGGTCTCCAGGTTTAAAGAGAAGAAACCGGAAGACGTCCAACCACTAGCATCTCAAAGAGAGCAAAAGAAGTCCAAGTGGACTTTATTTCTAGACTGACATGGAAGGAGAAGTCCTAGCTAAGCCCGGAGAACAAAAGGTGAGATGAGCTTCCTCCCCAGAGGTTGGGGTCCTGTCTCTGAATGTGGAATGTGGATGGTGAGTTACAGCAGAAGCTGTCAAGTGCCCCTCCCAGAGCATGTGGGCTCCCTCCCGGTGGCCAGGGAAGATTCTGGAGTTCAGGTCACAGTATCTCCCTCCGACCTCCTTACTCTTCTGCTCACCCCTACTCTCCCTCCCACCAGAGTGCATGATTTCTTAGAGGCCCCTGAGTAATTTAGAACCAACAAATGCTAGAAAGAGAAAGAAATGTGGAAATCACACAGTCAAAGCTCTTCTGTTGTAATGGAAAGACGCATAGCTCAAGGTCATTCCGTCAGCCACAGGCAAGCGGAACCTCCTGGGTCTTGGTTCTGTGCTTGTCAGCCTTCACCACATGGCTCCTTCCCTCTTGTCTTCTGCCCCAGGGGTGGGGCATAGGAGAGATGTGGGGCTCAGAGGGGCATTAGGGATTTGGGGAGTCATACCCCAGCCTGTGCTGAAGTTGAGGTAGACGCCCTTCCCAACAGGACCAAGGGACAAGAGAGCTCCCTGATGTGGCCCTCACCCCCCAAAATGCTGTGCACTATAACTGAGCCTGTGGCCCCAGGCTATGAGCTAGGAAGGCTCCCTGAGTCCTGGAGAAAGACTTTCTGAAGGTCATTGGCAGGATGGGCGATTTGGAGAAATCCTACTGAATGTTATCCTGCAGCCTCCAATCAAGGCTGATAACTCTCTGGAGACATTTTATCTCGCACTCTGTGCTTCCTCATTGCCCCTCCGAGGCGGAGAGACGGCTGCCCTACTGGACTTCAGAAGAACCGGGCCATGCGGTGCAAAGACTTTGGCCTCAACACGTGCTATGTCAGCACTTAGCTCTTCAGAAAAACTAGCCTAGGAGCTTGGATGCCAGCCTCAGAATTAGCCTGTACTTGGGGAATACTAATCAAACGAAGAATTAGGTGCAGGCACACCTGGGGAGAACCTTCAGGCGAGGGCAGGAAGCCAGCAGCTCTGAAAGGCAGGGAAGGCCTAAGGCTGCCATGGCAGTGCCCACGGCGGGCTGTTGCTGAGGGGAGGGCACAGAAGGAGGCGTGAGCAGCTCGTAGACTTTTCCAAATCTGACCAGTCTCGGGGCTCTATCTGGATCGAGCAGCAAGGCTTTGGTGGAGATGGCCAGACAGAGCCAGGCTGCTTCTCCTTTCCCTTCCTCTCCCCGCTCCAACTTCCTCTGCCTCCTTCCGACTACCCCCACTCCCTTTTCTCCTCCTTTGGCCGGTGTCCCAGGCTGGCCAGTGGCCTGTGGCTCACTTGGGGGAGCGGGACAAGGTGCCCCTGCCCATGGGCAGACTGTCAGCGCCTGTTTGTAACATTAGAGCCCTATGTGTCAGAGTAGGAAGGAGGAAACAGTGGCTATTTTAGCTCGCCTTTTGGTTCTTTTGTTCCCAGAAACTGCAGGCAGTAGATAGATTCAAAGAACAGATTTTTAATCAATCGAAAAGCATCTTTGAAAACCCAATGGAGAATATAAAAGAAGTATAATGTACAGTTTCTGTCTTTCTTCATCAGCAGGAATAAAAGGTCATTGAGTGGTGGTCAATATGATGTCTATTAAAAGAGGGGTCGGGTCTTGTTCACAACAGCCAGGCGTGCTCCCCACACTGTGCCGGGTCCTGCTGCAGAGCCCGAAGATGGCACAGGAGACACACAGTCCTGTCCTCAAGGAGCTCCCCAGGCCAGTGGAAGAGACCAGAGCAGGGGGAAGAGCGGGTGAACCAGGGGGCAGCGAGGGCTTTCCAGAAGTTGTGGAGAAGAAACAGAATAGGACCCTCGAGCGGACAGCTACTTGGGTTAAGAGTTAATTTTTAATTCTTTGTTACTGACCTGCGTACTACAGTGGAAACAGAAACTTCTCTCGAAGGAATCTATTCTGCAAGAATGCAGGGGTGAGGAGAGGAGACAGGGCTGCTCTGGTCCAGGCCCACTGTCAGCACTTCTAACCCCGTCTCACTGACGTTGTGCAATGAGCCCATACGGATTCTCTCTTTCCCCTGGAGACAAAGCCAATCCCCGTCACAGAGGAACCTTTCCAAGGACCCACGGTGCTGGCTAAGGTTTAAACTTCCAGCATGTAGTCTTTCCACTAAACAATGCTCCCCCAGTTCAGAGCTCCACGCTGGCAAGTGGGTTTGGGGGCTGGAATTTTACAGAGGGTGTTTTGCCTCTTGTGAACACAGAAAGAGCCAGGGTAGGGGATATTCTGGCCTTGGTGGCCGCGACCCAAGCCAAATGTGCATGCTTAGGGCTGTGAGGATGGAGTCCTGCTTCTCTCAGAGAGGGCAGTCCCTGTCTGGTTCACACATATGTACCATCGAGCCCCAACAGACCGAGATCCCAAAACAAGAAGGTACTCGCCCCAGGCCCCACTGCCACTCACCCCGACTTCTCACTTACCCCCTCTCAGTCCTCTTCATTTAGTGTTTTTTGCAGGTTGCCGGCCAGAGGGCTGGATGGAAAGTGCCCATCCTCTTCATACTGTGCCTGCTGCCAGGTGAGTCCCAGACACAGCCCAGGGGCAGAGCTTGCAAGACCAGGCCTGAGCCTTCCAGGCTGCGGAAACCCGGGCAGGCCCCTCAGTGGCATTCCTTGCTCCCTCGGCAGTTTGGCGAATCCCTGGCTTTCTCTCCTGGGACCCAAGGCTGTGCAATAGATCTGGGTAGCGGTCAGATCTGGGCCCGGGGAGCTGAGGGAGGCAGGAGCACATGGAGAGGGCACGTGCTTGATATGATGATTTCTAGAACATTCTCTGTTTTGATAGTGCCAGGCCCAGTACATAAAGATGAAGACCCTGCCCTTCTAAAGAGCTCAGAGTCTACAAAGAAACTAGATGGGTCAATTAAAATTGTATCTATACATTTACTTATTTAGTCAGCACACTTTATGGAGGGCCTCCCATGGGCCAGCAACTAGGGGCAGATGAAGAAAAGACAGGGTCCCTGCCCTCAGGGTCCTGGCAGGCTGGTCAGGTGCGGCTGGCCAGGTGTAGATCAGGCTCAGGTGATAAATGGCCCTGTCGTCTTATTGTGGTGTCTGGAGGTTGCTTTGGTGGTAATAGGAAGCTGTTGAGGAATGTACTGAATGTGTGCGCAGAGTATCTGGTACCTGGAACATAGTCCCAAGCAGATACTTAACAAATAATTGTTGACTTACTTAATTAATTAATTAAAATGTTATAATAATACCAAAAAAAATTAAGAACTGTTTTCAGCTTGTAAACAAATCAGAGTTTTAATGAATCAAAGGTAGCAGGACTTCTCTGTGATATCATCACACCATCTCTTTATTTTAATCTCTCACTGCCCCCTTTCAATTTTTTCAGTAGGCGCAGGCTTCCCCTGCCCCCAAATGAAAACTCAGGCAGTCCATGATTTCTCTGCTGACATATAGATAATAGTCCTAACTTAAGTCTTTTAAGTTTCAAACATTCTAAATTTAATAACATTAAGTGTCCAGTTAAGTGTTTTGGTCAGCACTTTAATTTTCATCCAAAGATAGGCCCCCTCATCCACCCAGGGCCTGCAGTCAAGAAAGCAGGAAGGGGTGTGGGGTGGCGGCCGCCTTCTCTTTTCCCCTCCTCCCTCCTCTCCCTATCTCAGCGGCGGGAGGGAGAAGAGGCAGAAGGCAGGCAGCTCTTCGTGATGGGCTGGCCTAGAGCTCTCTGGCCTGGCCGAGCTTTAGAGCTAGCTGTTAGTCTTGTAGGTGCCTTTGTGGACCCTTACATGGCCCCTAATGGCCATCTCCTCCCTGGGCCCAGATTCTGCTTTGGCCTCTCCACACAGAAACCCTCATCTCAGATGGCTGTGGGCTGGCTGTCTTCCTTCCAGGCCCTACTCTGGGTCAAGGAAACGCTCACACTTCCTCACCTCTCTGCTGGTAGGAGGAGAGATCCATTGCAGGTGAAGCCTCTATTGTCCTGGTCCCGCCACAGGCCTCTTGCACTTTCTCAGACCAAGTCAGGCTCAGTCCCTGGCCTCCCTCTAACTGTGGGCGTCAGAAGCCACAGCAATAGAAAACTGCTGGGGAAAGGTGGGCGAATGAGAGCAGAAGCACCCTCCACTAAAGGGTAGAAGATTTGCTTCAGGGAATCCCGCTGGGTACCACACTGATCCTAAAATGTTGGCACTTTCTTTAGTTCATACAGGTGACTAATAAAATTCTACAAACTTTCATTATAGATAACTAAGAGCTACCGGTCAATAATCCACCAAACTAGTTCTTAAGGGTCAGTAAAAATTGGTATTAATACAAGAAAAAAATGTGCATTGCAGGACCTGATTAAGCATTCTTAACCAGCCTCCTACTGTGAAGTCCACTGCCCCATCCTCTGGTTAATGGGGCAGAGCTCCCCTGGCACGTGCCTCGTATAGGCCACGAGAGTTCCTGGAATCTGGGGTAGGGACACTTTATCAGGGCACCATCATTGTTGTCCTGAGATGGTCCTTGTTTGTCATTGTGAGAATTCTTGCCTTTTAATGATGAATTGCCATTGAATTTTATTGATTGCCATTCATTTTATCATTGGTGGTGTGTCATTTAGTTAAACCTCCACTGAGTATTGATACATCCGTAGCATTTATGGCCTTCACGCTTCCCATAATTAGACCTCAAGACATACGCAACAGACAGGGCCAGCTTCTTGGGCAGGAGGAGAGGCAATTCTTACAAGGAGGAAACTGCAGCCAGAGGCCACAGGAAGGAGATTTGGAAAGCAAGAGAAGGAAGCAGCCCTGGCCATCGGTGCAGTCACATGGGGCCCCGTACTCAGAAGGTGCTTGGTTCAACGCTCTGCTATGGCCATAGTGCAATCCTTAATAACTTCTGAACAAGGGGTCCTATATTTTTATTTTGCACTGGGCCCCACAAATTATGTAGCCAGTCCTGGAACCAGGATATTTAAGTGAACTTTCTTGAGTTCAAAGGTGCTGAAGACAGAAAAGACTGATAGATGCCAGGCACCGCATCCTAAAGAAAGATGCTGAACCTCCTGTGCAGGACTAGGATAGATTGCAAAGCTGGCTCTTCAGACAGCAGCTCACCACATACCCATTGAGGGTAGAAGAGCTCACTGTGGGAGCCACTTTAAGCCAAGTAAGGGGGGACTTTTAGAAAGCCACTCAACAAGCTTGCTATATGTCCAGGTTTCTCCTGACAACAGGACAAAGGTGCTTCCTGTAACCAAATGTGGGAACGACAGAAAGGAGCTGGTTTGGGGCCTCCACCAAGAGGGCCACCCAGAAGGGCCTATGCCCATAAAATGCAGCCAATGGCCAGAAGCCACCGGCTTGGTGTGCTGGAGGGGTCACATGAGGCCAGCAGGTGGGGAAGCAGTTCTTACAAGGGGGGAACTGCAGCCAGAAGCCGTGGAAAGGAGATTTAGAAGGCAAGAGACGGAAGCAGCCCTGGCCATCTGCCATGCCCAGAGGGCACCAAGAGCAGATCACTACTGTCCCACTCACCTCTCCTCTCTCCCCTCCATATCCAACCCCAGAGGGTCATAAAACAGCAGTTCTGAGTAGAGGGAGGAGTAGAGCAAAGCATGAGATTCCAATATGTTCCCCTCCTCCATGCAGGCCTCCAAGCCCAGCTTGGAGAAAGGAAAAGGGTTCGATTGGGTAAGAGACTGGAGTTGCAACTGGTCATTGGACTGGATATATAATTTAGACTAGACTGGCCTTTTTCTTTTCCACGAGAGACTATGAAAGCTCCTATACGTGCAAGTATGCCTGAGATTTCATGAAGGGGCAGAGAAGTCCACAGAGTGAGTGTGAAAGCAGTGAGAGAAAGAATAAACTTTGTTTCTGCTCACGCAGATCAAATTTAAGTCATTCAGTAATCAGGCCACATTCTGTGGTTCACCTATGGCTTGAACCATAGTTTATGCCTATTGCCAAGGCAGACGGAATCACAATTCTGCTCATCCAGGCTTTGGCGCTGGCACCTGATTGTGTCTGTTTCTACAAAAAAGTGCTCAGTGTTAACATTTCTGCAACCACTGGTCTGGGGGCATACCTGCCAAGTAGAGCAGGATTCTTGTGTTGTAGGGCCCCCTTCCTTGCAGGGCAAAGCACGCTGCTCTGTTCTTACTATTTAACATCTCTCCCTTACGTTCCATGCAAATTAACCACAGCCCGCTGCCAGATGTTGCCTCAGTCCTCTTACCCGTGCTTAGATGGCAGCTTTTTAAACATCTGCACTGGAAGAAACCCAGGCTCTGGACGGACTGGTCTGAGAACAGCTGGCACATGATAAATGTTAGCTAAATCGTGTCTAAGATTATTCTCATACGCCCATCTCTCAGATAGGGTGTGGATTCAGCTCCGTTTCATGTTTAAGGCTACTCCTGACCCAGGGGCTGAGTTCTGACATTTCCACATTGATTCTCACCTGCCCCGATTCTAGCCATGTGGAGCTTGTAGCAGTTCCCCACCCCGTGCCTATACTCAGTCCTCCCTCTCCTCTGACTTTTTTTCTCTCTGCCTGCAGCTACAAATGCACTGAAAGGCCCGAGGATGGTGTCTGGGGAGCCTGGGGACACTGTCACCATCCAGTGCCATTACACCCCGTCGTCCATCAACAGGCACCAGAGGAAGTACTGGTGCCGCCTGAGCCCCCTGACGTGGCTCTGCCACACAATTGTATCCACCAACCACTACACTCACCTTCGCTACAGGGACCGTGTTGCTCTAACAGACTTCTCGCACAGTGGCTTGTTTGTGGTGAGGCTGTCCCAGCTGTCCCCAGACGATGTGGGGTCCTATCGTTGTGGCATCGGAAACACAAACAACATGCTGTTCTCCAGCATGAAACTGAACGTGTCTGCAGGTATGCGCTGATGGATGAGGGGGCAAGGTGGGCGGAGTGCACGCCAGGAAGAAGGTACAAGAGAGTGGAGAGGTCCGAGAGGGCTTTACCCACAAGGGGTGTGATGAGGAAAGGCTGGAACGAGGCAAGCACTTTAAGAAGAAGGCTTTCATTCCTATGGAAACTACCTTCAGAAGGAAGGTAGATATTAGTGAAAACGCCCCAACAGAATGCATGTCAGCTATTCCACCCGTTGCTCCCGAATGTGTGCCATATGTATTTAGAAAAGGTTCCAAGAATTGGATAATGTGGCTGCTTACGGTCATGGTGTCGCTTTGTTCCGACAAGCAGAGCAGATGAGACCGACAGGAGGAATCGGGACTGGGCTCTTCCTAAGACTGAGCCCCTCAGCAGACATCTGGCAGCTACAGGTCCGCGCCCTGCGAGGCAGCTTCTGGAAAACCGATCCAGAGTCAGGCACCCAGGCTGTGAAAGACCAGTCTACAGGCGAGACGGCCTGTTCGGGAGCAGGCAGGCACGAGTGCCTGAGAGTGCGTCTGTCTTATCAGATGTTGTTTCCTACCCACCTGCTGAGACTGGCCGCTTCACTGCCACTGGGGTGTTTCTTTTTTTCTTATCTGAAGAGTAGTACATGGTAGGCTGTGGGTCTCTGGGAGAAGGGGCAGTACAGGGGTCCTGGACAGCTTGGATAGAGAATACGTGCGCATAAAAAACGAGGTCGGACCATAAAATGTCAATATTTGCAACAGGCTAGAGAATACATCTGGTTTTCCCAAATTTTTATTGTATCCAACATATTGGCCAGAGACTGTATCACTTAGTGAGGTTGCAGTCCAGGTAGCAAACACCTCAGCCTGGCATCTTTGCGAAACCCTGCAGGCAGCAGGGCAGCCTTCCCATGTGTCTCCCTCTGCTGTCCACACAGGTCCTCGCAGCACGAATCCCAGAGTCACTCCAGCTGCTGCTGAGCCCTTCAGCAGAGCCTTTGGAACAGCATCTCCAGCGGCCAACAGCTGGACCCCAGGAACCACTCAGACTACAGCAGGGCAGAGCACGGGATGGGACAGAGTTGCTCTGACTCCAGGAGCCAGCAAAAGAACAGCTTCAGCTAAGGGAAGACAAACCCCAGGAACCACTGGGACAGTAGCTGCAGGGACATTTAGCCAGGTAGAGACTTCTACCTGGGCAACAGTCCCCAATCCAGAGAGTCTGACTTCGACAATCAGAGGTGTGTCCAATTCTACAGAAGGTGTTTGGACGTGGGGCACCAAAAGCTCAGTAGCAAACAGGGCCAGTGAGGGAGGGAGAGAAACAACTACTGAGGCTGATAGGCCAAGAGAGGAAGTGGAGAGGGCCAAAACAGCCCTCGATGCAGACCGGATGGTCACAGGAACCATTAGGCCATCAACCTCGCTCTCAGAAAAATGGGCGTGGGAAACCCCCCAAGAAACAAGACTGGTTTCTAAGCCACAAGCCCTGGGCTCCACTGAAGAAACTACCCCAGCGGTAGGTGTGTGGGTCTTGGGGCCCACCAGCATAGAGATGGCATCTGCAGAAGGAAGCACTGCTGGAGACACCCCTGCTGGAGACAGTGATCCCCAAGCAACTTCAAGCCAGAACCTAACAGCAGGACCCCTGAGGCCCGTGGGCAAAGAGTTCTCCATGAAGAGGTAATCCCCCAAGCCCTCTGCTCCACTGGGGCTCTACGTCTGCCCCTTCCCCTGGCACACCCCTCAATGAGCTGACCTCTGTGCCCCTCTCCATCTGCTCACTTCTCTCCCTTTGTAAATTGCAAGGGACATAAAAATCAGATGCCCTCCCTCATTCAAAGTCCTTGCTAAGAGAATCTGAGTATTTTCATGTGGTTTGCAAGCAAAGCTCTAAAAAATAGAATAACAGAATATAACAGAAACTTTGGGACTTTTTTAAAAAAAGATGAGGAACTGAAACTCCACAGAGGGGAGGTGACTTGCTGAAGCCACAGGGAAGGATTGTGGCAGAGCCAAATACCAAGGGTGGATTCCCTGACTCTCGATCAGTCTTTCCCACTGTGGTTCATTGGGAGCCAGCACACAGGTGGTGCAGTCAGGAAAATGGGTCAGAGCTTGGGACCCTGAAGACAAGGCTTATACTCCCAGCTCTGCTACCAACCCCCCCTCCATGGGAATGAGGGCAGCCAAGTCACCTTGACCTCAGCTTCTCACTTGTAAAATGAGAGGCAAAGGCCAAATGACCTTCAGTCTCCTACCAGCTCCAACCTCCCCTCTCCTGTGCTCTTCCCGTCCCCACCCCTGCTACTTCCACTCTAGTGCTTCTCCAGGAAAGAAAAACATCTCTCGGATCCAGACTCCAGTCTCTATGGTGCTGTTCTCACTTGTGGCTCTTGTTCTATTGCAAAGGAAATGCCAGAGCAAAAGGACTTGTGAGTTGAGTTTAAGTTGCCCCAAGGCTGGGGGAGGGGGAGGGCAGTGCTGGTTCCCACGGGACACCCTCCACCTCAAGACCAGGTGGAGTCAGAGTTGATGCCGAGACTTCTGGATGTACAAGTGCTAAGGTCTCAGCCATTTAACCATTCTTGGCCTTGGTTTCTTTATCAATCTAATGGGAAAATCATCTTTGTACTTGTCTCGATGGCATCCCAGAGCTCAAAGACTAGCCCTTTCAAGGGTGGCAAGACATATGCTAACCATAGCCGTATGAGTTACATGAGTGATCCCAGCAGCAGACAGCAGGAATGGAGGGACCAGATGTGGGAGCAAACTACGTTTGTATCCTGTGCACGGCCCAGCTGAAAGTCTCTTACAGCAACATGCCCAGGTTTAAATGCTCTTAAGTTGGTGCTCCTTGGTGTTTAGATCCAGCAAAGAAAGGGTGAGGTTTTCTGGGAGCAAGTGGAGGAGGCCAAGATCCTCAGACTCAGAGCCCTGAGGGCCTGGCCCTGTCCCTGTCAATCTAAGGGCTCAATTGCAAATCTGTGTCAGGAAGTTTTTGAAGGCTTGTGGTGGGAGGGGTGGTTCTCGGGGAACCAAATATAGTGCCCAGTACCCTCACAACAGGTTCTGTGTCTGTGCAGCTCAGGAGACAGAGAAGGCAGCAGGGGTTACCTTGATTCAGATGACACATTTCCAGCCAGACCAGCTGCCCCGTGTGGAAGGGAAGATACTCCAGGATGACCCTCCTCCTATCCAGGCCACCATGACTGTCCCGGAGTGGGACCCTGACCCCTGAGCAATGGAAGGATATGCTGTTTGGTCACCATGGAAGGAGAACCAAGACCGCACACCATGACCCAGCCTCTTCTCATTCTTCCTCTGTGCAAAGGGAAGCTAATGGAGCTGGGGCTCCATCTGGGGAACCAAAGGCTCACCATCCGTGGGCCTATGAAGGTCAAGCTTTTTCCACAGCCAACGGTGATAATATGACTCAAAGAAGGCTTCGAGAAAGGATTTATTAACTACTGGTGGAGGTCACCTAGGGAAATTGTGGCGTTTCCGAAGATTTGAAAATTTAAGAGGTTTCCAATCAGTGGGAGGAACTACAAATTCTCACCCATCACTTCTAGCCCGTGTTAGTTGTCCCCTTGTCTATTAGCATTCAGCCTGCTGCACACATTGAATTACATCCATATGTACTAGTATATTCTAAGCTCTTTAGGGCAGTAATTGTGTTTTATCCATCTCAGTATGTCCCCAGAAAACTTCCAACTCAGTAGGTGCCCCCATAAATCCTTGTGGCTGAATGGCTGACTGGAAGGGCACGGGCTCAGTGGCCTCTGGGGCTCTGTCCACGCAGATGCTCTGACTCCCCCTAATTTGGGAGCCCCCTGGATGACTCCACAAGCAGGTGGTGTCTACATAGAGACCAAAAGGAACAGCAGCCAGTCCTCAAATCGTCCCTTCCCATTTGGCCCCAGACTCTACACTGTAGGCCTTTTGACCCAGTCAAGATTTTCTGGGATTTTCCTAAATTCATGAAGGAGGAGGGTATTTTTCAGTAGATTCTCACCTCCTTCACAAAGCTCCTCTTATTCAACTGCTTGTAAATCCTTGATAGCAAGATGTTGATGAAGCTGAAAAATGGTGGAGGCCGGTGTGGGGGGCTGGGGGAGGGGGTAATAGAGAAGGTGGCCAAGCGGAATTTTACGTGGATTCTGCTTTTGAACCACTTCCTCTCATGCTTGTTGAGGGACTTTTACTCCACATTTGGTCCCCCTGTCTTTTCAAGAGTCACATTTACTATTAGGTTGGTGCAAAAGTAATTGTGGTTTTTGCGATTATTTTTAACCTTTTAAACCACAATTACTTTTGCACTAATATTTTATTCCAAACCTGTTCACCAGCTGCCTGAACTTCATGTTTGGGCAGCAAAGCCTCTGAGCAATGGAAGAGAAGGGAAAGGCTCCGATATCAAGTCGAGAATTGTCAGGGAGACATTCCCAGAAGGCTAAACCCTGCCCCCTACGCTGTCAGCGGCACCAGAAACCCTCTGTCAATATCTCCTCATCATAGCCGGTGCTGAACCCAGACACTGTCCCAAGAAAATCAGGGAGATGCTGGCCTTATGGTGTGAGACACAGAGACCCATCGTTTGGGATAAGTGGGGGAGCTGCACGCGTCTAACCAAATGGAATCATGGAATTTCAGAGCTAGCCAATCCAAAGCCCTCAGCCTAGTGTGAGGTAACTGAGACCCTGTAGGGGGAAGTAATTTGTTTAAAGTCACTCAGTAACAGCAGAGTGAGGACAAGAAAGGGGAACTCAGGACCTTAATCTAGTGTCTTATCCACTTTATCATTACTAATTACATATATGAAAAACTAATAAAAAATTAATGACACCACAGGCCTTACTCCTGACCATTTTCATGTACCCTATCTCAGTGACCTGCCTGAAAAACCTGTAAGTTAGATAGAGAGAATAGCCACCATGATCCCATTTAACCAATGAGGAAGCAGGCCCTGAAGGGGGTGTAATTCAGCCAAGGTCACTTAGCTCATTAGAGGCAGGGATGGGCCAAGAACCAGTTCTCATAGGCTCATTCCACCTAATTAATGTTTACCAGAGGCGTCCACAGAGTGCTAGCTTCTCAGCATTATTAAGAAATATTCTGAGAAAAAAATAGGTTTGGTAGATCAAAGACGTTTGGCTAATGAGGGTTAAACAGTAACAGCTTCTTCTGTATACGATTTTTTGGAGCCTTTAATAAACTAAGGTGCATTGGGAATAGGTCCAGGGTTAGGGATCTTATGCCTGTTTCCCCAGCGTTTTGGACTATTGTGTTTTGGTGAAGTAATTTCACAGGACTGCATTCCTCAGATCACCCCTTTTTGGGGAAAGCTTGATGTGATAAAACAGGGGTCAGCAAATTCTGCAAAGGGTGTTAAAAACAAAACAACAGGCCCAAAATGGAGTCACTTATGCTAAAGCCCTACATCACCAAAAAGAGACTTGACTTAATTACAGTTTCAGTCTCTCCCAAAATTGGAATCTTACTTAAACCAGTCAATCAGGAATCACCTAGCCAACACTAGTGAGGTAACCTGCCTCCTGGACCCTTGCCGTCCCCTAAAGGAAGTGACTGTGCCACGACCAATTCACTTTTTGCTGGTATGACTTGCTTCTCCCGCTCCCTTCTGCCTATAAATGTCGTCATTTTGTATGGTTCCTCGCAGCTCCTTTCTATTTTCTGGATGGGATGCTGCCTGACTCATAAACTGTTGAATAAAGCCAAGATCTTTACATTTTACTCAGCTGAATTTTATTTTTTTAACAAAGGCCAGCTAGTAAATATTTTAGACTTTGCTGGTGGTCAGCCTCTGTCACAACCACTCGGCTCTGCTGTTGTAGTGCAGAGGCGGCCAGAGACAACACATAAATGGGTGACTTTGTGTTCCAACAACATGTTGTTTACAGAAACAGGTAGCAGGCTGGATCTGGTTCTCGTGCATAATTTGCCAATCCCTGCAGTAAACCATAAAACCATGCATGACTCTCTTGTCCCTGCTTTGAGGTGAAGGATCCAGACCTCACTCTTCCTCAAAAGCTCCCCAGAACACACATCTCAGGGACCTCCCCTTCCTCCGAACTCCTGTAATACTTTCTATCTGGGGTTCAGCAATTAGGATATCCTGCCTGACGACCCATCTTAGGAGAAGAAAGAGACGAGCCCGGCAAGGGAGTTGGCCAAGTGGCTGGAGTCAGGAGCAGCTTCCAGAAGTAGGAAACTGTCTAGTCAGGGTGTTGTAGGGAAAGCTGAGGTCCACCAGCCAGACAAGCCAGTACAAGTTCAAAGGGCCAGAGCAAAGCCAAGATCAGAGTCTCAGGGCCGAGTTTGGAGCTGGGCAGAGATAAGATAGGAGTGAAATCTTTGCCCGGAAGGAAGCGGGGCAGCCCCAAGTATTTATAGCTCTTTTTTTGTGGGCCAATCAATGCCTGGAGTGGGGCACAAGCAGTTGACTTAAAGGGCCTGAAGCAGAAGAGGCAAAGCCCGTCAACTCCACCAGGTGGCGCTGTTGGTTGTTTGTTTTTTATTGTATGCCCCAGCTAGCAGGACACCCACATCACCAGAATGAGAGGCAGGGGAATATCTACCACCAGGCTGTAATCAGCGGTGTGCCCATGGAGGTTTCCAATCCAAGATGCAGGGGAGCACTGACTTTCCTACGATCTAGCAGGTTCTCTGGGTTAGGACACAACTCTTCAGTTCTTCCCCTCTATTATTAATGCCATCACTACTTGTTAAGTGTCTTCATGCAGCAGGCACTACCCTAGGTGTTTTCACGTTCTGTCATTGCATTTGATGCAACATTTCTGTAAGGTAAATATGATCATTCCCATTTTACAGATGAGAAAACTGAAACCAGAGAAATTAAGTAGTGACACACCTTGGGAAAGGACAAGCTGGGAACTGAATGCAAGGCACTCCACCCCGGCACCTAAATCCTCGATCAATACACTGCACTGCCTTCCTCCATGCTTGGGTTTATGGCTCGGTATGTGTTCAGGTCTTTTCCAAAGCTTTCCTTGTTTTCCTCTTTTAGCCCTGTGTGTAGAAAGATTCATAACTATTTCTGGTAATGTGTTCTCTTCAGTCACCTCGCTGGCTTATTCCTGCACTGGCTGAGTGCAGTGTAGAAGTTTAGGGAGCTGGAATTAAGAGCTAAAAAGTCAGTTACCAGCCCTAGATCCTTGCAGCATTTGTACAAATAGAGCTCAGATCTTAATCACCTGTGGGCGTGTCCATCTATGTCAGGTAACTCAGAGAAAACACCTGACCCCCAGCTAACTTTTCCTCGTTCTCCACTAAGACCTTGGGAGTTTCCTCCTCTCTTCTAGCAGCCAGTGCAGTCTGGAAATACAGAATAACTTTAGCAGTTTCAGTCAGACACAAAAAGGAAAGTATTTCCACGGACCTATATATAATGCACTTTAGCCAAGTAGACACAGATTGAATGATTATTATTTTTCATTGGAACAGATATCCCAAGGCAAACAACTTGACAAATATTGATTGGAGAATCAAAAAGGAAACAGACTCTGTGGGTGGCCCTCCCTGCAGGATCCAGTGCCACCAAACTCTCCGTTTTTCATAAAGTGACACAGCTTGTCTTACAGGCACTGGCCCTTCCAGGCCAAACTGTTCCTTTCACTATCAGCAAGAGGATGAACTGTCACCCCACGGCTGCTCTCCAAGGTGTCAGCTGAAACCCCGACGGGCAGCAGAGAGATACCAGCTGCAGGAAAGGATGCCATGCCACACTTCCGGAGGCATGCAGAAGTCGTGAGCATGAGGCACGGGACCAGCGTGCCACTGTTTGCCTCCTGGTCTCATTTTGCTGCAGACGCACATTCCCTAATTAGCCTCTGGAGTCTTCTGTGTTCTGCCTCTTCCAACCTCTGGCTAAGTCCCCACGCCCTGCTGATTTGCTGCCTCCATCTAGAGCTCTCTACCAGTCCTGCTCTGAGCATAGAGGGTCAAGTAAGAGCCACTCCTTTCCCCACTGTTACATATTCCTGGCTCCTCAACACTGAGTATCTTACAGAGGAAGAATAGAACCAGGACTAGCATGACTGAGGCGTTTGCTAAGTTGCTCACAATTTATCTGAAGACGATGTACTTCACGTCTGACAATAGCTCAGGAAAAGGGCATCATGGGTTGGCTTCTTGAGAGCCTGGCATAGGAAGGGCAGACTGGATACTAAATGCCACATTTCTAAACTGTTTATTTTGCCAGCATTCACCTCTACCCTTTTCATGCAGACAACTAAAAATTAGTTACAGTATACATCCCCGGAAAGAAGCAGATGGTACACCACTGTACAGATGAGAATGCTGAGGCTCAGATGGGCACAGGCTACAGGGGATCACAGAATATTTTTCTAATGTCTGCCTGCCAGGCAAACCCTGGGCTGGAGTCCAGGCTCAGACCAGGAACAGGGAAACAGTAAGTCCTCAGTAGGACACCAATGGCTTATGAGAGGGGCTGGGCCCTGTCACCTGACACTCCACCTGTTGACTTTGGATGTCTATCCCCAAAGTCTTCCTCCTCCTCCCCCTCCCTGGCCAGGTATGGAAGTAGGAGAGGGCAAGAGAGTGGTTTGGTAACCTCAGAAAAGGTTGGTTCATCTGCTCCTGCCTCTCAAAACCAGAGAGTAAAAGCTCTCTGGGAACCCAGGACTGGCCCAGGGGGAATTGAGAGAACCTTTGGACGAAGAGGAGCTCTACACTGCCAGGCTCTCACGTTCCACTCACCACTCCTTTGCTCTCCACAAATTCCTGCCTCCTCAGGGCAAGACACAGCCAGTCTCAGGGTCTCCCACCAAGCTCTGCCTCCGCTCCCTCACCAGCCAAAATCGTAAAGAGGATGGACACACTCCTCCGTGGAAGCCCCAGAAGAACTGTTGTTTTCACTCTCTGATTGGGAGTCAACAGAGCCAGGAAAACAGGTGAGGGATTGGCCATCTGGGCAGTGACACATGGAGGCAGGTGGTCAAGGAGAAGGCGGTGATTCAGTGAGTACACGTAGAAAAGAAAAGATTTGAGGCTCACACGCGTGCATTTGGCCAGGAAGTCCCCTCTCCAACACTATGCGGAGGCTAGAACTGTGGGTCCGGTCATAGCCCTTCCCCCTTTTCCACACCCCCCACGTGCCCAGCATCAGCTTGTCATCCCCTGACTTTTCCCTCACTAAGGCTGTTCTTGGCATTGACAAGGTACTGCCAGACCAGACATGCCATGTTCCAGGCTCCTTAAGAAGGGCCCTGGGGAGGCCCTATGAAGTCACCCAATAGCCAGGCAAATACAGAGTATTTATGATTAATTTTCCTCCTACATCCTCCCTAGCAGGGAGACTCACCTGAGAAAAGGCTCAGGCCGCTGAACATAAGTCTCAGTTCAGAAGCTCCCTAAAAGCTTGCCCAAGCCCAGCCAGCTGGACAAGTCCAGTCCCCACTCGCAGTGGGGTCCCAAGCAGCAACCACAGTGGGGGCCACATGGCCAGCCAGCAACATTCAGCTGCACAACAGCGCAGAAGTCCCCACCCCCCACCCTGTCCCCAGCCCAAAAGTTGAAATTACAACAGAAAGAGTAGATGCTGTACTCCTGCCAACGGAAGACTGCTAGAGTCAGGAAATACCAGATCGTTATCTGCTGGTGGTGAGGATGGCGCTACTTGGGCATGGATAATCCCTGTCAATATTATTCAGAAAAGGAGTGGGGCTTGTTATGTGGCTTTGGTAGATTCACTGTCACAATTCTATTTTCCAATGATTGGTACTAAAATGACTATATTATTAGTTTACTGAAGAATGCTGGATTTCAGGGCTGGCTGGCCTGGGATTAAACATTGACTATAGACAGGGGTTAAATATTGACTCAGCCAAAGATCTACACGTGGGAGCCGAGAGCTGGCAGTAAACAACAGTGATAGGCATTTCATCTGTCCGCTCTTATCTCACTCAAACGCCACATTCATAGGAACCATCTGCAGTGAGGGATGCGGGAAGGGCAGTGCAGATCTGGGGGAGGACCGTGTGGCTTAAGTCTCCCCTTCCAGTGGTGGCTGGGTCAAGCCAGGTCTTGAAGTTTCAAGCTAATGATGCCAACCTGATGGGTTGGACCTGTGTAGGACGGTGTGCTTGGTCCTGTCCAATCTTCCCAGAATTAATCAAAGGTGTAAATGGGAGTCCTTTGCTGCCTATGGAAACACAGTTCAAAAGATTCATCTGGAAAATGAAGGCTTTGGGAAGTGGAGGAAAATGCCCGATGCTGGGAGACTGTGGTTCTCAACCCATCTATACCATTACCTCACTGTGCAGACTTGGGCAGGTCACTGCACTTCTCTGCCCTTGTTTCCTCATTGATCAGTGGGGAGTAACATTTTGTCCTGAAAGCCTATGCTGCCCCATTCATTGAAGCTGAATCATACGTACACAGTAGATGCCAGCCCCTGCACGTGGGATACTTAATCTTTATATTAAGGGGTAAGTGTAACTAGCCCCATTTTATAAACAAGAAAATTGAGGCTCAGAGACATTAAATAACTTGGCAGCAGTCCCCTGGCTAACAGGTGGCAGGGCTTCATTGTGAACCCAGGGTGTTCTGGGTCTGAAGGCTGCGGGCTTCCCACAAGTCCGCACCGCCTCTCATGCTGGCTAATGCCTGCCTGGGGTTCTCCTTGGCAGGGGTGGTGGTGATGGTGGTGGGTGATGATTCTTCAATTAGACCAAAAGCCCTTGGGGCACAAGGGTGCACATTCATGCATGTCTCAAATCTCCCTGGACCTTGAACTTGTCATGGACAGAGGGTAGCCTGAAAAATGCCAGCCCCCAAAAACATGTCCTCCTCCTGATACCTGCAGTCTGTAAATGGGACCTTATTTGGGAAAAGGGTCTTTGCAGATGTGATTCAGTTCAGGATCTTGAGATGAGCAGATCATCCTGGATTATCCAGTTGGACACTAAATACAATCACTAGGGCCCGTAGAAGACAGAGAGGCAGAGAAACATTTCAGACACACACAGAAGGCAACGTAAGATTGGAGGGCAGAAATTGGAGTGATGTAGTTACAAGCTAAAGAATGCCAAGAAATGCCAGAAGCAACCAGAAGCTAGGAGGGGCATGAACAGATTCTCCCTTAGGGCCTCCAGAGGGAACGCGGCCCGGTCCACGTTTTGATTTCTGACTTTTGGTTCCAGAACTGAGAGAGAATCCATTTCTGTTGTTTTAAGCCACCAAGGTTATGGTAATTTGTTACAGCGGCCACAGTAAACTAATGTGGTGCTCAGTGAAAACACAGAATCCTAGAACTGAAAATGTCCTTGGAAACCATTTGTCCCAGACCTCCCATTTAACAGAAGAAACAACTACGACCCTGAAGGAGGAAGTGATTTGGCAAAAGTCACTCAGCAAATGAGAGGCAG
This sequence comes from Rhinolophus sinicus, assembly GCF_057876585.1. Taxonomy (NCBI): domain Eukaryota; kingdom Metazoa; phylum Chordata; class Mammalia; order Chiroptera; family Rhinolophidae; genus Rhinolophus; species Rhinolophus sinicus. The sequence continues at coordinate 21,805,672 of NC_142511.1, forward strand.
AGCCAGAACAAGAACACAGGAGTCCTGACCCCAGCGCTCTGCACGTACCCACTCTGACTCATGCCGAGGTCCAAAGTTACGAAAGTCAAATAAGAACTTGTTGTTATTTTATATGTTTCTCATATTATTATTTTAAACAAGAGGGGGAGCGTTTAAGCAGATGAAGTGATATAAATTTTGGAAGGCATAACTGCTGTTATCATTATTATTGAATTGGACAGTTGGACCCTCTTGGCCAGTCCCTCCGCCCCTGGGACTATGATACAGGGGCTGTGTTTTAGGGCCACTGAGTCCTACATGGGGAAACCACCATGAGAGAGGGGAAGCTGGGGGACTGCAATCACACCACTAGCGTGTGGCTAAGCCCAAAATAGGGTTTGGACTTCCTGTTTCTTACCTGGACTCTACTTCTCATTTTCCCCTTTCCCTAAGCTGGGTTATAGGCCAGGTGAGGGCTGTGTGTGTGGGGTGTGTGTGTGTGTGACACAGTCTGCTAAGATAGTTTTGGGGACCCCTGGGAGCACACACCACGACACGATCTAGGATTATAGAATAAGGGAACGGGGAAGAAGAGCTGGGGCCCCCAAGGCAGCATGAGAAGCAACAGTTTCATGCATGTGCTTCCTTCCCTCCCCTTTCCTTCCTTCCCTCCCAGCACTCATCGCATTCCCATCCTAGTATTCAGTGAGCCTCCCTTAACCGCTACTCCAGCCCAGGTGACTAGACACACGTTATCCCCTGCTTTGGCGGAAGTGCGTTCATGAAAAATAAGAAAACAAAACCCAAAATATCTTGATGATTGAGTTCCAAATGAGAAAGGTGTAAGAAGGAAAATCTTTGAAAAGAGCTATAATCTGGCAGAACCAAGCTCGTCCATCTCCACCTAACCTCACATCCTCCCACTCAACATCTACCCTGGAACTGGGGAGGAGAAAGATTTTGGAGGAGGAAGAATGATGGCTTAGCTATTGATATGTCTTTGTGCCCTCCCACACACCACTGTGGTGCTCAGTCCAGGGTCGCAGTTGGTGAGACGAGATTGACAATGATGGAAATATCCAGAAAGGTTTGGAGACGCCAAAGCAAAGGGAGCCTGCACCTTGCATGTCCTGTATACAACTTTGGTGGTCAGCCATCTTGCCAATATCCGTTGCAGCCCCAATTACACAGGAATAGTGGAGCACAGAGGGCTACAGGGGAGAATGACACTCTGCTATGCAGGGTCTCCAGAGGTCTCAGAAAGGCACAGGAGAGCCAAACTCACCCTGCACCCACAGAAGGACGACGAAGGGGATCTGGAAGTCGTACCCGAAGGAGTCCAGGAGAAGGGACAGGAGGGCACAGAGTGGCCCACAGACCTGTCAGGATGAGCACAGATAAAGGCCACTGACCAGCAGGACACGTTATGTCTCAGGACTGTTTGGGACTATTTGGAGACAGGACTATATCCTTCTGGAGCACGAAGCCAACATAGAACCACGACAAAGCAAGACAAAAACAACGGGGCGCTCCTTCTCACCACCTCGACAGGAGCACCAGCATAAGCTGCCCTCCCCTGTGCGCACTTACCCCGGACTTAACATAAACCCTCGGGAAGGGAAGGGAGACAAAAAGGAGAGAAAATACAGAACGGGACTGAGTTTTAAATTGGGAGTGAAGTGACTGAGATATTGAACTGGACCGAGTTTACCTGGAAGTGACCTGATTATATTTTTCCTTATATCAGTCAGATTTTTGAGTATAGGGTCTAAAATTAAGCTCCATAATCGAAAATATGGTTTCTTTACTCGCCACCCAAATCTGTGATTGTGGGTGGATACCCACCTGTGCCTGCGTGTGGGCCTCTGACTGCCTTACGCTTTCTGGGACTCCATTTTTCCTTTCTTCCTTCTCCTTCTAGAGTTCGGCCTGTAGGACGCTGGACAGAGAGCCTGGGTCAGCCCTGCGCTGGTGGAATGGGGCAAGAGTCTATATGCGGTGAGGGTCATATGTGTGTGTGTTGGGGAGTGGGCTTCCCTGTGTGACACGGGACTGCTAAGATCGTTTGGGCGATGCCGGAAGTCCCAACCAGGTCGGGACCAGAAGACCACCTAACTGCGGTAGGGAAGGAGGTTTCTACAGCCGCTCGGCAGATCAGCACCCTCTTTGCTATGGCACGAGCCCAGGTCCTGACAAGACTGAGGTTTTCAGGGGAGCCCAGAGGAGGCCAGAGTCTTTCATTCCTCTAGGGAGTGAAAAGGGAAGAGCCGCGGCCCCCCAAGTTCAAGGAGGCACTGGAGCTGCTAAAGGGGCCTCTGCAGAAGGGTTATAAAGAGTGGACTCAACCCAGGCTAAGCATCCTAGGGAGTGGGGGGCGGCGTTCCCAAGTGCGCGGAGATGTGAGGCCAAGCACTGAGAAACGTCCCTGCCACCTGTGCCCCAACAAACGCATGTCAACTTCATACCATGCTCTCAGCCAGGTGTTTTACATCTGATATCTGGTTATATCCTCAACCTATAGGTTTCGTGCCACTATCCCCATTTTCCAGATGAAAAGAAATATGAAGGTAACTTGCCTAGGGTCTCGCAGGTAGAAAGCAGCAGAAAAGACTCTTTGTGCTCGGATACCCTGTCTCGAATCCTACAGTTGCAATGATGGAGGAGTTCCATGTAACAGTCTTCCCAAGGTCAAGGGGAAGCAAATGGAGGCAGCCAGGAAAGCTGAAGGGGAAGGAAAACAAGGGATTTGTGAGAGTCACGTGCCCCTGGCTGGCCGCCATGCCTATGGGAGAGTGTCCCTTTAAGAACCCAGGTGTGGGTCAAGCCCTGCACATAGTTTCAGTTTTGGCAGCAGCATCCAGTGTCCTGTTGGCAGTTTCTAGGAAGGCAGTGGTTGTGGAGTGGCCAGCAGGCTATCCCTCCGAAACTGAGTGGACGGGAGAGAAGGAAGTGGCTAAAAGTAAGTGTGGCTGCTCTGGGATCCCCGAAAGGGATGCCATCTGGGAAGGGCCTGGGATGGTGGCTCAGGCAATCCCCCACATTTCACAACTGCCAGCCTCCTAGAGTGGGGTGAGGAGGATAAGGGCTGCAGCCTGTGTGACTGAGTGTGGTTCAGGAGTAGAGGTGCGTATCCCAGAGAGATGAGTCAGGACAGACATGTGTAGAAGCCCCCACCGCTTTTTTGCAAAATTTCCGCAGGTGGGAAGAAGGAACGTCTGTGGTGAGTATGTGTCGTTATTCTGTAAGTTTGGTCTCTGAAGGCCCTCCTAACGCCTCCATAGGTTAATGGTGTCGCTTCAGACAAGTCATCTAATGGCTCTCTGGGCCTCAGTATCTTAACCTATAAAATGCGGATAAAAATTACACCTAGCACTTAGGATTAATGTGAGGTTCTAATGAGAAAATATGAGTGAAATTGCTTTGAAAACTCTAGAACAAAATAATGATTGTTTGGTGTTTTATGATGTAGTCAATTACTCAAGGACCTACTCAGCATCAGACAGACCTGGATAAGATAATGCATATAAAGCGCCTGGCACGTAGCACCCTTCTAGTCTTTGAAGCTTTCCTCCTCCAGCTTTCTGGCAAGGGCTTTCGAGGGCTTGAGGAGGATCTGAGATCCTTTCTACTGTCAACCCAGCTGTGCTTCAGCAGATTCTTACCACATTGAGGCATAATGTGTATCACCGTATCATCCTGCTCTTGTTAAGGTGGGAAATGTGAGGCCCTCCCAGGGTACGTGAGCAAGGCAGGCAGAGCCCCTCCTGGGCACAGGCTCACCCCAGAGTCCTAATGCTCCTCCTGGCTCCGCAGCCAGGAGGCCTCAGACATAGGCCTCCCCACCTCTCCTCTTGCCCATCCTAACAGTATCCACAAGCCAGCCATGGGACCCTTCGGCACAAGCACAGCAGCTCAGCTGTGCAAGCTCCATCCCCCATCACACCCAGGCCTGGGGCCTCCCAAGCTGCTGGCACTGTTTTGAATACAGACTTCACCATTGCTCTCTCCTTCACTAGGGGAATTACAGGTTCTTTAACATCTGAAGAGGGGCTATGACGATTCCTGGGTTAGGGTGGAAGGCAGCTATCTGCTCTGCTCAGAGCCAGCTCAGGAACTCTTCATCCATCCTTCTCCCTGGCCTGGATTTGGTGATGTAGAAGAAAGAGCAATCAACCAGGAGTCAGGAAAGCATCTAGCTCTGTGATCATTGCCTGTCCCTTAGCACCGTTAGATCTCTGTGGCATTACTTTATAAACAGTGTGATAGCAGCAGCTTCTGCGTAGTAAATCTACTTACCCTGGGCTTTCACAACTTCACATCGTTACCATCTGAAACAAACCTGGGAGATAGGCAGAGAAGGTATCATGATCCCATTTTACAGTTGAGGAAACAAAGACTCCCTGAGTTAACGAGAGTGGGTAAGCTCCAACTTACAAATGACATTTTGGTACAGCCATTTTGATTTGGTCATGGGGCCATTTTGACATCACCTAGAAAACAAAATACCCAATTTTTTTGTAAGTAATATTATCCATGCATGTACTCAGCAGAGACCACCTCCTCCCCCATCTCTATCTTGCCCTCTCTCTGGGTGCAGGGTTCCAAATTCTCAGGCATTGACAAAGCGTGATCAGAGTAGAAAGAAGCTTTGGACGCAATGTGTCTAGTTACAGGAAACAAATATAACATGCCCTACACATGGTAGGTGCTAAATAAAAAGCAGCTATTATTATTTTTCAGGAAGAAATTTCTCTGTTGGCACATAACTCTGGGTTCAGGTGTCTCTTCATATGAACTACATTTCCTGTGAAAGGCAGAGAACAGAGAACTGAACTAACTTCTCTAAGATTGGATTTCCACCTCCACAACTGTTTCCCCTCAGCTTTAAGACCCTTTGCAATATAGCATAGGAACAAAGAGTTTATACTCTTGATCCAGAATACCTGAATTTGAATCCCATCACAGTCACTTACCAGCTGTGTAACCTTAGGCAAATTTCTTACTTTTCTATGCCTCAGTCATCTCATTTGTGAAATGATTTTGCCCATTTAACTCTATCCCTAAAGCACTTGGAAATTACTCGGTATGTGACAGCTATAATTACTGTCCCCCATTTCTGACCTAGTCCATAGCACATGTCTCCTCTTTCCGGCCATGTTGATCCAATCTGAGCATCTCATCCCATCTTCCAAGGACTCCCAGTAAATAGACTTCTATTCTCCTCTCACTCTAAGATGAGAAAAAGAGAAAATTGTATTGATTCTAGAGAGTAGATGGGACAGAAACTAACATCTTTTAAATTCTGACACCATACTGTAATATACGTATTTTCATTTAATCCTTACAGCGATTCTTTATACTAGATGCAATTATCTCCAGTTTGCAGATGAGGACTTGAGGCTCAAAGAGTTTAAACAGACTGCCCCCACATCACATAGCCCCCAGGTGAGAGAGCTGAGGCCAAGCTGGTGAGTCCATGCTCTGTGCGACTCTCCCACTGCATAGCAACCGTGAAAGTCAGTGCACGGACCTTCAGCCTCCTGTGCTTGAGTAATTGCACCCTTTTACCGTTGAAGAGCACTTTATACTATTTAACGTGCCTCAGTCTACGTTACCCATTATCCCCTTCCATATTCCCCCATCCCATAGTAGCCCTCCAACCTAGAAGAGTCAGGGAGTATGATGCCCATTTTACAGATGAGGGAGTTGAGCCTAAGTGGTACAGTTCTTCTTCTGTAGCCTGTGATAGAGCAGGACTCTGGACTCCGGGTTTTCCTCCATCTTCTAGGCTCCTCTTCCTGCTACTGTCCCTTGAGTCCCCAGAACCAAAAAAGCATTTGGCAAAGTGAGAGACATCAGTCCTGCTTTTGTCTTTCTCAGAGATGTGAAGGGTGTAACTATTCCCAATCTGATCGGTCTTTGCCGATGAGCTGGTCCTTGCCAGGCAGTCTCAAGCAAGGCCCTCTGGGGATTGATCTAGTTGGCCCCTGCCTTCCCGGAGTCTACCATCATAGAGTGGATGAGGCAAATGTCTACACATCAAGTAGAATGGGGTGGAGTCAATAAAGGGAGTTCTAAGCCTTTGTTAAAAGGCCATCTGGAAATCCACAACGTTATTCCCAGAGCATCATGGAATTGGTATTTCAAATGCTTAATTTCTGCTTAAGTCTTCACTTTGATAAGGATGGGACTAGAAACTCTTGAATTTTTCTAGCTTATACGTTCTTCAGACCACTTGGCTATTCTGTCTCCATTCACCTGCCCTCTGGAGTTCCGATTCCCCTGCCCCCACATTGCCTTCACTTGGAGATTCTCCCACACTCCGGGGCTTACATAAGCTACATTAATTCTCCTAAGCTTTGCCTGTTATTGCTAGTGTGAGGATGTTTGAAATCACACAGACTGTTCTCCTTCCCTGGTGGTGCTGCAGTTTCCAGGCTCACTGCGCTCGGCCCCTGCACCCACGGGAGATGAGAGCGTAGTCCTAAAAGGACTCAGGCAGTGAGTGAGTAGGGGAAGCAGGGAAAAGGGCCGTTCAGTCCAGGCCAAGGAAAGCCTCCTCGCCAGCCAGGTCAGCCTCTCCCCACTTCTCTGAACTTCAAGCTTCCTGCTCCTCTAGGTTCACACTCATAGGAAGTTCTCAGAAACTGCAACTTGGCTTCAAGTCCCCAGAGCACACGCTCTCTGTTCCTTCTGAAGCCGCTGGGACTGTGAGCCCTTGCTGACCCTCTGCTGTGCACCACACTGATAAAGAGCCCAGAGTGCTGAAGGCCATGTGGCTCACCAGCAGCCGCGCTAGGACCTGGTCTGGATCTCCCTCCCTCTATCAAATGAAGAAAACTAAGATTAGATGAACAAAGATTTGGACCCCAAGCTATGGTAGCTGAAGATCAGTCACCCTAACTGAGAGAGAGCTAGTTAGATTAATTGTATAAGGAGACAAACTCTATTCTCCAGCATGCCCTACACCCGTGCCCCAATCCACAGTTGCGTAGACATATGTTATGAATACACCAGGGGCAGTAAGTTGCTAAAATGAGAAGGGTCTAGAACATTCCAGCCTCAGCAGTGAAAACACAACTCCTATTTTAAGAACCAAGAAGGTGCCTTCCTACAAGATATACTCGTCTATGAATATTCCAAAAGAACCTGCCCCATGCTCATCCAGGGAATGATAGTAGGGTCGTGATCCAATTCTCTATGAGTCTTGGGACCAAGAATCTCTGACCCCTTAGATTTCCCATTTTGCAACGTGAAGATAATAATATCTACCTCTTGGGTTATTGTGATGATGGATGAAGTCATATAAGAAAAGAAGTTAGCAAAGCATCTGGTGTCCAATAAGTGTTATGCTCTTTCCTTCCTTCCTTAAGCAAATCCTTTAAGCCCAGTGTCAGCCACCACGGAACCAGGATCTCCATAAGACCTGAATCTCCCAGGTTGGAGAGAAAGTCTGGTTTTGAGAGGAAAGGGTCTCTAATAATTCTCAAGGCCCAGGTTTTTCTTAGGTGTTAGCAGAGAAACTGTGCTTCTAGTTTGGCTTTGGGCAAAGATTTTCTGCTCCTGAGAGTATGGGTGCCCTTGCCTTCCATCATCTCCCCTGGGACTGGATTGTGTTTCCTCACCAAGGTCACCGTCTGCCAGATTTGCTCTTCTAGCTCTGCACACCTGATGCTTTCATCCCTGGACTGAGGCTGTGCAAAGACTAACGGATACGCGTGTGTATCCCCCCACCAACATGGACATCCACAGCCAGCCAAGCATGTCACACATGAGAGGAAGCCTCGGCTGGAGGTCGGGACCCCCATGGGAAGACCTGACATCTGACTCTGTCACCCAGAGCAAGTCACTTTTTCCAGAGAAGGGCTGCATTCACCAGCTGAATCCATGGGAAGACCCACCCCTGTCTCCCAGAAATATTAGGAAGGTTGCTTATGTAAAAGTGAGAATAGGAACCAGAATTGAGGAGTGCCACTGCCGGTTTGGGCTTTTCAAACAGCAGGTGGCAGTTTGTCCTCCCAAGGCCAGAGCAAATGGCAGGTGGTAGAATCCCTGGGACTCTGCAACCATCACATCCTCCGTATTTTAGAGGAGACAGACGTCCCAGCTTTCTGACAATGTGCTCCTGCCTGGGAGCCTCCCCCATGGTGACTCTGAGAGCCCACTCAGGTGATCTCCCAGCCAGTGTCCCCTGAGCCCATCCAGGTTGGGGCTGACGCTGGTGTCTAGCTAAGGCCCCACTTCAGAAGTTAATCATTGGCCTGGAGTGAAAGGTCCAGGGCAATTAACCAGAATCAAGAGAACCTCAAGCTGCTACCTGATACCCATATCTGTCCCCACCACCCCTAACCTACTCCCCTTCCTCTTACAAAGAACTGGAGAAACAATACCTTTATCTCCACAAGGAAATAAAAAGGTTCCTTGCTGGGAAATTCCCCTACGGAAAAGAAAGAACCAAGATAAACAGCTCTATTGCCTTTGGCTCAAGCTAGTGAAGGGAGTCGCTGGGAGGGAAACAGGGCCAAACAGTCAGGGGTGCCTAGGAGATCAGTCCCAGACTCCCTGCTACTTTGAGCTTCCTTATCTTTATGGGGGCTCGTTACTGCCCAGTGCTTATTAACATGGTTCTCTCCTTTAACACTCTTGTCAAGTTCATTCCAAAGTTTAAAGCCTATCAAAGTCCGTGGGAATGTGGGGACTCCTGTCTTGTCCCCTAGGCTACGGATGGGATGCTGAAGGCAGCTGTCAGGCTGGACCCTGGGACCCTCAACCCTTCCCAGCCCTGGGCTGGGTCTATAGATGTGACAAGGTCCACATGTGTTGCACCATCTGAGTGGCTTTGTCTTGAATTCTCCATCTTCGTCTGCCCAGCCTCAAGGCAGGATAACAGAGGCCAGAACATCTACACTTTTAACCCTGACCCCATAACCAAGTCTCTGGGAAATTGTGGGCATATCACTCAGCATCTCAAGATCTTGATTTTTTTTTACCCATAAAATGGTTAATATTATATCCATTCTGTCTTACTTAAAGGGAAGTTATAAATCTCCAGTGAAGCAGTGTAGATGACAATGCTTTGGTCAGCAATGGGGGCTCTAAAATAACAGGGATAAGCAGCTGCTGTACTTGAGGTGTAATGCAGCACAGTGGGAGAGGTTAAGAGCTTGGATTTTGGAGTCAGACACAGCTGGGTTCAAACCTTGCCTACCTCCCCCACTCCCTCCCTGTCCCCCCACCTACTTGATCCCTGTGTGACCTTGAGAGAAAGCACTTAACCTTCAAGCTTTCATTTCTTCCTATGTAAAATGTGGATAAGAATACCCATCTCATACGGGGTGATTTCAAGTTTAAATAAGATAACACACGTGTATCATTTCACACAATGTCTGGAACAATTGGTAAGAGAACAATTGATGGTGGTTATGACCATCATTGTTACATTTGCAACTTTAATCCTTACTAGGCTTCCTCTATGGGTCTTGGTTTATTCATATGAACATACTATAAAACGCGCCAGCCCCCCTCCACCTCCCAAGGATGTAAGGAGAGCAGCTGAGACAGAGAGATGGGGCCACGTGTACCATCCACAGAGCTGTTCCAGATGTCTTACAGCTCCTGCTCAGGACCGTGCCTCCCAGGCAGGATACAGAAGAAATGGCACTTGTGTCCCTATCCCAAAAGAACTTGCAGATAAGTTGAGAGGATAAAAATCTACTTTATAACTTTTGAGGAACAAAAAGCACTGTCAGGTGATGGGTCTTTGCGCTCTAATGGGAAAGTAGGAGGCATTCATTCTTTCAACAGGATTTATGTCTGTTACTGGACATACAAAACTAAACAGGTATAACAGGAATTCTAAGGTCAACTAGTCTTGGAAGACACAGGAGCTTCATCCCCTCATGCTATTGTTTTTCAGCGACCAAGCAAGAGATTGGCCTGGCAGCACCGCCCGGCAGGAGCCGTCAGCCATGATGCTGCCCTTCCTTGCCTGCCTGCTGGCTGTCTTCCCAGGTGAGTCTGCGGGGTCGCAGCCCACTCCCTGAAGGATCCAATTCCTTGGGGATACTGAGATCAGGCCCATCTCCAAAGATGCCCCTTTCAAAAGTTGTATTGCCTTGAGAAGGAGTCACACATACGACGTGGAAAGGCCATGACTGAAAATGGGTTGGGGATCAGAAACAAGACTGGCAATTCCTCATTTCAAGGCCATGGATCTGCTCTTCACTGGGAATTATAAAAACAACAACAACAACAACAAAAAAAAAACAAAAAAAAAAAACAACCTTGAACCAAGCATCTCTATGAGTTGTTATGGGATTTGGGGGAAATGACATCCTTTCTGGCTCTCAATATTTTTATCTGGAAAACAAAAAACTAACCCACAATGTGTTTTTAGAAATATAAGGAAATAACAGACAGCAAGTGCAAAAGTGTGACACCCTACAAAGTGCTTTTTTTTTAAATAAACAAGGGATATCATTAAATATGTTTATATTCCATTGTCCTTAAAGGTTGTCATTGATTAATTATAATTAGAATTTAATAAAGATTAATCAATCCCTTTACCCAATAGCAGCATTTTTATCTAGCTGTAGTACATGTATAATCCACAGAAGGCACCACGTGTTAGGCGGAAATTTCATCTCCTCCAGGTAGGCTGTCAGGGTCCTTTTAGCAGGATCCTCTACCTCCCTGGCCTCAGAAAGCCTATCTTCTGTCTCCACAGTGGTCTCCATGAAGAGTCCCATCTTCGGTCCCCAGGAGGTGAGCAGACTGGAAGGCGGCTCAGCGTCCATCAAGTGCTACTACCCCGCCTCCTCCGTCAACCGCCATTCCCGGAAGTACTGGTGCAGGCAGGGCGCCAGGGGGCGCTGCACGACGCTCATCTCCTCGGAGCGCTATGTCTCCAAGGACTACGAAGGCAGAGCCAACCTCACCGACTTCCCAGAGAGCCACTTGTTTGTGGTGGACATAGGCCATCTCACCCAGAATGACTCTGGGCGCTACAAGTGTGGTCTGGGCATTAACACCCAAGGCCTGTCCTTTGATGTGAGCCTGGACGTCAGCCCCGGTGAGGATCCAGCCTCCTTGGGCTTCTGGGGGCAAGTGAGAGGGTATCACTTCAGGTGCAGCAGGAGGGCTTGAGGAAGAATTTCCCGAGAGGGAAGGGTGTCCTGGCGTGAGGTGGGGAAGGCTGTGGGTCCTTCTCTATCCGGACGCAAGAGCTTTTCATAATACAACATGGGAATGAGACAGGTAACACCTACTTGGGGCAGGGAGCCTTTCTAGGTCTTCAGGGCCTATAACATTTTAGGCTTTCACTGAGGCTCTAGCTTGGAAGAGCATCAGAAGGACAACTTCTCTCGTTGTGATTGTTGCAGGTGGGGCAAGAGATCTATGAGCTGAGGGAGGTAGAACAGGCAGGGAGAGATTTAGAGGTATCCTTAAATTCCTGCCATTAGTGCATCTTTTAGACCAAGACCTCAGGTTACCAGAAGGCTTCTTTTAACAGACTTTTTTATTTTTTTAAACCTGGGCTCCATTCGTCCACCAAAACTCTCAGCATAAACTATATGATCAGTTCTTGCCCAAAGACCAGGGACCTGAAGCGATGGGCCACTGAACAAGCCTGTTCTAATTGAGAAAAGAAAAAAAAAGGAAACAAGTTTCAACGACAAGAGCATTTTAGATAATCAAGGGAAATTAAAAGAGAAAGAGGTCTTAAGGGAGGAAATTTGGAGGGATTCCCAAAGATATGTTTTGCTCCTTTGCGATATTCTTAGTTCATTCAATAAAGAGTTCATTCATGTGGTCATGGAAATTCATAAACTTGAAGAATCTTAAGAGCCGAGGGGAGCTTAGAGTTGACCCATGTAGGATGTCCAGAAGAACACTGGACACACGGGGTATGCAGCTTCTGATCAAATGGCAGAAATTAATTACTTCACTAGGAAGCACATTCTATCTTTAGACTGTTCTAAATTTTAGAAACTCTCTCACAATACACTGAAATCCACCACTTTGTACTTACATTCATTCTGTCCATTTCAACACATATTAATTTGGGCACCTCCTGTACGGGCATCATGCTAGGCACCGCAGGAGTGTCAAACATGAGTGAAGCACGTCTTTGCTCTGGGGGGACTTTCACTCTGTGGGGAATATAATTAACTAGACAGGAGACTAGATGTGTAAGTGATACAGATGTAAGTATCAAGAGAGCATAGAGGAGGGAGAGAGATTTCTGCCAGCTTGGGGAGGGCTTCACGGAGGAAACAGAAATAAACCTGGGTCTTGAAAGACATATTCTGACAGTGTCCCTCTGGGGAGGAGGACACTCCAAGTGATAGGCACACCCAGACCTTCACTGGGAACACTGAGCAGTCTTATGTGGCAGAAAAAGTGAAATCCTAACTTACCCTCCACCCCTCATCTTGCAGGTCTTGGTTTCCTAAATGGCACTCAAGTCCACACAGCAGACCCGGGCAGAACAGTGACCATCAACTGTCCTTTCAGTGCTGAGAATGCTGCGGAGAGGAAGTCCGTGTGCAAGAAGATGGGCCCGGCCTGTGTCCTAGTCACTGACTCCAATGGGTACGAGCACCCCGACTACACAAACAGAGTTCACATCACTATTCAGGATACCACCCAACTGGCGTTCAGCTTCATCATCAACCAACTCAAGCTCAGCGATGCTGGGAAGTATGTCTGCCAGGCTGGGGACGATTCCAGTGCTGATAAAACCAATTTTGACCTCCGAGTGCGAAAGCCCGAGCCTGAGCTTGTTTATGGAGACCTGAGGGGCTCGGTGACCTTTGACTGTACCCTGGGCCCCGAGGTGGCAAATCTGCCCAAATTTCTGTGCCGAGTGGGCAATGACAAAGGCTGCCGAGTGGTCGTCAACACGCTGGGGAAGAGGGCACAGGACTTTGAAGGAAGGGTCCTGCTTACCTCCAAAGACAATCGCTTCTTCAGTGTGCATATTACCGGCCTGAGGAAAGAGGACGCAGGGCATTACCTGTGCGGAGCCCACTCTGATGGCGAACCTCAGGAAGGCCAGCCCATCCAGGCTTGGCAACTCTTTGTCAATGAAGGTGAGACATGAAAGGGGGCGAGGGGAGAGGTGGCGGGGTCTGACAGGTGAGAGCATAGCTCGCTCCCTGTGAGTCTATTCAGTATTCATCAGTCAGTTAACAATATCTGCTCACGGACAAGCCCTGAACCAGATGCTGTGTGGACAGCTGTACAGGACAGCCAGAAAACACAGCCTCTGCCTCATGTTACCTCCTAATTCTTCTTCTCTGCCATCCAAGGCCTTTTGATGGCTGTTCCTGAAAAGAAATGAGGATAGTACAGCTCCTGATGGAGGCAAGACAGTAGATTGTTGTCTGGGTTTCCAAGCGCCACAGTGAGGACTTAACATGGAATCCCAGTGCCACGCAGGGCTTGCAGGGGCCATCTGTCCCTTCTCCCTGACCCGTAAGCAGGATGGCGCCTCATGCCTCACACTCAGGTGGGAGAAAGGGTGGCTTATCTTGGTCCCAAAGCTTTCCTGGGAAGACAATGCCCATGCCTCTAAATTTTCCTCTCGTAGGGTTATTTGTTATGCAGCATGATCTGGCCCACTTAGCTAGACTTGGGCAAGCCACCCACGTGGTGAAATACTTACATCCCTGCTGCTTCTCACCCAGAGCGCTCTGCAGAGTTACCCTACAGAGTCAATGTCACTGCCCGTGTGACTTCTAAGGGGCTCACACTCCCCAGCCATCATTTCTCTGTCAAGCTTGGGGTCCTTACCACGTGCCTCAGCACCTTCGGTCGCCCAGGGTTCTCACTGAACCTCAGCATGAGCTTGGAGAAGGACCGTCCTTCTCTTTGAGTCTGTCCCCAGGGTCCTCAACAATTAGACTTATCTCTGCTGTACTGTTTATATTTTAAATCACACCTTTCTCAATTTTCTTAATTTGGAGAAAATTCATCTGCCTGTGTTTATGAGACAAGCTAATAAACACAAAAACTGATATTAAGGAAGAGTCTGTAAGAAGCCCAAAGAGAAGGGCTGATAGTCTCTCCTTAAACTCCTTCCAGTCTCTGCTCTGAATCGGTTGGGAAGAGAACGAGACGCCCTGACAAGTGGTGAAGATCACTGGGGTCTGGTTGTGTGGCTCCAGCTACAGGCTCTGTGACATAGGAAAGTCTTTCTCATTTTCTGAGGGAGTGAGGTGATTAGTCTAAACCTCACTCCTCACCCTGGCTGAGACCACGGGGACGAGTCTGCTCAGACCATGTTGCCATCCTTTCCCCCCATCTCTGTCTCTGCTTCTAGAGACGACGATGCCCCGGATGCCCTCTGTGGTAAAGGGTGTGGTAGGCGGCTCTGTGGCCGTGCTCTGCCCCTACAACCCGAAGGACAGAGACAGCCTGAAGTACTGGTGTCACTGGGAAGAAGCTCTGGTGTCACAGCTGGTGAGCAGCGAGGGGCTGGTTCAGGAGCAATACAAACAGTATAAGGGCAGGCTCGTACTGTACGAAGAGCCAGGCAACGGCACCTACACGGTCATACTCAACCAGCTGACCCCCCAGGATGCTGGCTTCTACTGGTGTCAGACCAGTGGTGATAGTCGCTGGTGGTCCACAGTGGAGCTCAAGATTGTCGAAGGTAAGAGCTGAACTGGGGCGAGAGGGAAGGGAGGCAGCCCCAGGACTCCTGCAGTCAGCTGCAGCCTCACCCCCAGACACTCTTCCTCCTCCTTCGCCCACCTTCATGCTGATGGGACAGACCTCAGGACAGAGCCCACCAGTGGAGAGGTCATGTTTTCATAACAAGTACCCTTCCCTGCACAGACCCCACACTCTTCAGACTACCGCACAAGGCACTTTCTATCATCAAGAACATTGGCCTCTTTCAAAGTCTATAGGGTGTCCGCTGAAGTAGAACACAGCCCTTCATGTTGGGTATAGAAAAGAAGGGCCAGGAAAGCAAACTGAAGCCAGTGTGCAAGGTTCTATGTCTGTGATAGGCTGATCGAGTCACAGCGGTCATCCACAGTAATTATTATACAGATGCATAATAGCATTTCTATGTATTCAGTATAATGTTATTCACAGTGCTGTCCAAAGGGGAAATGGGCTGTGGGCAGAAGTCCCCACCACCATCACTTCCCGGCAGCAGCATCACCAGTGCCAACTTTTGTGCCTATTTCTCTCCCCCTCCTTGTTCCAGGAGAACCAAACCTCAAGGTATCCAAGAATGTCACTGCCTGGCTGGGAGAGACTCTCCAGCTCCCCTGCCACTTTCCGTGCAAATTCGCCTCCTATGAGAAATACTGGTGCAAGTGGGGCAACAAAAGTTGCAAGGCCCTGCCCAGCCAAAACGAGGCCCCCAGGCAGGGCTCCGTGAGCTGCGACGAGAAGAACCAGCTCATCAACCTGACCCTGAACCCAGTCACCAAAGAGGATGAGGGCTGGTACTGGTGCGGGGTGAAGGACGGCCTCCGATTTGGAGAGACTATGGCTGTCCACGTGGCGGTCAAGGAGCGGGTCAAGGGTGAGTCTCCAAGGGCGAGGCCTGCATGCCCCCAGGGACCTCAGAGAAAGGGTCCTGTCTAATAGCTCTCCATCGGGTTGGGGGTCGGGAACCAGGTTTGGCTCAAAAATGCTGGGGGCAAAGGAGATTTAGCCCCATAGTATCATTTAGCCCTGCAAAAACAGCATCTCAAATAAACACACAACCTAAGAAAAAAAAGAGTTGGTTTGCCATTTAACCTCAGCTTCAAGACAAGTCCCATAGTTGCCCCTTCAGACCATTTTAAGCCTTCCCTGTATGTAGAGATCTTTATATAGAAATTTCAAAGTCACTATCATATGCAGTACACTCGGCCAAAGCCTGCTCTCTCAAAAGAGGGCCAGATACCTTCAAATACAAGGTCTGATAAAGAAAGTTAAGACAACCTCTTCTAGCAAGCTTACATTTTAAACATCTTTTAAAAATGTCACATGAGATGTTTTATCCCTAATGAGGGTATTTTTAGTCCCTCTGGAAATTCTGTTTTGTCTGGGTCAGGTGGGTCTGGTTCATGAAGGGACCGAGAGCCAAGTTACCACCAGAGGGCAGCACTATTGCACCCAGATCTATAGTCAGGAGGACTTCTGCAGAGTTTCAAAGCTGTGAAAAATCTTCCTGTCCCTAAATGATGGGTCAGCCCTTACACACAGTTGGATCTGTGATATAGAGCCTTGTAGATGGAAATTAATTTGACTTTAATGGGACAGAGATCATTTGTGACAAACTAGAGGAGACCATCACTCCTCCATTTCTAATGTCATCCTGGACCCTGCACTAACAGCTTTGAAATCTCACTCTGACTCCTCAGACTCCCTTACCTCAACGAGTGAAAACATAGAGAAAGAGCCATAACTCAGCCCCCTCTGCTCTCTCCAGGGTCCAAAGATGTCAGCCAAGTGAATGCTGCACCTGGCAAGGAGGTGATAGAGCCAGGCTCCAAAGATGTCAGCCAAGTGAATGCTGCACCTGGCAAGGAGGTGATAGAGCCACGCTCCAAAGATGTCAGCCAAGTGAATGCTGCTCCTGGCAAGGAGGTGATAGATCCACATGTCAGGGAGATTGAGAACAAAGTCATTCAGGATTCCAGCCTTTTTGCGGAGGACAGAGCAGTGATGAATCCTGCAGATTCAGCTGGTGGAAGCAGACCATCTGAAGACCCTGGCAGGTGAGGAAAAATCCACGGCTTCCCACTCGGACAACATCCCAGAGGCCAAGTACCTGAGGCTGGGCCACCAGGTCTCAGCAGGAGAGCCTGTCGGCCTCCTGATAATGCAGACAGCCCTCAGTGCCTCTGCTTCTGCTCAGGAGGGGCCGGTGGTGCTCTCTGCCTTTCTCCCGTGGCTGGGGTGGTGTTTGCCATCCAATTCAATTTCCTAGGCCTGGGATGCAGAGCAGGCCCATCCTTGCCTTTGCCATGTCTGGGAAAGCTTCTTAGAAGAGTAGAGCCAGAGGGCTGTACCAGGAGGAGGGAGTGGATTAGCCTGGAAGGAAGAAGTAGCCAGAGCCAACCTGCCAGCCCATCGTGGGATCCCCAGGTTTCTCACTCAGTGACTAACTCAGTCTTTCTTCCAGCTCTTCAGGTCAAGGAGGGAGCTCCAAAGTGCTAATCTCCACCCTGGTGCCCCTGGCCCTGGTGCTGGCACTAGGGGCTCTGGCCGTGGGAGTGGTTAGAGCCCGGCACAGGAGGAACGTTGGTGAGCCCCCAGATGTTCCCTGCCTCCCACCTCCAACCCGTTGGGGGGGGGGGTGTGCTGCCATGGTCCCTGCTCTTTCATAGGCTCAAGAAAGTGTTCTGGGAAAGCCAGGTGGGGAAAGATAAACCCATAGGTACCCAAAATTTACCTTAAGTGCTGCTGTCAAAATGCTGTCTCTGGAGGGCCATCCATGATTGCTCAGGGTCTAAGTTCAGAGGCAGGGCTGCCAGGAAGAGGAGAGCAGGGTGCTGGGGGACTGCACTTGCAGCCTAGTTTGTGAACTAATTGGCTGTGTGACTCTGGGTCCCCATTTCATGCCTCAGTTTCCTCATGGCTCAAGTAAGTCTCAAAGAGCTGATGTGAGAAGCCAGAGTAATAAAGAGAGATCTTGGATTCTTGAGTCTTGATTATCTGTGAGAAGGGACTGGGGAGAAAACTCAGAGCATTTCCAATTTGCTTTGGGTCATAGTCAGAGGTGAGCAACCAGAGACCTCCCCCTCCTTCAGCTGTCTTGTGGGGCTCCCTCTGAGTATAACAGCATGTTCTGTTCTCATATGTCCCCAATCCCATCCCTGCACCAACTCCTCTTTCCCCTGGACAGACCGGGTTTCAATTAGAAGCTACAGGACAGACATTAGCATGTCGGACTTTGAGAACTCCAGGGACTTTGGAGCCAATGACAACATGGGAGCCTCTTCGGTCACTCAGGAGACATCTCTCGGAGGAAAAGATGGTAAGTCCCTCACTCAAGGGGATGCCTGACCCCTGGGAGAGCAAGAATTAGAACTGACTCTGTGTCTGGGGTGGGAATACGAGGCCAGTGAAGGTTAACCCACACCCTCTCTTCACACAGAGTTTATGGCCACCATGGAGAACACCGTGGAGATGGAAGAGCCCAAGAAGGCAAAGAGGGTAAGGATGAGGAAGGAGAAGGAAGTCTCACTTGCATTACAAGGAAATATAGCATGAGGGATTGCAGTTAGACAACAGGAAAAACTACCTCAAAGTCAGGGCTGATATCAGAACAGGGAAGGTAGTGTAAACAATGTTCAGGAGAAATGTTTGAGGGCAAGACGTATCTTCCTGGTTGTGGTATTGATGTGGTTGGGGCAGAGGTAGGAGGTGGGCTGTGTTTATGGGCTGTAAACATGCAGGAGGGAGAGAGACTGGGAGAGGAGGAAGGCAAGTAAGATTCGGCCAAAGGATGGGAAGGTCAAATATCAAATGCTGGTGATTAAGTGGGTGCTCCTCCTCCTGGGCTGTGAGGCCCATGAACTTCAAGTCACCCACCCTACCTTGAGCACTTGCTCAGGACCAGGCTTTTGCCAGGGCCTGGAAGACATTTGCTGGTGGTGGACAACTTGATAGTCACTAGAAGTTCCTCTCCACCCAACCAAGTGCTACACTACTTAAAATCCTGCCGGGGTGATTCCTGCCTTTGGGTCACATATTACCCTCTCCTGTGCCTCCCTAATCCCAAGGAGGTAACATCTGTTATCATATCTACCCTCCCTCCCTCACAGAAGCAGAGACCCCTGCATTTGGAACAATTAGATAGCCTTCTCCTCTAGCCTTGGGTTGTGTCTCTGGGCTTCTGGAGAAAGAAAAGCATAAACCACTGTGGTTGATGCTGGCCTAGAACCCCCTTGCCCTCATGAAATGTGTGGGCAGAGCTTCCGGGGACAGGCCCAAGCAACAGAGGTGGTTCCACTCCATGTGTTGGAAGGAGGTAGTGAGACAGAGGGAGATATTTTTAGAAGTTGTTACTTTCTGTTTCTTAAAATTAGTCCCTTTTGGTGAGCATGGGGCTGTAATAAGAATAGCGGGTCAACACAGGCATGGGTTGCTTGGGCCAGGATCAAGAATTGGATGTTTAATGTGTCTTCTCCCTCTGACGCCCACCTGCTGAGCCAATGCTCTGAACACTGACTCCTCTCCTGTTGTTCCCTCAGTCCTCCAAGGAGGAAGCTGACATGGCCTACTCTGCCTACCTGCTCCAGGCCAACAACATGGCGGCCAACGTCCAGGACGGCCCCAGTGAAGCCTAGGCTGAGCGCCAGCTGCCTCCTCCTACCACCCTTGACAATCACCTTCAGAATCACGTTGATCTTCAGGGCCCTCAGCTTCGGGGGCTCCACTGCCCGCACTCGCAGTCCACCTAGGCTTTTCCTACTCGTCCTCAGAGAGTCTGCTGGTCCCCCCTCAATGGCATCGAAGCCTGGCCTCATTGTTCCTGTTGAGGGTGACGTGATGTGAGGAGTTCCCACCTGCAGTTTATTTCTAATGAGAAAACCTAAGGTGTGGCAGGAGAATTGAGATCTTAGAGGGGCTTTGCCAAAAGAAGAAAGACCCAGTGGGTGGGGAGATAGTTTTAGAAAGCGGGGCCATTCAGGGCTTCTCTGAACTCTTATTATGGGATTTCAGTAGGATTCTCCTCCCCACGCCACCCTCTGTCTCTCATTGCCTCCCTCCTTTCCATCCTCTCTTCTTTTTCCTTCATTGAAAATGCATATTTGAATCTTCACCAGAATCCAGGTGCTCTAGGAGACATGGGGACAGAGGCCGCACACCCAGCCTGCAGCCTTTCTGTAAACATCACTGAGTCCTTGGAACACATAGCCTCTTGGTGTATTTATATTTGCTACAACTTGAAACAGAGATGTACTCACCTCTGCCCATATTGGGAGAAATCATAAAATGCCTGGAACTCTGAGGCCTTAGGGATCATGTAACTAACATACATGGGCATACACATCACGAATCATAAGCACACATTCTTACCATTCTACAGGTGTGAGAAAATTGATGTCCTGAGAGGGGTGGAGATTTGCTCAAGGACACCAAGTGACATACACCAGTGTCAAAACTAGATTTGGTGTCTCCTGTCCTTTTGTCCAGGGATCTACAAGAGCCCCTGCTCTCTTGGTGGAGGCAGAGTTCTAGAATAAGGAGGAGGGGAAAATGTAAATGGAGACTGGTCTTTCACAGGGCCCACCTCAGGGAATACAACCCTTTCCCTTTCTGTCACTCACACGGACCTAAGAGAATAAAATAATGGTCAAACACTCATAGCCCCTCTATTTGAAGAGTTCGGAATAGAAGGAAAGAAAAGAAGGTATTTGATGGTACCAAGAAAGGGCTGATCTCCAGAGAGCTAAGGTTTAAGGTCTTTTTCCCTCTGAGCTCTGTACCTCAACAAGCTGGCGCTTGCTAACAAATCAATAATGTAACGTAATAATAATTAAAGACCATGATTGTCACCAAGGAGGCTCAGACTGCATTTGTCCTCCATACCTTCTGTTTCCCAGAGAACCGTTTCAGAGCAGTTTGTTTTGGATCCACTCTCAGGTACCCCAGGACATTAGTCTGTACCACAGTTTCCTCCATCTCCAACACTGAGCTGAGGGGGGATTGGGAGACTGCCTCCAAGTGGGACCAAGATTATCTTCAATAAAAGAATCGTTTGGGGTCTACACCAATGATCAAACCCCCAAAGCTTGTGTAAATAAGAGTAAGTATGACTATTTATAATAGAATAAACTAAAAGCAGGTATAACCAGTGCTCCTCTTAGGCATCTAAAAAAACAAAAAAATCTTGGTGAAAACATCCGTGGAATACTTGACCTGGAATCTCACACCTTCCTGGGTATCCTCCAAGATCAAGAGGCTGTTAATCAAAACAAGTAACCAAGTGAGTAAACTCCCTTCATAGGAATACCACGTAGAAGCTAGTTAAAGGATAACTTGGATTTTAGATAACTTAGTGCCCAGTCCTGAGCTGATCCAAAGTCTCTTGGGGGACCGTGATTAGACAAAGGACTCTCTTGTCTACTAAGGCCATTCCTAGGTTCTGGCGCTAAACCTCGTCATATCCTCTAAGCCCCCAGACTCCTCCTCAGGGCCTCTGTCTGTGGACAGTTCTCTCTGGGAGAGAGTTCTTCTCAGCCTTCTGTCCTGCCTGAGGTGGCGCAGAGCCTTTACTTGAACATAATGCTTCTGGTGCCACGTACTTCCTAAGCCTGCCCTTGACACGACTCAGACTTCAGCCTTCCTTGGTGTCCCCTCCAGTCCCACCAACTGCAGTGCCCAGTCCTGACCTTTGGGCTCCTCCCCAGCCAGGAGAGGTGGTCATCAGGCACATTTCTCTGTTCTCTACAACAGGGATGCATATCTAGCTTCCCCTGGAATGAGAGCAAATCATTCCAGGAGAACCAAGATTACAAGGTATGTCTGAACCTATCATTGTTGTCCCCCTGGGAAGCTGCTCTCTGACCTCCCAAAGGATCATGGATGGGGCAGAAGAATTAAGGCACAGCTTCTGTATTAATGCCAGTAACCTGCAAGCCAATCCTGCGCTCATGCAGCCTATCCCAGTCCCTAGAATCAAAGGCTAAGAAGAGTCACTAAAGCTGTAGACAATCTTACGTTACTCTCGATTGACATTGTCAATAGGTGGTAGCAAGTATAAAACTGTACAGCCCAAAGTCCACCTGCTCCTTATGCTGCATATTGGACCAAGAAGCCCTTCTGAGCCATAGCCAACATGGGATAGCTAATAAGTTAAAAGTGACCATTGGGGGGGGGGTGTATTAATACTTTTCAAGAACTGCTGTAACAAAGTACCACAAACTAGGTGGCTTAAAACAGCAGTAATTTATTCTCTCACCATTCTGGAAGCTAGAAGTCTGAAATCAAGGTGTCGACAGGGTTAGTTCCTTCTGGAAGCTCTGAGGGAGCATCTGTTCATATTTCTCTCCTAGTTTTTGGTGGTTTCCAGCAACCCTTGGTGTTCCTTGGCTTGTAGCTGCATCACTCAGTCTCTGCCTCCATCATCACAGGGCCTTCTCCCTGTGCGTCTGTCTGTGTCTTCACACGACCTTAAAAGCACATCAGTCATTGGATTTAGGGCCCACCCTGATCCAGTTTTACCTCATCTGCAAAGTTCCTTTTCTAAATAAGGTGATATTCTGAGGTTCCAGGTGGACATGAATTTTGGAGGAACAGTATTCAGCCCAGTACAAAGGAATAACAAATTAAGTGTGGGGTTGATGATAATAAACCAATTAGCAATGATCAGTGTCCAGCAACCACTCAGAAAATATTTCTGATGACAAGAAAATCTTCCTCAAGTTCTTGAATTATCTTGATTTTTTTTCATTACAAAAAAATCCATTATGTAATAATAACTATGCATCACTAAGGCCCAATAGTGGCTGAGAATCTATTTATAGTAGTAGTTGATTTGGGTTTGTAAGGCTAAAATATACATCATTTGCCCAAGACTTTCCCAAGACTCAAGACAGAACATCTCCTAAGAATAGTGGACAATAGAGAGGAACTGATTGTGTTACGGTCTATAAATCTGGTCTGCAAGGCAGAGACGTAGAGTCCCCCCACCCCCTCACCCCCAAGCTTCTCTGAAATAATGAACTCTGCTAGGGAGTCTATACAATAAAAACAGTACAAGATCGTCTCAGCAAAACTACATATCTAAGTAGACGGAGGGGCACAGTGAGAGAGAAGATGTAAGACTGAGACCACTGGTCCCCAACTGGCCAGGGACGTGAAGCAGAAAGGGAGGGAAGAAGGCCGAGCTATAAGACTCTAGAACTAGAGGCTTGGTAAGCCTATGTGTGCTAAGGCTGATGAAGTATGTGCAGCCAATCCGCCCTCGCCAAAAATCTTTGCTTAAATGTGTGAAAGTGAGTATTCTAAAATTGAGGTCTTTGCTGACAAATCACATTAAAATTCATCCAAAATTCCTACATATTGCGGTTCTAACCTTAGAATCCCAATAGAAATATGACTATATTCAGGAAAGACATCTTCCATACCAAAATTCTACCACTTTTTGTATAGTAGGAAACCCTGAGTAGGCGAACTTTCCCAAAGCCCCACTCCTGCAGAGCAGCTCTCTCGGGGACAGGAAGCCTATGACCCAAGTTCTTAGCAAGGAGACTGTATGGTGCCTGAGCCAGGTGCCTCTACCTGGCTGGGCTCCCTCGTGAGTCCTGCAAGCGGGATTCTCATGAACTGTCTTTGGGGAGAGCAGTGTTGAGTCATGGAGAGAGCCACTTGAGGATCTCAGCTATCAGTCTGGGAAGGCCCAGGAAAAGGCCCTTGGGGGCCTGGCCATGTGGGAGGTCAAAGTAGTCACGCAGTAACCAAGCAGAACCCATAATGACAACCTCCACCTTAATGACCATGGCTAATCTCCACTGCGCTCGTACTGCTATGTACCGGGGACCGTGCTAAGCCCTGTGCAGTGTTGACCTCATGCAGTCCTCACAACCTTATGAAGGGTGTTCTTCTTATTCCATCTGTATCACAGGGAGGACAATAAAAGCTAAGTTATTACGGAGATTAAACGAATTTACCACAAGGAATTAGAACAGTTCCCAGTGTATCGTGTTATTTATTGCTTCCTCCTTCCTGTCATCGGGCTCTGAGTTTTTTCCATCAGGTTCATCCGTTCTGATCAAGCGTTGTTCTTAAGGGATTTTTGGCCATCAGCCCCTGCCTTCAGTGTGACCTTCTCCTGGGAGTAGGACAACCAAAGCAGTACAGCAGCCCTTGAGTCAGAAAGGAGAAATGAAATTCAGATGGCAGAAAATAAAAGAGGGAGAAGGGACGGTAAACTTTTTCCACTTTGTAATTTAGCCAGGGTTCAGTCAGCCTTCCGTTGGGGCCCCAACCCCGAGACCCTAGGGCAGCATCTGGAGGTCGAGACTAGATGGGCCAAAGTCTGGGAGTTCTGATCCCTCAGAATCCAAACATTCATTTCCTGCCTGGCAGTCCTCAGGCCCCTAATTCTTGCTCTTAACAACCCAATGTGTTTCTGAGCGTTTCATGTGGGCCACACGTAATGTGAAAATCTCTTCTACGCGCTCACCTCACGCATCCTCCTCACTGCCTGGCAGGCCCACGCCTCATCTTCACACAGCTCATGTTCAGGCATCACACACTTACAACCACACGACACACATTCACACACTCAGGCACACATCACACAACACACACACATCACACACTCACACATCACACGTAACACATCCTCACACCACTCCTCACACTGCCACACACGACGCACACTTCACACATCCACATACCACAATCATGCACCAGTCATCTCTCACACTCCACACAGCACACACTGGCACATTCACACGCACACACTCTCATATCCACAGTCACACCCACAACACATCCATTCATTTATTTTCTCTCTCTCCAAGGCAATCAACCCCAGGCCAAGAGCCCCACGAATGCCAGAGCCCAGCTGTGTGGCAGCTGTGGGGCACTGGGAAGAGCCCTTGAATTTGGGAAGGGTGGAGGCAGACGGGAGCTGAGGCCTCTGGTAGCCACTCACTCTAACCAGAGGCCTGAGGCTGTCCACTGACACCTTGGCCCAGTGTGTTGGAGGGAGTCATAAGTGCAGTTGCTCTGGGCTGGTGGAGATGCAGACAGGGGTGGGCAGGGCAGGCTGCCTGCACCCACACGCGCTTCCTCTGCACCTGCTCTGAGCGTCACATTCAACTTCCACTGCGGATGTCATTGTTTTGTGTTTTGGAGAGCATGTGACAAATCTGATGTGTGGGGGTCAGTGGGGAGTGGTGTACACGGGACCTCTGAAGAGCCTGGAGGCTCTGTTAGCCAAATCCTCCCAGAAGAGTATGGGAATAGCTTGAGTCCTCTGTGGGCATAAGAGGCTGCAGAGCCTGTAGGTGGGGCCCTGGGAACCTGCCTAGGAAGTAACATCCCGAAATGAACCCTGGGAATCCTCCAATTAATGATAGCCCCACACATCTCCACATTAAAGTGTTCTTAAGGCATGGTTTCTGCTGGGCCTCATGAAAGCCGTGTGAGGCAGTCAGGGTGGGATCATCCCCATTTTATCGATGAGAAAACTGAGGCCCAAAGCTGGAAAGTGCTAAAGCAGGACCAGAACTTAGGTCTTCTGACTAGAACCCAAAGCTCTTTCCATGATACCTTGAGGCTGATGGCCTCAGTATCTCTCTCTTCTCCATCAGTCACTGGGCCATGCCCTTGGACCCTTGAGGTCCTGAAGGGATTGCTCTGCCAGGCTACTGTGGCTTTAGGCAGACTCATTGTGTGACTTGTCACACCCTCTCCTGGCATCGCCCCTGTGGTCACTAGACAGTGGCCTGGGCCCTTGCCAGAAAGTAGCATCCTAGGGAAATAGTTGGGGGAGATGAGGGGTGGCTGATCTGAGGTGCTGGGTGAGCTGTGGTTAAGACTTCCGGAAAAGTGTTCTGTAGGAGGAAATGCCAGGGATCATCTAGTCCCACCTTCGTTTTCTAGATAAAGAAATCAAGGCTCAAAACCCATACTTAGTATTCCCACGTAGTAGGTGCTAAAAAGTATGAGTCATCCTGGTGGGAATGCAGACTGGTACAGCCGCTGTGGAAAACAGTATGGAGGTTCCTCAAAAAATTAAGAATAGAATTACCATAAGACCCAGCAATCCCTCTTCTGGGTATCTACCCAAAAAAATCTGAAAACATGTATCCGTAAAGATACATTTACCCCTATGTTCACTGCAGCATTATTCACAGTAGCCAAGACGTGGAAACAACCAAAATGTCCTTCAATAGATGATTGGGTAAAAAAAAATGTGGTGAACATACATAATATGGGTGGATCTAGATATTATCATGCTAAGAAAATAAGTCAGACAAAATCAAGAACCATATGACTTCACTCATATGTGGGATATAAGACTGAAAGCAACAAAAGAACAAGACAATCAAACCAAGAAACAAAAACTCATAGACACAGACAATAGTTTAGTGGTTACCAGAGGGTAAGGGGGGAAAGGGGTGGTAGAAGAAGAAAAAGGGGGTCAAATACATGGTGATGGGAGGAGGACTGACTCTGGGTGGTGAACACACAATGCAATATATAGATGATGTATTATAGAGACGTACACTTGAAGCTTATATAATTTTACTAACCAATGTCACCCCAATAAACATAATTAATTAATTAAAAGAATATATTAGTCAAATGAGTTCAAGGGCTAAAACCAGCACCTCCGGCTCAGGCCCAAACTTCTGTCCACAGAGCCTTCCTCAGATGGAGAAAATGGTGATGAGGCTCTTTTATCCTGAAGACAGGGAAAAAGCAAAGCACTGTGGTTCAGACATCAACGAACACCCGAACACCCGTAAAGCCTGGGAGGTCCCTCTAAGAAAAAGTGCCCAAGGCAAAGAAATACCATGCATGGTACTTTCTAATAGCCTTTAGGGTCTTCCTAGAGGCCCTTTGAACCCTGGTGAACCATTCTCATTCAACACAACATGTTTTCTCAACTGACTTCCGCTGTGGTTTGCTGATGTTTTCTTTTTTTTTCCTTTCTTTTTAGTGTAAAACTAGTAAGCAAACAAGACAAGTTGTCATTTCCTCATTTTCAAGACTTGCTCCTCACATGGCCCAGAAATCTCTTTCAATCTCCAGATTGTGACCGGTTCCTGGGTGAGCAGCGAATTTCTGTCCCCGTCTCCAGGGGCTTTTGGATGGGACCTTGCTCTTGAAGGAGCCATGGACATCTGGCTTTGGTCACTTTACTTCCTACCAGGTAAGTGCTGTGGGGAAACACCTCACACATCTCATGAGGTTTGAATTGGCCACAAGTAGCGGAGTGGTTGGGCGCCTCCAGCTCTTATGTTTCTGGACAGATTTAGTTGCAAACCAGTACTAAGGCAGGACATGGATGGAAGCCACAGGAGGCTCTGCCCTCTCCCTGTTAGTGCCTCTCTCTCCACTCCAGACACATCTCCTGTTCCGCTCAGGTGTTGATTCATAAAGGCTAAAGATATCACATCCCCCAAACATATTAGCCTGTTAATATGGGATCTTAAAGCAAGTGCCCCCAAAGTTCTTTCTTCTTATCTCTACATTCTCTTTCTTTGGATCTCTTTCACTCCTGATTTTCAACTTTCAACTCTAAATGAAGACTCCCTAATCCATTCAGTAGCCCCAATCCATTTCCCAAGTTTCATATCTCAGTTTACAATGGTTTCCTGGGCACCCCCACTTCAATCCCACCCAGATCTGAAATACAACATACCTAACACCTTACCTGAAATTCCTCATTGGTCACCATCCAAACCAGTTACTCTTTCTGTCTTAACTGTCTCTGGTGTTAGCCACAAAATGCTACAATTGCTCTTACCACCTCTTTCTGTTTATCCCTAACCACACTTTGACCCGAACAATGGCCAATTCATGTCGTTTCTATAATAGATTTCCATTTACCAGGATGGGAATCAATGGCAGCCTCTACTAGAGACATAACAGAGGGAATGGAACAAAAAAAACACGTGGTCATTTCTTAACTATCTTTCCCACGTCCTCCAACTTGGCCTGCCTGTAGCTCCAGATTAATTTTCCTGAAGCTTGACTCCAATCCTAGGATCACCCTCCACTGTCTACTGAATTAAATACAACCTCTCTCTTGTGCTCCCCTTTACCCTCTGAGCTTATCACGTGCCTCTGATCTTCCCTAAGCTCCAGCTAAACAGGACTTCTCCTTGAACATGAGGTAGACTTCCTGCCACCAGCCGTTGCCCTCCAGGAACATCCTCCACTTACCTTTCACCTTCTATGGATCCTTCAAAGCTCCTCTCAACCTTCACCTCATTTCTATACACTTTCCAGAGCCCCCTCTTCTGAACCCCAATAGCTGGTCCCATTCTGCCTTGTATTGTGGCTCAGGGTGTGTCCACCTTATTTTGTTGATTAAATGGTAATCTCCTTGAGGGTCACAATGGATTTTTATTTATGCTTGTTCTCTTTGTGATGGCTTGAGCACGGAAGAAAGTCAAATGTTTGTCAAATCAAAGATTGAAGAACCCTAAAAGCCCAAGGGAATGGAGTTTTAATGAAATGTCAGACTCGGTGAGAGGTAGTAGAGCATATGTGAGCATATGAGCACAATGTGAGTACAACCGAATTTAGGTCTCAGAGGGAAGAGGGGTTGGGTGAGAACCGGTTTTGGAAGATAAATTGAGAGTTTTTTTCTTTTCTTTTCTTTTCTTTTCTTTTCTTTTTTTTTTTTTGCCATTGTAAGTTTGAAATACATATTAGATATTCAAATGGAGTCCAAGTTGAGATATCAGGAAGGCAAGTCTGGAGCTCAGAGGTAAAGACAAGACTAGAAATACATGTTTTGGTGAAATCTGTATAGAGTTGGCATTAAAAGCCATAGGAGTAAACGAGCTAGTGTGAGAAGAGCGTGAAGGAGGACAGAGAAAGGAACAGGTCCAAGGACCAGGCCCGGGGTTGGCCCAACACTGACAGTTGGATAGAGAAGGAGAGGTAAGTAAGGAGATTGAAAAGGAACAGCCATTGGGCATGTGGTGTCAGGGAAGCCAGGAGAAGAAAGAGTTTCAAGGATTTGATTCTGACAAATGCTACTGAGAAGCAAGTAAAATGAAGACAAACAAGTGACCATCGAATGTCAGAACAAGGAAAATTTTTGTGACTTTTATTAGAGCAGTTTCAGTGGGATGTTGGAGACAAATCTTGACAGGTGTAGGTAGAAGAGGAATTGGGAGGCATCAAAGCGGATTCAGTGATTTTGGTAACTCGTTTGAGAAAGAGAACAGAGAAGGGCAGCAGTTGAAGGGGAGGTGAAAGTCAACCAACAGGTTTTTAAATATGGCACCACGGAGCACGTGTGTAAGCCATGGCGACAGTGGAAGCGGAGGAAGCAATGAGGCAGGGGGATAAAATGATAATTACAGAAGAGAAGCTCTAAAGACAGTGAGTGTCATGGACTCAGGATACAGGTGAAGGCCCAGGCTTTTGAGAGGAAGGAGGGCACGCCACTCAGAGCAACGGGACAAAGGGCAGTCCGAAGGTCTGGACACACAGCAGCTAGTGTGTGCAGAAGTGAGACATTGAGTAGGATGTTTCTTACCCTTTTTAAAAATACCTGCTTCATCTGAGAAACATAAAAGTTTCAAGCCAGCTTCCCTCTTCCACAGATTCTGCTATGACTTGAGTTATTGGGTCCTCATCACCACTCCCCACTAAAAAACCATCACCACATGGAATCCAGAGTTTATCTCCAGAGCCCTGCCACCAGCCAAGGCCATGTGACCCTTTACCTTATTTTGCATTATGAAAATTATACATTTTTTCCGTGTTCCAAACATCTATTTATATCCAATTACATATTGAGGATGACTTTTTAAACCACAAAGCTTCCTCTCCCTTACCATCACCACGGTAAATCAAGTCAACAAATTCAAGATTAATGTCACTTATATAGTAGCTTCTATAAAACACCAACATTAAACAGCTTAGTTCCGTTAGATAGCGTCTCCCACCCCTACCTTTCTTCCCAGAATCATTTAGAATGATGCAATCACCATGCCTCAGGGTAGGACCAGGTTATCTGCATCCTAGGAAGTTCCCCCCACGAGTCTTACACACATTGTGCATAAGTTCTAAACCAGGAGCTTGTGTCTATCTTTTCTCTGTTTGGGCAATCTGGTTTTCCGAGCCTTTGGTGGAGGTTCAAAGCTGCTATGGATTCTAAGGAGAGCTGGACTCTGGACATTTCACCTCACCAATTAGTGCTTCCTTGAGACCAGAGCTCAGCGTACCTATCAGCTTTCCTTGTGCTCCATCCATCCAGCGTTTGCACAACGAGAAAGTCTTAGTCAGCTTGGCTGCTGTAACAAAATACCATAGACTACATTGCTTAAACAACAGATGTTTATTTCTCATAGTTCAGGAATCCGGAGGTCCAAGATCAAGGTGCCAGCACATACAGTTCTTGGTGAGGGCCCTCTTTCTGGCTTGCAGATGGCCACCACCTCCCTGTGTGCTCACGTGGCCTCTTGTGTGCATGGAGAGAATACAGACACTAAGCCCATTATGAGGACTCCACTATCACTACCTCATCGAACCCTAATCACCTCCCAAAGGCCCCACATTGGTGGGCTAGAGCTTCAATACATGGATTTGGGGGGGACACAAACATATAATCTGTAACAGAGGATCTGGGCAAGCCAGGGGTTTACCAGAAGCTCATTCCTGAGAGGAGAGAAGCCACTGGAGGTGTCTGCGGAGGTGATGACCCCTCGCTGCTCTGTCATATGCCTGCCCATTTTATAGTATCTTGTTCTTTGGAAAGCAACATTCATGCCCCTTTCTGGCTGACTTGGTCCAAAAACATACACATGTTCACTCTCAGGTGCTGGGACTTACACACAGCTATGGGCTGTCTGGACACACAGGGTAATTCCTCCATCCCCTTAATTGGGTCTTTGTCCTTTGCACAGGTCACCCTTCCATTGTCACATTCCAGTCACGAGGCTACCGCACAGGTCTCAGTTTCCAGGGGGATTTAAAGCAGTGCTGGGTTATTTGTGTGAGGGTTTACATGCCAGATCTTATGTATCTGGCTGGTGCCTCTGCTTCTCCCTACCACGTGACAACAGCTACACTTCTAGATCGTAACGTGCTCCTGAAACGCTTCCTCTCTGCCCCTCTCTATCCTCCTCTCCCACGGCTCACACTCCCATGGCTGTTTCTACCTCTTCACCCTATCCTTCCTTCTCCTGGAACTTCCTCTTCAGTTCTCAGTGCTCATCTGGAAGACTCAAGCCCCACTTCTTTCCTTGACTCCCCTCATTTTGCTAAACTCCTTAGAGTTATTCTTAATGCGTGGTGTATGGATGAATTTCAGAAAGTTGGTGAACTTTTCTCCACCCTGTGAACATGCCATGTTCTCTCTCACATCCCGGCCTTTATGGGGAAAGTTCTCACGGCTGGAAGTATCTCTCCTCCTCCACCCAAGTCCTCCAGCCCCACCCCAACACACACATTTCTCCCTAGGAAACCTCGTCCCAGAAATATGCAGACTCTTATAGGGACCCACTTAATTGACAACTAATCATACCTGGCCATAAGTGTTAGACCTGCCTTCTTCAGCAAAAGGGTTTTGATGCCAGAGATTCATGAACCACATCTTCTATCCCTCTCTGCTCCACACCCTCCCCAGCACACACACAGTATGCACATACCCATGCATACACACACAAACTCACATACACTCTTGCTTTGCCTCTGTGCTCCCTACTGCAGTGAAGACAATCGTCATCCCTCAGTTGCCCTCCACGCCCAATCCCTCAGGTCACAACGGAGACATCACTTCTTCCAGAAAGCCTCCTTCAAACTACACCATCCCTCTGCAACAGCTTGGATCAGGTGTCCCTGCTTGTTGCTTCCAAGAAATCCCGTGTGTCTCTTCATGGGATCTATGAGACTGCTGTAGTTGCTGTCCATTTATATTACCCACTAAATGACTCCTTCTGTGAGGGAAGGAATGCCAGCTATCTTACTGTCACATGAAAGGCATTCCATAAATGCTTGTTGAGTGATTTAACAAATAAAACTGGGGGTGAATGGTTGTTTTGGCTGAATGGATCTGAGCATAACAAAACTAGACTGAAAAACCTGATGCAGCAAAATTGTACCATGCCTCCCAACACCACACTGAAGACACTTGGGACTTATGTGCTGTTTGGGGTCACCATGACATATTCTCTCTCCTTGGACTGAGACTGTAGTTTTGACTATATTCTCAGGGGTTTGATGTCTGGGTCCTTATGGGTTTGAGTTTGGTGATAAGGCTGCATGTTATGTTCAGGTTTAGGCTGGGGACAGGTCTGGCTGAGACTCAAGTTTGGGCACAGGGATGAACACAGAGCAGGACTGAGGATGTAAAAAGGGGTGGGGATGGGAAGAGGGCTACAGATTAGGATAGCGCTGAGGCTGAGGGCTGGCTGAAGCTTGGGCTGACAATGGGGATGGCGCTGGATCTAGCGATGAGTGTGAGGCTGGGCTGGGGCTGGGATGGAGTCGCGGATGTGGCTGGAGATGAAGTTTCCTATGTCTTGACTCCCTCTCCCTGCAGTATCTGGAGCTCTGAAGATACTCCCAGAAGTCAAGCTGGAGGGAATGCTGGGCGGATCCATTACCATCAAGTGCCCACTTCCTAAAACACCTGGGAGGCTATACCTGTGCCGGGAGATAGATAAACCCAGAAGTTGTGCCACCGTGGTATCCAATAAAAACTTTGTCAGGATGGAATACAAAGGCCGAGTCACACTGAAGCTGTGTCCAGATCAGAATGTGTTCCTAGTGGAGGTGAAAGAGCTGACCAACAGTGACAGCGGAGTCTACGCCTGTGGGGTAGGCGGGAACACAGACTTGGGCAAGACCCAGCAAGTCACCCTGGATGTCCACAGTGGTAGGTGCCGCACTTGATGGAGGCTCAGCCCACCCAAAAAACAGTTCCACTCGGGAAGCCTGGGACAGCTATCAAACTGTAGCAGTCCCCAGTCTCTTAGGCTATTGTCGTATTAGCCAGTCCAGTAATAATTGGGATTTGTATAGTTGAAACCTCGTAGAGTCAATTGACTTCACGGTCCACAGAATTTTCTTTCCAAACAAGAGAGGTGGTATTCTTGTGTCGTAGTGAATCCATCGTACCCAGGGCATGAGGGGCTGGGGAGTTGAGATTGAGGAGAGGCCCTGAGACTGGAGGAATTGGGAGCAAAAGGACATAATTGTCTTACATAGTTGTCCCATGAGAAATATTATGGATAAATATAAAGGAAAAACAGTCATTTCTCAAGCCCCATTTGTAGGCCAAACTTATCACTTTATGATCTGACCCTTTCCACGTTTCTTCTAATCCTGCCTTTCTCTTCTCCAGCGACTTCCTCACACATACACAGTACTAATTCCATAGCCCATAAACCCAGTAGTTTTACAGATACTGTTGCCTCGGTTAGGGTGAATTGTTTTCTTTCAGGGGAGCTCCCAGCCCCGTTCTTCTGCTCCTTTTGGTGGGCCCTGCCCTCATCCCCTCACTGCCAACTCTCTTGGCTGGGTCAGCTTCAGCTCCTACCACTGTCCCTTCCCCAGCGGGGACAGTCTCCTCCCAGAGCCCACCAGTGTATTCCTCTTGCCTCCAGTAGAGTATGAGCCATTCTGGGAAGAGGAGCCTATACCGGAGCTGCCAGCGTGGTTTCAGAAATTCCTACACGGACAGATGCCATGGCTCCAGATATCTGCACACGCCAGTTCCTTTGAATTCATATCCAAAGGTCAGTTCACCAAAGCTAGTGTAAGAGACGTGGGGTAAGCGATGTGGCCTTGTGAAAATGGAGGAGGGGGGTTGTGTTCAGTTCATAGGGTGGTTGGCAGATAAGAGCTGGGTCTCAGAGGTGTCTTTCCCTGCCTTAGGGGAGGTTACCTCCCTGAGATCTGCCTTCTATTGTTCAAGCCTATCCCACAGCCGGTACACTCGGCATGCGTTGCAGAACTTACATCACCACTAGGTGGCAGCACAAGAAATGAAATTTGTGCTCCATTCACAAAGTCCAGCTCTTTCATGAATGACTGCGGAAACCAAAACTGGACAGACGTATCCCAGCTGGAGGTCATTATGCCTCCTGCTGCCTATAGGGCTGTCTTCCACTTGCTGCCATAGTGAGTTTAACAACTCTATTTTGCAATAAAGAGATTAACGATGATACCTTTACATTTCTGTATCATTCTCCTGTTCTAAACGCATTTTGACATGCAATATTTCCGTCTCATCCTCACATTTGCTCTGTGGGGTAGGTGCATTAATTAAGCATTGTTTCACGAGAGGACCCTGCTGGGTGCCAAGAGGGATAGTAGAACTGAGCACATTGTAAACTCAAGATGTTGACAGGTGTGGGATGGAGGAGACTAGACGAGTACATGGCAGAGGAGGAAGTGAACTACTAACAAGGTTTTCTCCGCGCTCAGAGGAGGGCTAGGTCTCCTGCCTGGAAAGTCATGGAAAAGTTTCAGGAGAAAATGGTGGAAAATATTGAAGTAAATATAGATAGAATGTACTAGGTGTGGATGGCATATTAAGAAGGCATTTCAAGCCATGAGGAGTGCCAGGACAAAGGTAGTCGAGATAAAAGGGAAGAGTGTATTCAGGAAAGAGGCAGTGACCCAATTCTGCTGGAGACTACAGGGTGTATATGGAAGGTCACGTTTTCCTGATGTCTCCTGCAGTGAGCACACCAGCGGGAAAGACGGAGGTCCCTACAGCACACCACTCCTCCCCCACCACCCCAATCACCCACCGCCCTCGAGTTTCCAGATCATCTCCAGTGGTATCTGCCAAGCCCACAACCCTCCTGCCATCCACCACAACCTCAAAGACCTCAGCACCAGAGGAGCCGCTCAGGCCCCAGACAGCCAGCTACAACCACCAAACCAAGCCTCACAGGCAGAGGTAAGAGGCTTCCACCACCCAGGATAGGCTAGAAATCAGGCAAAACAGTTTAGAATTAGAAGATCCACTGAAATCTTCCTGAATCTATCAACCAGACCCTTCTTGGCTTTGTCTCTAGAAGGCCACTGTGGAATATACTACCTATGGGTATAGCACACTAACTCTTTAGTCCCCTTAACGTGAGTACACTTGTCAATGCCCCACCAGGCGGCGATCCTGTGGAAGGGAGACCCAAATTTTTCAATCACTCACCCTTCATTTAGATCTGTTTTGATTCGGAAAAACTAAATGAGAATAAAATTAACTATTAAACTATTAACTATTAAAATTGCTTTCGTGTGCTTTCTTTTACTTTTTCTGTGTGGCTACTAGGAAAATTAAAATAACATGTGACTCACATATTTCCAATGGACAGCCCTGGTCTAAACGGCTGGGTGCAATCCAGGAAAGTGTTTCAATAGACCACTAGGGGGCAGCATTAGAGCAGGCTCAAAAAATGCCTATAATAATTGGAAATTATTTTTGTCTAAGCAAAGACAAACATGTTAGTGAGGAAAGGAACCTCCAACGTCACTTGGGTTTTATAGATGAGGAAACTGAGGTCATGAGAGCTAAGTGGTTTCAAATAAAGTGATTCCTGATTCCTAGTTCAGAAAGTTACAACCTATTTTACTTGGTGGAGAAGAATTCAAGTCAACTCAGTCAACATTTTCTTACTATCTACCAGGCATTGTGCTATGTCCTAAAGATGTAGAAAAATGAAGACATGCAATATGCAGGTCTTGTCTTACTAACTTATGCAACTATGACAGTGACAAGGGTTGTAACCTGTATGAACCCAAGAACTGACAATAGACGGAGAAAAACATGGATTCTGGTTTACCATGATTGGGGGAGAAAAGATTTATGCGCTAGCCCTTTATGGAAAGTAAGATTTCAATACGTAGAGAAAATGGAGGGAAGGCCTTCTAGGCAGAGGAAGCACTATGAGAAAAATCGTCCTTTTCCACAGTTAAAAGAAACTAACTCATTTAACATTTACAATAATCTTATGAGGAGACTGAGGTGCAGAAAGCGAGAGGGGCTCTGACATTTATCGACTGCTGCTTAGGGCGGGTGCATGAACTTTTTATTCACTATTTGGCTCATCCTTGAACAGGTCTGTGAAGTAGGTTTTACTAGACCCATTTACTGAGAAATGAGGCTCAGAGAAGTTAGGAGACTGGTTCAAAATCACACAGCCGGTAAAAAGCTGAACCTGCGTTTGAACCCAGATTTCCTGACTCCAGAAACAAGGCTCTTTGTGGGGAGGGGCGGAAATTCTGTTAACAAAGGGACAAACTGTCAGCTACCCCCCAAAAGTTGGCCACTCAAGGGTGCTTCCTTAAACCTCCTTCCCTCACTGACCTCTTCCTTCTTTCTCTCTCTCCTTCCGTCCTCAGAGCCTTCAACCATGTCCCAGCGTCCCTGATGGAAGACCAAGGATTTCACATCCTGATTCCCACCATCCTGGGCCTCATCCTGCTGGCGCTTTTGGGGCTGATGGTGAAAAGGGTCATTCAAAGGAGGAAAGGTGAGCGGCTCAGGCTGGGTTAGGCAGGTCGGAATGACAAAACGAGCCCAGAGCATTCAGACACCTGCTGGATCTCCCCAGAGCTTCAGATGAGCGGCCTGGGGTGTGGGGAAGGGGGGTGGGGATGGATGGTCTGGAAATGAGGAAGAGGAGGGCAAGGTCTTCAGTGGAGGGCAAGGCTGTGCCTCATGCGTTCTGGGCATCTACGCGTCAGGCAGTACCGAGCCCAGGGGGAAAGGCAGACTTTAGTTTCCTAACACTCGGGAGCAGAGAGAGGGTGATCATGGTCCTCTGATGCCGTTGTCCTCTTTCCCGGTGGCTTTGCCGAGAAGCTCTCTCCAGGCGGGTCCGCCGGCTGGCCGTGAGGATGAGCGCCCTGGAGGCCGCCCAGCGGCCCCCGTCGCAGCGGCCCCCGTCGCAGCGGCCCCGCGTGTCTCAGCGGCCACGCTCCCAAAACAACGTCTACAGTGCCTGTCCTCGGCGCCCTGGGGGGGCGCAAGCTGCGGGTGAGCAGGGGTGATGGGTGAGCCGGCGGCAAGCGAAGAGGGACACGGGTGAGAGGGGGACACAAGTGAGGAGTGGGGAGGGGGTGGTACAGGTGAGCGAGAGGGTTCGCGGGGGTGTGGGGGGATAGGTGTGGGAGGGAGACACGAGGAAGCCGGGGTTCGTGAGCGTGGGGTGGCGGGTCCGAGCAGTCAGGCAGGCGAGCTGGAGCGACAGAAGCAGCGCGGGCGCGGAGGGTGCACCGAGAGCCCTGTTCTCCGCGCCGAGTGGAAAGCCAGGGGCTGCAGGGACCGCTCCCCCTCCCTGGGGCTTTGGGCAGGGCTGGGGGTGGGGCCAGACTCCCGGCCACGCCCTCACCCAGGCCTCACGGTTTCCCTAGGTGAAGGGGAGGCACCTGGCCCAAGCTCCGAGGCGTCCGCGCCGCCCGCCCTGCCGCAGGTAAGCTCCGCTCCGCCCGGCTAGGTCGCCACCGCCAGACTGGGTGACCCGACTTGGGCGTGGGCCGAGAGCAGCTACTCCAGCGCGTGTAGCTGTAGGGCAGCGGCTTTCCCAGCAGTTCTTGGGCGGCGTCGATAACAAGTTTTATCAGTTTCTTCCGTTGATGGTGTGAGTAGACGGACGACCCAGCAATGTGGTAGATTTCGTTATCTGGCTTTTAAACGCATTTTCATGGGGCAGATGGGTGCTTAGTAGAGGCTGGTAGATGGTAACTCTCCAAATACGTGAACGGCTTTATTAAGGGGAGGTCTTAGTCACCTGAATATGAGGGAGAACTTTCTAGTAAACTCTGCGAGGAGGTGGCTTACCCGTCGCTGAGGGCAGTTACACCTGGCCTAACGGGTGACCTGCAGATGTCAGGATGTAGACAGGATTCAATGGCGGGGTGAAGAGGGTTCCTCTTGAAATCTAGAAATGGACATAGGGAATTTGTTTCTATTGATGGCCATTGGCAGGTGGGTAAAAAGCCTTTAAACTATCCATTCACCTTTGTTTTCCCAAATTAAGAAGATAAAAGATTTTATGCTCTAAAGTAGCCCACAGTAGCTAAAACACTGTTTCCTCAGGAACCAAGAAAAACTAAATGTGGCCAATGTCCCTCTTCTTAATTAGGGTGTAGACTGAGCTAATGCAACAGACTCTAAACCACAGGGCTCAAGAGATGAATTCCTGATTTCCTCCCAAGTAAAGGCAGAGGGACAGAAAGAAGTGGCCTGAGCCACAAAGTCATCCAGGGACTCAAATGTCTTCTGTCTTGTTGCTCCACCATCCTCGGGCGTCGCCTGGTCCATGGTCAATGCTCAGTGTCCAGCACCATGTCTGCATTCCAGCCATAGAGGGAGAAAGAGAAAGCTGTTTCTTTCAGACTATGATTCTGATGTTTCATACGTCACTGCCTCTCACATCCCATTGGCCACAACATAGTCATATGGCCACACCTACCTTCAAGGGAGGCTGAGAAATGTACTCCCTGGCTGGGAAATCATGTGCCTTGTTACAAAGGGTAGAGTGGTGCCAACAACAAGTGACAGCTTAGCCACAGTCACATCAGGTTCTTGAGCTTGCCCTCACTCACCCTGCTAGAGAGGGTTCACAGTAGGTTAGGTAGGTCTAGCAGTGCCCATCTGCTCTACCCACTTTATCCTTACACGTGCCCTTTCTCTTGAACTGTCCTGTGACCACACATGTCCTCACCTGAGCAGCAGCTTACTCAGATCTTACCCTTTCTCTCTACTTGAAACTCTCATTTCCACTATTAGGGACAAAAATCTTGATGGAATAAGTTCACTCACAACAAGATGCATATGATTAATGACTGAATATTTTAGACTTTACAAGGAATATTTTAATTTTTGAAGGCAAATAAATTAATGTCATATGGCAAACAGGCAATGGGAAATAAGTACAAAAAGTAACAGGTCCTTTCAATGAGCACTTACTGAGTGCTTACTATGTTCAGGAGGCTGGACTTCTAGTTCTCAG
This sequence comes from Rhinolophus sinicus, assembly GCF_057876585.1. Lineage (NCBI taxonomy): Eukaryota > Metazoa > Chordata > Mammalia > Chiroptera > Rhinolophidae > Rhinolophus > Rhinolophus sinicus. Next base: position 21,844,290 of record NC_142511.1, read on the forward strand.
CATTTGTGTTTAAATACGTGATGGTTTCCACCACAGCCTTCTTGGGTGGATGTTACAATAGTTGTGCCATGTTGGGGTCATGGCTCAGCCCTGACCCATCCTGAAGGCAGACAATTCTGAAGTTTCCTTCTTGGGAAAAAGAGCACCACTGTGCCCACGTGGCCTACTGCCTCCCTCCCCATCACCACCCAGCCCCTTCCTGGAATGCACTGTCATGCCACATCACAGACTCGCCGAGCCCTTACAGAGGTGCATAGATTGACTCACCCTGCTTCTGAATCACTCCCTAAGAAGATGCATATTTATTCCACAAGTCACATTATCTAATCCCAGAGGAGAAACTTTTCCGGCAGCTGGGTCTCCTTCAGACTGATGCTTAGCTCTGTGATTTTAATCTGAGCTCCATTTAAGGCATTTCCTGCCCACATTGGATGTTAAGTGTTTTCCAGTTATCTAGGGTGAGGTGCCACCCTGAAAATCCCCAGGATGGGCCAATTATTGGAGCTCAGCCACCTGTGTCTTTGCCTTCTAGAAATCAGCAATCATGCATATGCCTCCACCCCCTACCCCCTGGAAATCCACCTGGAAAGATACTAAAATCACCCTACCAGGTTCAGTGATGCTTCTTTCTTTGTTCCCAGGTGTCTGAAGCTCCTTGGCCTCATGCCTTGTCTCTGAAGACCAGCTGTGAATATATGAGCGTCTACCACAAGCCTGTTGCCAAGATGGAGGACACAGATTCAGATTACGTCAATATCTCCTGCCCGACTCACCCCTCCAACTGCCCCCCTGGGCCCAGACCTTGATGCCAATGAGCCTTATCTGTCTGTTGCTTTCCAACACCTGCCCCATCTGTTTTTGGAACGCTCATTACCTCTCACATCTCACCTCAAGTCTCATCCCTGTCTGTTTGCCCTGAGCTCAGTCCCCTACAGCTATTCTTGCACACCTTTGCAACCTCTTGTGGCTTTCAAGTGGGCTCTAGTCATGCAGAGCATTTGTCCCAATGCCACGTGCTTCCTTTCCAAGCGATGTAACAGGCTGTGGGATTTGCAGACTGTCTTTGATCACAGGGATTTTGCTGCCTTGGCTCTAGTCTGTGTGGCAACAGGCTGGCGCGTAGGCATAGCTGTTGCTTCTGGAACCCTTCCCTGGCTTGGGCCTCACACCAATAGAAGGCCCCTGGACTCATGGTGGGCTAGGAAGGGGCCGGGTATGAAACGCTCCTAACCTTGTGTTTGCCCTGACCTTAAGGCTGGCACTTACTAGTAAGCTGTACTCATCTTGATCCTTTGGTAAGGGCAACTTATTTTGATGTGATGAAGGATTCTAAATTTTCAGCACCACGTATATCTCCTAATATCTCTAAACCCTCTTTACTCTAAGTCTCCCTCCCTTGATGCACATAAGGACCCTGACCACAGCATTCCCTTTCTTTAGAAATAGTTTTTGTCATCTTTTTATCCTTCTTCCATTGCCCAGCATTGATATTTGTGCACTTATCTCGATGTTGTTCTATTTTAGCCATCCAAAACCATTACATCTCTCTGCTTTCAAAAATGCTCCTCTTTGCCAGTTCTAAGTAATTATAGCAAGGTGGAAAAGGAACGTGGCCTGGGATTTCTAGAAGGCCAGATGCTCTGCAATAACACCTATGTCATGGAAGAGGAGACATCCTACCTCCTCCATATACTCTTAAGTTTTCTGAGCAAGGACATAGGCAGACATTGTATCTTTAGCTTGAAGCCAACTGCAACGCTCAACCAGAGCTTGAGACAAGAGAATGCCCAGTCTTGCTGTAAGGAAGAAGGCCTTTCCCAGACTCACAACTAAGTTTCACTGGGCAGTTGTACAGAAATAGAAAGGAAAGGCTACCAGACTTGAGTTCCCTGCCTTTGATTAGCAGGGAATGGCATCGCAAATTGCGGAGTCCATCCAAGTACAATGACACCATCAGCAATATCAGCTTGACTGTGGCACCCTCTCAAGCTGCAGATAAGAGGAGAATGAGTAGAATAGAACGGAGGGAGGGCACCCAAGGGGAAGGGATGACGGAGTGGGGTATGGAGTACGGGCAAGAGATGAAATGTTTAGTGAGCCTGCTTTGCGTTGGGCACTTAACATTGTATATGTTTTATCATTTGCATTCCAAACCAGTGTCCCTCACCCCCACCCCAATGTTCTGTTTCTGAAGATAGCATGACAATGTGATTTCCATGTCCTGATGTTCAACTTCATATGCCAGCATCCCTTGTTGTTCCTCAACGTTGAAAGATAGGCAAAAACAAACAAACAAACAAACAGTTTATTAAGCATTTTCTGAGCACCATCCACTGCCCTGTGTGGTTCCAAGGATCCTGGAGAAACAAAGAGAAGCATGGGGCACTGTTCCTGCCGCCTTCACAGAACTTAGTCTCACAAATAAATAAAGCATCAGCAAAAACACTGACAGGATTTAAATAGTTGTAATAAATACGGGAATCTGTTTGATTATTCACAGCATCCAAGGGAACCTTCCATGACTGTCACTGGGGCCACTTAAAGAATAAAGTCTTTGATGATAAGCCTGGACCAAGAACAGGACCTGTGGTCAAGGGTGTGATGTGCCCAAAGAACATCACAGGAGGGGGCACTCTTTTGAAATGACACGGAGAGCAAGGAGGGTCTAGGCATTCAGAGCTGGTAGAATTTCTGCATCCAGGTCAAGAGAATGTCTACTTCTCCAAAGGCTTTGATCTGAGCTGCTTCTATGTCCAACTAAAAGGAAAGTAGAGGTGAAGTTCTGCCATGTTAGCCTCAAACACAGGTTTCTTTCCCACCCACCATTCCTAGGGCTGGCCTGACTCTACATCATAAGCAGCGTCACCTTTGCGATGGCCTCTGATGAACTCACCCACCCATCACTTGTCCCCAATCTGTGTGTGTTGTCTGCTTCGAGGATGAGGAAAATGGGCCAGTGGGTAGCCGCAAGTCAGGAGCAAAGGAAATGCATCTGGAGCCCCTGACAACAAGAACCGTGGAACCCCTGTGCGGGTGGATCTGGTCCACCTTCTGAGTTCAATGTGCAGATGAGGAAACTGAGGCCCAGGTGGCCTCTTTCTTTTGGATGTTATTGCTCTTCATTTATTTTTATACTGATGTATCTGTTCCTTAAAAAAGTGATCAATATCGTGTTTTGGGAAGATGGTTGAGGATGAAATTTGGATTTTCTTTGTTGCCTTAAGTAGGGAGAAGGTAATATATTTTCTCACGATTTTTTTTCTCACAAACTGGACCATTTGAACATTATGAAAACTACCATGTATGGGGATGTGTATAGGATGGGAGTGTTACGGGGGTCGTCTCTCTTCTTTCTCTCTCACTTCTGACTCCAATTCCCCAGCTCAAGTACCCACAAGCTCCCTCTAGGGAAAATCCTCCATAGTTAAATCATCTCATAGGGAAATATAATAGCATTTTAATTTGAAAACTGGCAAGAAAATAGACCATGTAGCTTGTGGTGCTTGTGCAAAGTATATGCTCGTTCATGTAAAAATACCTGTGCTCCTGCTAAGTCAAGTGGCTTTGGGGCAAGCCTGGTGGAGTCACCTGCACTGCACTTTGCATTAGGTCTCTGAGGCATCGTCTTATGACAGTTCAAGCAAGCCCTCCACTCCTGGCCTTGATTACCTGTTTAAATGCTCTCTGGTACAGCAGAAACCGCCTGTGTGCGCTCTCACTGATGGAAAACATCTCATTTTCCTGCTGGATAACAGGGAAAAAAGTGCCAAGTGTTGGGTAGGAGCCAAGGCAAGCCCCTTCCCCCTCCTTCCTAGTGATGCTGGAGGGCTTCCCAAGGCCTAAGAGGACAGTGCTGAGCCCAGAGCCCCAAGGCAGCCAATGCCGAACTCCTACTGTGTGACGGGGGCAGCCGCTGAGTCTCACAGAAGTCTTGCCAACTGGGGGTGATCATCCCATTTTATATGTATGTAGGAGACTGAATCCCAGAGTGGTTGAGCACCTTGCAAAGCATCATCCAGCTGGTTAGAAGAGAGCTGGACTTGAACCCAGAGCTGCTGGTGTCCAGAGTCTATGCTCTTTTCCATGCAAGCTACGATGCCCTCTTGTGAAATAAAAGCCAGGACCAAAAAAGGGGAGGAGAGTCCTCTCAAAACACAGTTTCCCATGGGTCCCAATCCCAGCTTTGTTCTACTCACGCTGGGTTGCAGTTTTGACACGATGACAATAAAATTATTGGCCAGAGTAGAGAACGACTTCAGGATCCTGAATTCAGCTGCCTTCTCATAGTAGTTTTTGAAAACGGTATTCAAGTAGAACTTCAGCAGGGCACGGATGAAATAACAGCTTTCAGCATCCTGGGGAGGGTCTGGGTCACCTCGGAGCGGAGGCGTCTGCCCACCCCAGCCCTGGATAAACAACCCACTGTCGCCAAAGCAAGATAAGCACAACAGAGGCAGGGACCTTCTAGGAGACGTTGGTAAACAGTAGATCTGAAGGAGCCTTATGGGGGCAGGGAGAGCAACCACAGACCGAGAGAGGAAGACTTGTCCAGGGTCACACAGCCAGTCAGTGGCAGACACAGGCCTAGTTCCTAGGACTCCTGTCTCTCCATCTGCTTAATATTCTTTCTTCTACACCCCATGACCTCTCTAATAGCCATGGGAAGTGATGGACCCTGAAGAGCACCCAGAACTTGGTGGTTGACAGTTGGTGGGGAAAAGAACTAGAAAGAGAAGAAATGAGGAAGAAAACAAAAATCCTTAAACACAGGGATTGCATTCTAGCCCCGTCAAGGACCACAGAGTGAAGCTCAGCGTCTTCAGGAATCGGGGCTCAGTACGTGTGTGCTCACTGACTGACTAGATGGTTGATGAGAAGACAGGAATGGGTGAGAAACAAGGGATGGAAATGGAAGCGACCCAAGCAGATGCCTATTGGGCCTACACAGCAAAAGAGAAACATAGATCGATGGTATCTCTGGCTGAATGGAGACAGAAATGTAAGGCCTAATTGACAACCCCTCCCCGTGCCACCACACACACTGCCCACATAGCCCAGATCCTGGGTGGTGACCCCACACATTGACTTCTCTGGCTCACTGCCCAGTCCTGTCCTGTGTAGGCCCCGCCTCCCCAGACAACTCTTCACCCCCACCACCCACAGACCAGCCACACAGAGGGAGGTATTGTCCCTCCCAGAGGCCAAATTACCGAGATGCTCTGCAGAACCTCCCCCCGCAGCAGCAGCCGGACGCTTGTGATGTTATCCAGAGCTTGCTTTGGGAACAGAAAGAAAAAAATGTCTCCAGGTTAGCGGGAGCCATGGAAACCAACCTTGCAAATACCTGCTGCTTTCCCAGAACCTAAATCTAGACAGTCTGTGAAATCTCAGTGGCCAGAGGGGGTTCCCAGGAAGGGCTGGGCTGAGCTGGCCCCTGGGGTGGAGATACAGGTTCCAGCCACACAAAATCACGAAGTTTAGCCCCCAGGGACAGATGGAATCCCGGGAGTTCTTAGAGCCTTGATCAGGGACCTGTTTGATTCCTTTAGTCATTTGAGACAGGAGGAAGTAAGCCTATTTGGCTAAGAACCCTTGGGAGCAGGATTTTACCTCCTTATTCCATGGGGGTGGGGGCACTGCCTCGCTTGTGTTTGAAGTTTCCCCTGCAGCCCAGCCATTCATTCCAGTTCTTGGGTTTAGAGTCAAAGAATCATTGAGAGGAAGGAGCTTTTGGGCTCCTTTGTCCCACGTCCACAATGTGCAAATAAGGAAACTGATGGGGGTGGGGTGGTGCTGTACCAGTTGGTTTCAAGGTCAAGATCACACATAGGTGTCCTGTGCCCAGTGGTTACTCCCCTCCACAGGCCATCTCATGAGCTCCCTCTTTCCTTTGCATCTGGATTGTCCTTTAAGGAGCTGAGAGCATTTGTGAGGGCACATATTGGAATACTATCAGGCCCAGGAGAAATCCGCAGTCCGATGTCACAAGCTGCCCCATCCCACCTGAGCATTAACCATTTTTTCTACCTAGAAGCCAAGGTGGAAACAGACTAGGAGGAGCAGCAGTAGGTAAAAACTCCGGTGGTCAGGACTCAGGATTTCCCACGACTTCACCTTAGTGGAGTCTCATGTCCCCCTGAGACACAGATGAAGCCCAGATGAATACGTTCTCTTCCTTATTCCTCTTGGGCTCTGTTTGTTTTCCTGTAGATGACCACATCATTCTGAATCTCAATTTCCTCGTGTACCAGAGGAAATCTGGGCTTGTGATGCCTCTGACTTCACAAAATTATTATATAGGAAAATGATGAGTAAGCTACAAAGGGCTCCATAATCATAAAACATTATCCTCCCCCCATAGTAGCCCCCACAGGTGGGTCCAGAGCATCGCTTCACTCACCACAATGTCCTGCACGGCCCAGAAGGCCTCCCACAGGTCCTGGAAAACTACCCCCTCCACTCGGCAGGGCCCAAATTGGAATTTTTGGCTCTGGACCCCTGGCCCCCAGCTCCAGACAAGCAGGAGGAGACTCAGGCAAGGGAGGGCAGCCTTCTGCACGGGAGAGCCCATCTGCAACAAAGGAAGGACCGGGAAGATCCTGCTGGAAGAAAGGGAGGCAGCCCACTGAAGCAGGCCCTTGGTAGCAGGAGTGGTAGACCCAAAATACTGCTTCTTGGCTCTGCCTTGGCCAGTCTTGGGACACAAAGAGGGGAAACCTGAGACTAGGGTGGCTTCTCAGTGCTAGAATATTGCAAATGTGTGGCCCTGCTGCAGTGCACTGGGGTGGGGCAAGGGTCTTTCTGCCCCTCATCGCATTTCCGCTGTTCTTGCTGTCTCACTACCTGCCCACCCCACCACGACCATCCACGGCACACACGCCCGACACCTCCTTCCTTACTCCATCATAGTTCTATCTAGCCAACAACCTGCTGTCAGAATTTGACCAAGGAGAGTGGAGAAATGGAGGGTAATAGTGTGCCAGAGAATATGTACAGGAGCCCAAACTCCGGACGATAGTGCTTAACTAGGAATTCGCTTGTCTGAGGTCTGCCCTTAAGTCACCAAGCTCACTGGGCAGGTCTTTTTCTGTTCCCCCAGGAGAAGGTCATCTCTGACTTCTCATCACAAGGGATCTGAGGGATAGATCCTGGCCCAGAGGGAGGGGCACAGACGGTAGGTTAGGTTCACACTCTCTGCCACCTCAACTGAAGACTCACTTTTGCCTCTAAGTGTTAACTTTTCAGATAACTGAACAAGAGGGAGGAATCACATTTCTGGATGAATCACCTTTAAAGACTTCCACTAAGGTGCCACCTGGAAATGCAGATGCGAGGAGGCCCCAGGCTAGAGGAAGATGACCCATTTTCTATGTGTCATAACTATTCAGAAAATTCCTTCTCCCTGCCTTTTTTGTTTTGGCTTTTCTTCTTTCCTTTCCTCCCTCCAGTTCTCCCTCTCTCCCTTTCTTTCTTACTTCCTTCCATAACCATTTAAGGACCTTTCTTGTTCCCGGCACTGGTCTCCTACCTAAAAATATTCAGTCTTCCACCCCTACACTGGGAAGGAAGACAAGAGAAGACTTGCCTCTGGAATGACTGCCAACATATGGGCAGAGAAGTGGGGCTCAGTACCAACACCCAATATCTTCCATCATGTCTGTCTGAGCTTTAGTGTCTCTCTCAAAGTCCTTCCATTCTCTTCTTTCAAACTCCACAGGCTTTGCAGCCTGTCTTGAAAACTCATCTCTGGGCCTCATAGTCCCTCTGTACTTTCTTCCATTCAGACTAAATTCTTCTCAGTGTTAAATCAGAGAAAGCAGCCCCTCATCCACATTTATATCTTATCCTTACATATGCACTGAAAAGGTTGATTTCTGCCACCTCCCAACCCCCATTCCCAATGAGATAGCAGTCTACTGCTTCAAAGCAAAGCACTCAGGAATTCCCTCATCACTCACCTCAGAGCCTGGAAGTGATGCTTGAGGGTTGCTGTTTGGAGGTGGCCGGCTCCTGTTACAGAGGGAAAGTTGGGCACCCTCACCACTCACCAATCAGGAGTGTAACTATGGCCAGAAAGTTCCTGTCCCAGCTGTGGAAATCGTTTCAAAAGTAAAGGTGTGTAGGCCAGCAAGGCTTTGGGGAGATTCATATATATGGGGGCTGGGGGGAGGAGTGGAGGAAGAAGGGGGGGTGAAGAGGGTAAATTGGTCATGCTTTCCTACAGAATTACTTCATTGCCTAGTCACCCTTCACTTTAAGATAATGGGGCAATGGAGAAAGCAGCCCCTGAGGTGAGATAAGACCTGGGTCTGAGTTTCGGCTTTGCCACTGGCTGGGCAAGTCTCCTAGGTACCCTGAGCCTCAGTTTCTGTATTCTGTATCAATAAAATTAAAACAAAGAAAAAAAATCTGTCTTACCTCCCTCAGAGGCAGGTGTAAAAAGCAAAGGACAGAGATGCTTTGTAAACTCTATGCACATGTGCAAGTAAATATGTACATTATTACTGTGCAGAGTACACCAGTCTCCTTACTGCCCAAATCATTCAGTAATTATGCCCTATTAATGAGGGCATAGGAGGCTAAGGAGAGCCCATAGGTACTTCTTTAATCTGTCAGGGACAGGAATTTTAGGAGAGTTTCCTGATATTCAGTCACCAAGTTTATAATCACTCAACCAAAATACTCGTATGCCCCCACTCTTAGGTTCATGTTTGTGCATGGCCAGGTCTGGAAAGCTGGGGCCCCCGTGCCCTGTGGGCTCGCCTTTGCCTGTGCCACTTCGCCTGGGATCACCCAGGGGGCGCAGCAATGTGGCATGTCAGGAAGGAGCCTCAGTGCAGTCAAGAAACCTGACCGTCTGTCCAGCTCGCAAGGTGGCACACGGTGCACTGTTCCCTAAGCGTGTTCCATAGAACCTAGTCCTGAGGAGTGCTTGTCTGCAAGACACTCCACGAAACAAGATTTCAGTCAGTAAATCAGAGAAGCCTGGCCTGTGCCAGTCCTGCTGGGAAACATACTGCTCCGGAGAATACTAAAGACTCTGACAAGTCCCGTTAGGGCAGGGCGAGGACACATGCTTAGCTTTGTTTAACCCAGCACTTCCCATGAGTATTTGACCACGTCCCTCAGAAACATTTGGGAAACACTAGACTCTGAATCAGGGATTGACAAACTCCAGGCCAATCATAAGCTAAGAATGGCTTAGCCCCATGACCTAAGAATGGTTTTTACATTTTTTAATGGTTAAAACAAAATCAAAAGAAGAACAATATTTTGTGACACGTGAAAAGTTTGTGAAATGCAAATTTCAGTGTCCATAAAGTTTTATTGGGACACAGTTATGCCCATTTGTTTACATGTTGTCTGGGCTGCTTTTGTGCTTCAGTAACAGGGATGAGTAGTTGTGGCTGAGACTGTGGCCCACAAAGCCTATAGTATCTACTCTCTGCCCCTTTCTAGGGACAGGTTGCTGAGCCCTGATCTAAGTTACCTCCCTACAGAAACATTCTAAGCATCTTTTTAAACCTGGTTCCAGGCAAGACACAGGAGTAGGAATGTGCTGAGAGGAAGAGGTAACTTTCTCCAGTTCAGTGCAGAAGGAAGAACAGGGGTCAGTTCCTAATCTCTCCAGTTGGCAGACCCTTCCCAAACTCTCTAGCACCAGCTCCCCTTCCCTCTACCCCACACACAATGTTGTTTGTTTCCTTAAGAAGGCACAATACTTGCTGTTCTCCCCAGCCAGCACCCTGGTCTGCTGCTGCTGCCTCTATAAGGACCAAGGCTTGAGTCCTTTGCTCCTGGAGGACCTGAGTCTTTCCCTCTAGACCTAGGGAGGGACCCACATCACACATGGTTTTTGTTTTTTTTCTCCTTCAGGATCTAGGGCATTACTAAAACTATGGGAAGAACTACTATGGGAAGGAGATGTCAAGAGGCATTGATGAGACAGAAAGAAGACAAAGTAAGAGTGCTGGGGCAACAGATGAGAGGAGGCAGAAAAGGGCTGGAAACACTAGACAGCTAAGGCAGGGAGCTGAGAGGAAATGTGAACGCCCAGGGCGGCTGCAATCCTAGATGACTGTCTGCTGATAGGTACGAGGGCTGCGCTGTGACAGGGCAGGCTAGAGCAGAGGCATGAGGTCATAGGGCCAGCTCAGTAGGCTCCAGGATATCCACCTGGGGGCATGAGCAGCTCATTCTGTCTGAGGAAGGATTAAGTTAACGTGGGCTTTCCAGGCAAGCACGTGCCTACATCTCAGGCTTGGCTGAGTTTATCACAGCACAAAGACCTGGGAAAGCAGGCTAAGGAGGGAACTCAAGTTGAGAAGTTTACCCAACATCAACTAAGACTGCTGATTATGAGTGTAAGCTTTGCATGCAGGCAAACCTGGCTTCACAGTGTGACTGAGCCACCTACATGCCCTCTCAGCCTCAGTTTCCTCATCTGTAAAACTGAGCCTTCATTGGGCCACAAGGACGCAATGACATACATACAATCTTGCTACTCAAAGTGTGGCCCATGGGCCAGCAATATCTGAGAACTCATTAGAAATACAGGATCTCAAACCCTTCCCCCAAACTACTGAACCAGAAAGTGTGTTTTAAGAAACTCCCAAGATTGATTTTTAGGTAAATTGAAATTTGAGAAACACCTACATAAACAAATGAGGGACTTAACCCAGTGTCTTCCATGTGGTGAATAGTTAACAATCGAAAGCTTCAAGTGAAAGGGGAAAGCACTAGAGCAGTGATTCTCAATAGGGCAATTTTGCCCCCAGGGGCCATTTGACAATGTCTGGTGACATTTTTGGTTGTCATAACTGGGGAGGGAGTGGGGGTGGAGTGGAGGTGCTACTGGCATGGAGGCCGTGAATGGGCCAGGGACGCTGCCAAACCTCCTATAGTGCATAGGATGGCCCCTCACCACAAAGAATTATGTGCCCCCCAAAGCCAGTAGTGCTGAGGCGTAGAAATCCTGGACTAAAGGAAAGTTGTGGCTGTGGGAAAAGAGCTGAAATAGGAACAGAGAAGGATAAGAGGGGAATCTGTACTAGGGAAAGGAGCAGTGGACTGGTGAGATGGTCAGGGAAATGGAAAAACAAGGTGCAACTTGGAAGGCAGTGCCCAAAGGCTCCTGGGTGGGAGTGGATGGGGGAGGCCTGGCCCACTGGCTCACCCCCAGGGAAGCTCTAAGTCCAGAATTTGACAGACAGGTTAGAGAAAGTAAGGCTAGTCCTTTTGTTCAGCTCCATATATTTTTATCCAAACTCATCCTAAACCAGACTAAAACCTGAGGCCCTTCTAATCTCTCTAATCTTCATGATATCTGGAACTTGGGGAATTCCCTTCACAAAAATATCAGGTGAGAGAAACGTTCCTCTGAGAATAAACTTTGATTTATAAGGCCACTTCCCCCGCCCCCCAAAAAATACCTCTTATTAAATTTACGGCTTTTATTCTGATAATCACATGCTACCTCTGTCACCTATGTCTATCTGCAGAACCTGAATTTTACATTTGAGAAGTAAATCTACTCCCAACCCACATCCGCTACAAATTCCCCTAAACCTATAGAGAGAAAGGGACTGAACCAGATAGAGAATGGTGCCTTCTCCAGCCTTGGGGGAAGCATTCAAGTGCTCTCTCTTACATCTTCCTCCCTCTTTCTGATTAATGGAAATGTCTCGAAGGAGAGAAGTGGTAAGCATATTAATTAGGATTCCCTGAAAGCCAAGAAATAAGAGAAAATTACATCATCAGCTTCTTCCAGTGAATTGACTTTAATCTTCATTGTAAAAGAGATTTTTATCTCTGGGTTTGGCTGGGAAACTCATGCAGTAATAGACATGGGATACCTGGGTATTTTCCTTGTCTTAGTTCCAGGAGCAGAGATGAGAAATTGATGTCCACTGGTTGGTCCCCTGAGACTCGCACTCTGTCATTCCACCTTCTCCTCTGTCATTGGTGTAACAAAGGATTCATTACAGGTATTTCAAAAAATGAAAGTAAAACCAAACACAAATTAGTCTTACATCTGTACAGCATGCTTAGATACACAAATACTTCCAAGTGAATTTTCTCATTTGATATTCACCATAACCCTTTGACACAGGGAGGACAGATACTCTTTCTTTGCAGATTAGAAAGCTGAGAGTCAGAAAAGTCAAATTATTTTCCTTAGGTCACATAAATAAATGACAGAATCAGAACTAGAGTAGAGGTCTCCTGGCTTTTAGTCCAGTCTTCTTTTCCCTGTACCAAACTTCCACGCAACTTTTCAGTCTTTCATGCATCATTCACTTACTGAACAAACATTTTGTAAGCACCTACTGAGTGTCAGAAGAGGCTATACCAAAAAATGAGTTGCTTTGATAACATTTATGTAAAATGTCCAGAAAATACAAACCTATAGAAACAGAAAATAGAGTAGTGGTTGCCTAGGGTTTGGAGTTAGGGGCTGGGTGGGTGGGAGGAAGGGGAGTGACTGCTAACGAGCACAAAGTTTCTTTGGGAGGAAAGAAAATGCTCTAAAATTAGATTATGGTGACACACTTGGTGAATATACTGAAAATCACTGAACTGTACACTTTAAACAGGTGAACTCCATGGCGTGCAAATTATATCTCAATAAGCTGTTAAAAAATAAATTAAGACACAATCCTTGTGCTCTAATGAGTCAGTAGAGTGGAGATACATCTGCAGATAGACACACTGCAACACTGTGTGTTGGGGGCCATTAGCAGAAGCCTGGAGCCTATGGAAGCGTCAAGGAAAGGCACAATCTCCCAGTCTTGGAACAGGGCTAGAATGAGCGGAGAGCCTTTCCTGTGGCGGTGACGTTTGCTCTGAGGCTTGAAGCTGGACAGGAGTTTATCAGCAAAAATAAAGGGAGAGTCCTGCTGGAGACCGCTGTGACCGCCACAGAGTCTGTGGTCACCCAGGTACTGTAGGGATCAAGGAAAAGAAGGTTCTGGAAGCTGCTGGTACCACTGATTGTCCTTTTGCTTGATGGTTAATGGAAATCGATGGACAACAGCTACTTAAATACAACTTAAGAGCATGAAAGGGGATCTAGGGTGGTACTGACCCCTCAGAGCTGCAGGCCAGAATGAAGAAGTGTCCAGGGTCCCAGCTTTTTAACCAAAGGCTTCTGACTAATCACAGGAAACAGAACCACAAGAGGCATCCAGTTCTGAACACCGCAGTCTCCCGGAAGTCAGGCTCCTGTTCCCGACCACAGTCTGCAGTGCATCAACTTTGAGTCCCAAGGACAGGAGTATTTTAAATAAATGCATGGCAGGATATGGGCTGGAAACAAATCACAGTTACAGAGTCTCCTAAGTAGATCCAAGTAAAGAACTGTGGTCCTTTTCTCTGTGTCACTCTCACTATCACATATCCTAGATTGCTTTTTCTAATGAAGATTTTTTTTAAAGGAAGAAAGGAGGGAAGGAGAAAGGAAGTAGTCTTATAGACTCTCTCCAGTCCAATCCCTCTTTAAAACAGAATACACACTACTTTTCTTTCCTTTCTCTTCAGTTCCCCTCCCCTTGCCTCCCGTTCCTTCCCTTCATCTTCCCTTCTCTCTCTCTTTCTCTCTCTCTAAATGAAGATCTTGGTAAAGCAAAGGGACAGATCTTATGTACTTCTGTTTTCCTAACACTGCTCATCACAGCAGAGTAGTTTGAATAGGAAGATATTCGATACCAAAAGCATTCAAAATGATTTAAAATCTGCATTTTGTTGGATTACTCTCACCATGCGAATAAAGAGATTTTCAATCTCTGAAAGTATTCTAGGTTGGGTACCCACTTGAATGTACGGTAGGTGTTGCAGCTGCTCCTCACATTCACTCTCCCCTCCTTAAAACACAGGAGAATTGCTCTTCCCTGCCCCACTGAAGCTAATCATGGCCACGTGACTATTTTGTCCAGTGAAATGTACCTGGAAGAAACGTGTTATTGCAGGTGGAAGCATTTCAAGGCCCGTGCAGTTCTCCACGTTCTCTCATATGCTGCTAATGTTGAGATGGCAGCATTACAGGATGGAAGCATTTCCTTCAGCCTGGGCCCTGAATACCAAGATGAGCAAGCGGAGCCCCCGTGCTAACATGTACTGAACATGTGAAATAAGTGAGAAATAAGCCACTGAGAGAGATCACGCTATTGCTTTTGCTGCAGCATAACTTAGCCTAATCTGACTAATACAGAAGGAATGTTAGAAGGAAACGGGATTTCAACCCCTTTACAGTCCCTTTCAACCCTCAGACAATGAATTCAGACTCTGTTACAGGCAAAACTGTGATTTTATGTGCTATTTCAACAACTCATTATAATCACAGAGATTCTCAAAATTCTTCTTGGATGGAAAGCACTGCTTTCTCTTGAACACAATGTAAACAATGCGTTTAGCAGGATGAGGTCAGGTGATGGCACGAGGCTGACCACTTTGGGATCCAGCGATTGGCATCACATCACTCAGGAGTCACATAACAGGGACACAGCCCCAGGATGGAGGATGAATTGGTGTCTGAAACCCTGTCTGCCAGAGAGCCTGTGCTCTTGGCAGGAGAAATGGGAAGGACCCTTCTACTTGCAGATGCCAGTAAAACGTTTTGGACAAGCCAACAGCCCCCCCCCCCCCCCCAACACACACACACTCCACCACACATGCTCACTTAAAACTGGCAAAAAAAAAAAAAGGCAGGCTAACACCTGACAGGTCTAAGCTTGCCCCAGAATTTGAGAAACTGAATATTGTGTTCCTGAAAAGGCTTGGAATACAAAATGGTTTGAGTTCTTAAACCACAATTTTTTTGTTTGTTTGTTTTTGTTGTTGTTGTTTATCTTCAGCCTTTGCTCACAGGTAAAGGATCAAACCCAGGAAATCTTCCAAAGTCAAAGAACTGATGAGAGTAGAAGCTGCTTTCAGCAACAGTGGGTGGGGCTCTCTCCATTTCGACTCTGCCTTCAACTTCTGAACCATACTCTCTTGGAAAACGTATTGCTCCTGAAAACGAAGAGAGGGCGTTTTCCTCTGTGGAGTATTTCCTGCCTGGAAGAGTCACCACCCCTCTTCCCAGGCTAGAGAAATGGCCCCAAAAGAAAGTGGATCTCATTGCTTAACCCTGGTTGAGTGAATTCCGCTTTCCCACAATAAAATAGAAATAACAATAACCTGGAACGGCATAGCCTGATTGTCCAGATTTCAGTAGCCTGTGATTAAAAATTAAAAATCTCCAAATTCTGTGGTCCCATCTGTTCATGTAAACAGAGCAGGTTCTTACAGCGTCCACTCCTAGAGTGCCCTGAGAATTCCCAAAGGAGTGTTTCTCATAGATGGGTCCAAGGACCCACATGTGCCATCATGGCTGGCCTAGCCAGCTGCTGCAAGCTCCAACTGCTGCCCCAGTGATGGTGAGAATGAGACGCCCCTCACCAGGTTCTCAGTGCTGATTTCCTCCAGCCAAAAGATATTGCATGGTCACATCCCCCTCTAATAGGCTGTTTGGGTCCAAAGTATTACAGACTTCAGCGAAACAGCTTTCACATTCACACTCAGAGCCCTTTTGGCTCCAGGATGCCCACGGACCTCCAGAGTGGTTGGTATGGAGCCGCTTCTGCTAGCATGGCGCTGGGATCAGTCATTTCAGGGAGATTGGGGGTTAGGAGCCGGCCTCAGCTAGTCCAATAAGCCAAACTGTTCTATAGTGCTTTACAAAGTACTTCCACAACTTGATATTCACAAAAACTCTACGAGATAGATAAAGCCTATAGCATTAGCTCCGTTTTATGGATTAGAAAGCCACGGCATAGAGAAGTGCAGCGATTTGCCTAAGCTCATAGAGCTAGAAGATGGAACTGTCTAGACTCAGTCCCAGGTCTCTGTCTCCAAGCCTGGGTATAAGGGAGCAGCACAGTGTGCTGAAAAAATGTACAGCCGTGGAGTCCTGGCTCTTTGACCCTGGGTAAGTCACTGGATGCCTCTAGCCTTCTGTTTCTTCATCTGAAAAGTGAGAATAACATACTATCCACCTCATAGGTCATTGTCAGCATTAAGTGAGAAAATACTTGCAAATCATGTAGAAAGCCTGACATTAGTAAGCACAAGAGTTAGCTATTACTAAAATATTACTACTATCTTTATATATTACCATGACACACTTAATGCTTCTAACTGATGGAGCTTGATTTGAAATGGCTACAAACAACTTTTACCCTTGAACTACATGATCTGCCCCTTAGGAAAATACCTGATTAAGGGCTGATTATAGTCCCTCAAATAGAAATAATAGAATTTACTGTGGTTAATCCCAGCTTTTATCAGTCTGTTTAGGGAGCCTGTGAAGTATTATTGCTTTAAATAATAATACTCCAGCCCCAAGAGAAGTCACATGTGAATACTTATGAAAATTGCAGGATCAGAATTTATTGAGAGAACTCTTTTTTGATTAACAGTAATAATGAAAGTAGATGAGAACTAAATCATTTCCTGACAAGCCAAATCATTTTGTCCTAAAATCATTAGGCCTCAAATAACTATTTCTACTTTCCCCTAAAGTTTGTTGATCAGAAGATGTTTTTAATTCATCTTCATTTTTAAAATGATAGCTTTATTAAGATATAATTCACATACCATAAAATTCACTCTTGTAAAGTGTTCAGTTCAATGGTTTTTTGGTATATTCACAGAGTTGTGCAATCAGCACCATTATCAAAATATTTTCATCACCCCCAAAAAACCCCACGCATGTTAGCAGTCATTCCCCATTACTCTCTACGCTTAGCCCCTGGAAGCTTCTGGTTTACTTTTTTTCCTATTGATTTGCCTATTCTAAACATTTCCAGACATTGTATTTGAAAAATTATGAAGATAATTTCAAGTTTAGAATATTACCTTCCTCTGAAGTAGATTTATATTGTTTGTGGAAGGAGGGTAGGGAATTGGTAATCCCAGATTATTTTAATCCAGTCATAGATTGAAACAACTCAAAGCTGATTTTCTGTCCCTGTTAGGACCAGTCTGTTTATGGATGACCGTGATTCATAGCGTATAACACTTTGGAGTCTCAACCCGAAGCTTGGCAGAGAGGTTACTAGGATCCCTCTTCAGCAGGCTCTGAACACTCATTATTGTTGCCCCAATCCTGTCAATTTGTTGAAAGTTCTGTACATCTTCTCAGTCTCCCAACATTTCATCAACTTTTCTGAATTTAGGTAACTTCCATCAGGGAAAAGCTGTCACCAGTACTGGGCTTACTTCTCTGGATTTCCAGCTCCCAAATCTTGGCTCTGTAATTATGCCTGTCTTATAATACCTTCAAACAGGTTTTTTGTGGGAGGGTTTTCATATTTTCTGATTTTTCCAACTTTTCTTGACTCCTTCTCAATGAGAAGTTTCACTCCAAAGCCAGCAGCTGTTTTTTCCTCCTTCCTGGAGACCAGATAAAGAGGACGATGCTTCCACATATTTGCCAACTCCCCCACAGCTTCAGAAAAGCCACAGTACCCTGCCAGCGGCAGGGGGGACACACCCACTGCGCAAGGTCTGTGAGGACCGAATGAGACAACCTAGAGGGTTCAGTGGATTTTGTAATAATCATGTTTCCTTCTTTGTTCCAGCCTCTATAAAGCTCAGAGCCAAATTTTGATCCTTCTAGCAACTTATGATTCAGAACCTTAAGATTTGTCTTTTGTGGAAAAACTTAGTTCAGTTTTATGGCATTGTCTGTGTTCCAAAGGTTTCATCTATTTCTCCTTAAATCTTGTTGCATTCGCATGTATCATTATAAGCCGCTCTAAATCACTTTGATAAGAGGTGGGACATAAATAAGTAAATAAAGAAGGTTAATTAAAGGTATTTTGAACTACTATATGCTATTCATGGGACAAAGAATTTTTCACAAGATTGAACCCTTTCCCTGGGGTAGCAGGACTTCATGGTCCTTTGTCTTCTCTCATGCCACTCACTGGCAACCTTGCTCATCTTTCAAGGTCTAATCCAAGGATCCCTCCTTCAGAAAACCTTCTCTGGTTTCCCCACACAGATGTTTTCCCTTAATCGCATTGAGTCTTATTTTGCTGGGCAGTGACTTGCCCTTCCCACCTCATTCTCTTTACATATATGCCTGTGACCTCCACAATGCCTAGAAAGAGAAGTTACCTGAAATTGAATTATTTTTTGACAGCTTTGCTGATATATAATTGACATGCAATAAACTGCACATACATAAAATGTACAATTTAAGTTTTGGCATATGTACACATCTGTAAAACCATCTCCACCGTTACGATAATGAACATATCCACCACAGTTTGTTTAACCATTCTTTCGTTGGTGGGCATTAAGTCTGTTTCAAATTTGGGGCTAATAAAAATGAAGGTGCCATGAGCATTCACGTACAAGTCTTTGCATGGGCAGACGCTTTTTTTTCTCTTGGATAAATACCAAGGTGTGGAATGGTTTGGTCATATGGCAGATGTTTGCTTAATTTTTAAGAAACTGCCAAACTGTTTTTGTTTGTTTGTTTGTTTGTTTTGTTTTGTTTGTTTTTGCCAAACTGTTGTTAAGTATCGTGTCATTTTACATTCCTAACAGTATATATGATAGTTTCAGTTCCTCCACACCCTCCCCAACACCTGATACAGTCCATCTTTTTAATTGTAACCATTCTAATAAGTATGATGTAGTATCTCATTATGGTTTTAATTTGCATTTACAGATCAACAAATGATGTTGAGCATCTTTTTATGTGCTTTTTGTTTCTTTTTCTTGCCATCTACTTATCTTCTTTGGTGTCTGTTCAAATCTTTTGCTCACTGTTTTTAATTGGGTTGTTTTCTTATAATTAAGTTTTGAGAATTCTTTACATTTTCTGGGCTCTAGTCCCTTATCACATACAGGATTTGCAAATACTTACTCTCAGACTATGGCTTATGTTTTCGTTTTCTTACGTGTGTTTTGAAGAGCAGAGGTGTTTAACCTTAATGAAGTCCAAATTATCAATTCTTCTTTAATGGATTCTGCTTTTGGTGTAAAATCTAAGAAATATTTGGCTAACTCAAAGTAACATATGTTTTTGCTCAGGTTTTCTTTGAGAAGTTGCATAGTTGTAGAGATTTTGAGTTAATTTTTATATATGGAGTAAGGTATAGATCCAAGTTAACTTTTTTCATACGATATCCAATTATTTTAGCACTATTTCTTGAAAAGACTAGTCTATCTCCACTGAATTGCCTTTACATCTTGTCAAAAACCAGTTGCCCATATATGTATGGGTCTTTTTGTGGACTTTTTGTTCTGTTCCATTTATCTGTTTGTCTATTTTTACACCAATATTACACTGTCTTGACTGTCATAGCTTTATATAAATATTGAAATCAGATAAAATTAATCTTCCAGTTCGGTTGTTTTTCAGTTATTTTGACTACCTTAGGTCTGTTGCATTTTAATATGAATTTTAAAGACAATTTGTCAATTTCTGCACTGAATAAGGCTGCTGAAATTCTGATTGTGACTGCATTGAATTTATAGATCAATTTGGGGAGAATTGACATCTTAATAATATTGAGATTTCCAACCCATGAATATGAAATAGCTAGGTTTCCATTGTTCAGGTCGTCTTTCGTTTTTTCCAACAATGGTTTGCAGTTTCTAATGGAGCGACCTTTTACATCTTTTGTCCCTGATTTACCCCAAGTATTCAAAACTATCTGATGCTATTATAATTGTGTTGTTTTAATTTTCAATTGTGTGTTGCTGGTATATGGAAATACAGTTGATCTTTGTATATGGATCTGATATTCTGCTCCCAACTAGAACTTTTTTATTAGTTTTAGTAGTTTTTTGTAGATTCCATCCGATATTTCTATCTAGACGAGCATGTCATCTATGAATAACAAGAGTTTTACTTCTTCATTTCTGGTCTGGATGACTTTTGTTTCTTCTTGAATTGAATTGAGGTTTTGGAAGTACAGGGACCTGAATTTTAATGCCAACTCTGCCATAACTCACTGTGTAACCTTTGGCAAGTCACTTTTCCTTTCTGAACCTCAGTTACCCTGCAAACCAATCTGTGTGTTCTTTCCCAGTTCTAACATTCAGTGAGACACAGAATGCAGGCAGAAAGGTATTAGCAACCTTAATCCACAGCTTCCTGCCTCCAGGTTTATGAGTCCTACCCTCTTCCAGTTAAGTGATTGACTCATTGTGCTCAGGACAATTGGGTTGAATTAGAGAGTGTCACCTTTCCTCCTCCCAACTTTCCAGTGAAAGAGGGGAGAGGCTGTATTCAGTCACTTTTTTCATCACTCGTTCTGCTGCCTCCTGTTGGCAAGGCCCAGTAGTCTACAGGTTGAGTTGTCTGTTTTCCAACAAAAGCTAAGGCCTTTAACTCATGAAAATATTAGCTGAGGGCCACATACATAGAGAAAGCAATTTCATTTAATTTTGAAAAAATTTTCCTTTTAAACACAGTCTATTCTCTCACTTTTGAATTCAGACCTTATCAATCATGTAAGGTTATACTGTGCTGAGATAGGGTAGGCTTAAAAGCTGAAAAGACACAGACCTGTCCTCCAGGAACTTAAGAATCCAGCAGGAGAATGGTCCCTCGCTCTCCATCCATAAGGGAGAGGGATGAACAAAGGTACACTGGACTATGTTGATGAAGGCCTGAATCCTTGAAAATAGGGTTTAGGCAACGCCAAGCCATGGTGGGAATGGAGGATAAAGCAGACCTTTTTATTTTTTTGAGTCACGCTGCATTAGGCTCTTATTCCTAGGTGTGGGAGATGCCCTTCCTTCTGGGAAAGAGCCCACCTCCCATCAGAGGAAAGGCTTGTCCCCTTCCCTGGCATCCAGGGCATCACCCAGCTCTGCCCAATCACATGTGCTCCCCTCAACTTCTGAATCCAAAGCTGGTGATACAGGAACTATGCAAACCCTTCCTGGCAATGGAAGGCAGCAGCAGCTATGTCGGATCCCTGGAGAGAGTGGTAGCACATCCAGTTTCTAGAATTCAGAATCATCTGTTCCAACTCTTTCATTTTACAAATACACTATGCAATAAATGAAGGCCACCCAAATGAGAACAGGTAAGAGCTGTTTACTCAGAGCTTGCTATAGCCAAGGAATGTTTCAACAGCGATGCCAAGGCCTGCAGGAGTGGAAAAGCTTTACAGTAGGAAAAAAGGAGCCTTCAGAGATTCCTTGATCGGAGACTAAGGGCGTGGGGAAGCTGTCGGTGGGCTGACCATGAGCAGAAGCAGGGCATCTTGTGGGACTGGTTACAGGTGCATATTTGGCTTCCTCTGGTTCACACTAAGTTGGAAGTGGGGACAAGAATTAGGGAAGCTGTCAGCTATTAAGCAAGTCCTGACCATTTGGGGCCAATTGCTGCAGGGGTTAAGATTTGGCTTCCTGGGCTGGTTATGGTAAATCATGGTTTGGTTTCTTGGAATGGTTGCTGCAGATTGTGGATCTGAGTTCTATTTTTATATGTGGTCGGGCCATTGTGCATTTGTATGTTCAGTCTCTCAGCAGAAACTGAGGTCTGGAGAGAGAGAGTGGCTCCCTCTACCAAGGTCTAGCAGCTAGGAGTAACCAGAGCTGACATGTCAACCTGAGCTTTAGCATTTTCATCTTGTCACCTCCAAAGGAATTTTACATTTTCCTGGTTGAGGAGATAAGGTTTAGACCCTAAGGGGAAATGAAGTTCAACACAGATGTCATAGAGATAAATTGCACCAGAAAGTTAAGCGCTAGTGCAGCTTGACAGGAAGGCTCATCGCTTTCTTCTCTAGGCAGAACCACTTCTATAGGTAGTGCTTTCCGTGTACTGGGCCTTCCAGCCAGGCAGCAAAGCAAAGTGGTTAAATGCATGGTTCTCCAGTCGGCCTACTGTGTTCGTATTTTACTTCCACCGTTGTTAGCTGTGTGAACGTGAACAAGACCTGTTACCTTTCTGGTCTTCAACTTCCTCATCCGTGAAATGGGGATGACAGTGGCACCTAACTCATCATGTTCTTGTGAAACTAAACAAGCGGACACTCACAACACGCAGAGAACAGTGCCTGATACATAGCAAACGCTGGTACAAGTCAGCTGTGACAATTTCATCTAGTCCTCATCTCAACTCAGTGTGCTAAGTAGCATAACCCCCACTTTTCAGATAAGAAACTAAGGATGCTTATATCACTTGTCCAAGGTACAAGGGACCTTGTACCAAGGTAGTGAGTGTCAGGATTTTCATTCATGTCGCTATGAAGCCAACGCTCTTTACTCCTTCCTAAGGTGCTTCTGAAAACAAGATATCATTGCTGGGAAAGAGGACAGTAGAGTAGGAAAGCATGTAGGGCTGTGGTGTCAGGGTGCCCGCATTCAAATTGTGGTTACACAAATTACTTACATTTCTGAGCACATTGTCACTCGCAAACTGGTAATAGTATTACCACCTCAAGGGGTTGTTTTAAGGGTAAGTAACAGGAGGTATGTGATGTTCCCAGTACAGTGCCTGGCACATGACAAGTACTTAATAAATGACAGTGATTGTAATTACTATAATTGGAAGTGGCAATTGTAAACCATTCTTTAATATCTGTCCCATTAGGGTGACCACCTCAGGGAAGATGTAGATGCCTGATCACTGCACTGTACACCTGAAGCTGAAGCTGAACAATAATGAATGTCAACTATAATATATATATATTTACAAGAAGCAGAGTACAGCATTAGGAATAGAGACAGTGGAAATGTAATGGCTCTGTGCGATGTCAGAGGGGTAGTAGATGGGGGAGAGGGGTTATCGCTGTGTGAGGAATACAAATGATAAACGTTTAACTATTACATTGTTTTGTACACCTGAAACTAATAAAAAAAATGTTAACAACAACAACAAAAAAGGATCTGTCCTCCTCAATGGTCCACCTGCATGAAGTTTTTCCTTAACCCTTAACCTGCCTTGACCTCTCCACTGCTGAATTCCTCCTCACTACCATGGTAGGTCAAGCAGAAAAAGGAGGAAGAGATGGATCCTTCAGGAGAGAGGACTAGAGATAGCAAAGTCAAAGAGGTAACCAAGAGGTAAAGATGTAACAAGACAATGGTAGCATGGAGTCCCCAGAGAACAAGGCTTTCCATGGCCCAGACTTTCAGAAAAGGCAGAAATGCCTCCCAGGAAAACAAATGGAGGAGCGTTGTCCTCAGCCCTGTGAGTCAACCTCAGACACATCCATCTGGAAGACTCACACCATTGGCACGTAAAACCAGCCTCCTATTGCCATCCAATGTCTCTTGGAGGTGGTGGTTCTAATTTTAACACTGAGTTCAGTGAAGTTGACTTCTCAACTCTTCCTTGAGAGTTGAAGCTAAGTTGTTTGTCACACTAGTCAGAGAAAACCAGGAGACATGTGACTGGAGAATCTGATAGAAGAGGGGTGATATAGGGTAACAATCTGATAGAAAATGGGTGATTGTAATGGGGAGCATGAAAGCAGAAACTGCCTTGTTTTCAAAGGAACATAAAAGACCATCTCTTTCATCATCCTGCAAGGTAGATATTATCATCCGGTTTTCCAGAGGAAGAAACTGAATTCCAAGATTAAGTTTTACAGCCCAAATCTCTCCAGTAATAAGGGTAGAGTCATGATTTGAATCCAAGAAAAAATATATGAAAAAAAAGACTCCTAAATGTTTGAGTGGTTATCTGTGGTGGTGGGATTATGGGTGATTTTAATATTCTTCTTTATATTTCTCTGTATTTTACAAATTGTCTCCATTGGGTAGTTGTTATTTGTATAATGAGAAAAAAGTCAATAAAGTAATTTAAACAAATTGGCCCAGGCTGAGGGCTGGAAGCAGAAACCAGAAGCAGGCAATAAGGAAAGCTTTCTGTAGGAGCCAGGGTGTCAGCATTGGGGTGCAGAAATTGGGGAAACTAAGCTGCTGAGCTAGGGGTGCAGTTCAGAGGAAGGTAGGGAGAAAAGAGGCAGGCAGCCCAGGCCAGGATTTGAGGTCCTTACAGCCCAGGGAAACTCAATGTGAAAGGGGCTTGGAAAGAGAACACTGACGTAATATGTAGTTAGTTGGTCATGAAGACGAAGACGTGATCCAGGGATAACCTAGATCCTGGGGCCAGACGGAATCCAAATGGGAGAGCCTCAAAAGAGGCCTCAGGCACCTCCTGGTATCTACATTTTGCACCTTTGTGTTCTTAACCCTTACAATAGTGACTCCTGCCCACTATAATTTGTGTTGCATCAAGATCTCTGTAATTTGTTTTGCATCAAGAGTATGGGAACCTGAAATGAGAAAGAAAACTGGGGTACAGAGAGGATGGTATTCAAAGCCAATAAGGTGAAAGCAGGGATGGCTAAAGCCCCTCACTCAGTCACAGTCCCTTTATATGGGGGGCAAATTCATGCGATCAGAGACATAAGAGAACTAAACAATAGAGCTAGGAAGGTGTTCAGCAGGAGAGGAAAGGCCCAGATTCCCACTTGCCTCTTTCTTCCCCACAGGGGCGAGAGGTGCCTAGGTAACAAGAGATTCAAGCTCATCCCCACCATTGTTTCTGCTTCTGAAACATTTTCCAAACTCCAAGCAGCTATTATGCAAAGAAAACTTTATTCGTACAAATGCATTTTGACCACACAGGACTCCATGGTTGGCAGATGCACAAGTATAGGACAGGGGAGCGGGGTGGGGATGTTCAAGTAATCACAAGACAAGTCTGTAATTTCACATCAGAACTTCTTCCACAACCCACAACTAGTGGCCATTGTTTCAGTTTTAAAA
The DNA here is from genome assembly GCF_057876585.1 of Rhinolophus sinicus. Lineage (NCBI taxonomy): Eukaryota > Metazoa > Chordata > Mammalia > Chiroptera > Rhinolophidae > Rhinolophus > Rhinolophus sinicus. Next base: position 21,869,085 of record NC_142511.1, read on the forward strand.
TCTCACACAACACTGATAGCCAGTAATGTCCTTAATTTAATCAAAATAAATACCCTCCACTCCAGCCACTCCTCTAGAATGTAGAGAGTTTGTTTGCTGTTTGAAAATGCATGACATGCCCTAGTCAGGTTATAAAGATAATCATGAATGTTTTTAAAGACTTACATTTAAGTACAAAAATAAATAACTTAAATAGCAAAAATAAATAAATATGTTAACTAATAAATATATCCAACAGTAGAAAAGATAATACCAAAAACTCATATAACCGTGGTCTAGATTAAGAGGAGGAACACATGAAAACACCCACAATAAGGAAACAGATATTAAATAAATAACATACACAGTCACCAGCACTAAATGATATAACTAAGAGATGGTGTTTGAGGTCATGCCTCCACAGGCACTACGGACGGGGACCCTCGGCCAGGAACAGTCAGCAGCGTCATCACTTTCCTCCTACTCCATCTTGTCCATCCATTGCAGGAGTATGTCTATCTCTCCCAACGCTTTCACCACCGCTTCCTGAGGCTGAAGCTGAAAAACACACACTTAGGCAGTGAGCACGTCACAAAGAGACAGCAAGTACCCCAGAGATAATCCTCTCCTTACATCGGCAGATCTGTTGGGGATTGCAAGCAGAGCATTCTTTTCAAGACGGGAGAGCTTGAAAGAAGTTATGGCACCTCCTGATCTCATAAGAGATCATTGAGCCCATCACACTGGTCTTACATAGAGAAGTGGAGGCCCAGGGAAGGTAGCAGAATTGGGACTACAACTCAAGCTTCTTGAATCACAGAGATCAAAATAGTAAGGATGTTCTTTGAAGGGGTGTGTGTGGGTGTATGTATGTAGGAGTTGCCTACTGTGCATACTTCAATTAGACAAATGCTTATTGCGCTAAGCATGAGCTGGCTAAGGACACAGAAATGAATGGTACAACCCTGCCCACAGGGAATTCACAGCCGTGTAAGGGAGACACGTAGAAGCAGGTACTAAATGTGCTGTGGTGAATAAATGATGGAGTCCGCACAGGATGACAGGGGAGACACCTAACTCAGAGAAGTAGCAGTACCTTCCTGGAAGTGATGCCTAGGCTGAGTCTTAGAGGAAAAGTAGAAATTAGTCAGTGAGGAGAGGATTCCAGGTTTTCCTGGCAGATGCACAAAGGCACTGAGGTGAGAAACAGCATGACGTGGGCATGTGTGAAATTGTGAGTGACTGTTTTTGAGAGTATGTATAAGTGTGTGAATGTTGGAAACTATGGCCTCTTGTTTATGCATCTGGAAGATCCACATGTCTCTGGAGTGACTTGATGGAATCATGGCCATTGTCTCTCGATTCCCAGAGCATCTTCCAGAGAGCGAGCACCCTTCTAGAGCCTGGATAGGTGTCCCCGGGGGTAAAGCAGAAGGATAGTCCACATGACCTCAGAGGGCTATTAACCTGAGGGCTACAGGATTTCTACCAGTATGAATATCCATTCCACCCAGCTATGATCCAGTTCTAAAAATACACTCATCCCAACCAAGACCAAAATTGCATATACCATTTGGAAGCGACTCAGAATCTGGCTGTATTTCTCCATTGCTTCCTCCCCACAAGGGCATAGCATACGTGCACACTGAAAAGAATGCCAAAGAATAATAGGTTTTATTAAACATTCTGATTTTCTGCCCTTGCCATTGACATGTAGTGGGTGGGAATTCTACTCCATTCCTATAGAAAAGTCTTTTCAGACCTCATGGTTTGCAATCACTATCCTAATCATCAGAAGAAGAGGAAACCAGCTGTTGAGGCTCACATACAGAGCTCATTGCTTCTTTTCAGAAACAGGCAGCACCGAAAGACTTTGTGATCATGGCCTCCCATCTTGCTTGCACCTCCCACCCCAGCTCTGGGCTAGTCCCCTCCCAAAGAGCCCCTGGGAAGTGAAAGTTGGATTCCTAGATCCTATTCAGACCCTATCTTGAGACTGAATCCAATGTCCTGCTGATTGGCTACCTGGACCCAAGATGCACTAGTACACCATAGATACCTCACCTACAGAAAAAGCTTAATGACATGGATGAAAGATGATTATCATTAATATCAAATAGCTAGCATTTTATACTTCTTTAGACTTTATGTATGGAGCAGATACCTAAAAGTCAATACAACTGAGTTTTTATTATCTAGTCACATGGCTCAACACAGATTATTGAAACTTTTGGACTCAGGTTTTCCATCATTAAATGGGGGTAAGAAAGAGCTTGGTTGCTAAGTCATTGAAGGTGTGTGCTGAAATGGATCCTTTTACCCAAGACCCTTACTCACACATAGCCGGAGTTCCTTCTTGATAGTAAGAAAAGAGTTGGCGAGAGTGCTGATCTTCCGGAGGATATGGTGGCCAGGGATCTGATGGTTTTTGAATACCGTGTCCAGGTAGAGTCTCAGTATGTGGCGGAGGAGGCAGCACCGATCTGCAGGCTACAAAAAAGACTAGTATGTTGGTGGGGGGAGAGTGTCGAGGGACAAGACCCAGGGTGATGGAGATGCCCCTGATTCATATTTCCTCCCAGAACTCCTATGGGCCAAGCACATACCTTTGTGTCTTGCAAATATTCAGACTTGCTCAAGATGCTGAAGTCAATGATTCCATCTATCGCTTGCTAAACAGAAGAATGTAAGGCAAAAAAGGACAGATCATTGACGGCTGCCAGAGTCTGAGACATCGAGACCTCTCATGCCCTCCTTACCATGGCCCAGTGAGCAATGTCCCTTTCCAAAACACTTTTAAATTATGAGCTACAGATGTTTTCAGGGAATGCATTCTCCTGGTAAGGGATCCCCAACCTACCTCTTTTCGTGATCATGCTGCTGGGGGACAGAGAAAGACAAATAGAGAAGGGCAGAGCTGCGGGGGGTGCCTCCCTCACATACCACTCTGTCCCGTATCTCCAAAAATCCCTTTCGCATTTCCTGAAGGTTTGTGGTGATCACACAGGTCCCCACATGGAGTGTCTTCAGCCCAGCAGAAGGTGTCCAGAAGAGATGAAACACAGCCGTCAGAAGGCAGAGGGGGAGACCAGAGCCTTTCATCTTGTGCCAGAATCTGAAGACCACAGAAGCTAGGAATTCAAAGGAAAGAGCATGACTTACTGATCTCCCCATCTCATGTCTTAAGAAGCCAATCCAGTCACCAGGGACATGCCTCCCCCAGATGTCCTACGGGGTGAAGCTTAATGACTTTATCTGATTTCAGATAACCTGCTACATTCATCTAACTTCCTAAGACAAACTGCGGAGCCTCCTCAAAGAGCAGCCTCCGGGTGTTTGCTCAGGGTCTGAGTGCATGTTGGTGCTACAGGTCCCAGCTCCTTTATTCTGGCCCCATCCCAGCCCCATCATCATTGACCAGCAGGTAAGGTCTGAAGCAGCAGGCACTTGCAACAAGTAGATAGAGGATGGCATCGCAGGGAAAATGTCAAGACTTGTTTTGGTGAATCAACGTATATAGTCTTCCATTCCAGAATGCCAGTGTAGCTCACCCTTCTGGTCCCTTTAGACCCACAGGGGAACTGGAGGGAAACAGAACTCCCAGAAGCTGTTGCTGAGCCACCAAAAACACTTGGGGAAATTTGTCTGGATTTTATGGCCACGCCCAGGACAGAGGAGCTTAGCTCTGTTTGTCATTTGTCTGAGATCAGACGGGTTATTTGGGGAGAACAGATTTATTTCAGCCCTGGAGACAAATAGAAAGTCAATGATTTCATAACAATACTACCGCCAGGGAAAGGTAAGATCTCATGGGCAATCATCCCAGTTCCACCTAACACTTCTCCACCCTCCTGAGGTGTCTGGACTCCACAGCGCCCTCTGCAAGAAGACCGTAGTTAGGCAGACCTGGGATGAATCCGAGAGCACACTTTCCTGGCCCTCTAACTCAGGCTGAAGGTCAAGGAAGTAAGTGATCCCAAAGAAAGAGAAGAAAGGCAGGAGGAAACTCATTTCTTGGGGTGAGGCTTGCTCTGTCAGATGGCACTTTATAGTGTCTGCTGAGTTTTAAGATAAAATGATACGGGCTGGGATTAGGGTGAGAAGAGCGAAGCACTCATCTCAGGCACAAAATTTAAGGCACCAAAAGTCTCGGTAGCCAATGTAAATAATAGTTTAATACAATATCAAAATTAAAGAAAAAATCCATGATAAACAAAATATCGATATTTTAAATAAAGACAGGATCTGACAGTGCCACGCTGAGCCATATTGGAACCCAGGACAAAAGGGAAAATGAGTTCTCCTATCTACTTACACACAGCGTATGTTTTTTTATGTACTTTTAGTGATTAACTTTTTCCCAGAAATATATGATGAAAATATTAGTGATGAGTCTTCACTAAGAAAGTAAAATTATAATAAATTCTGTTTGGGGCATAAATAAAATATTTAAATTTACGATAATGTTGTGACTTGTAATACAGCTACTTTTTAATTTTTTCAATATTTCACAACTACTTTAATGTTTTGGAAAAATAACATACATAGAATACATAAAAACGTATGTATAAGGGACGCATCTTTCCTTTTGCCGTGGGCTCCAATATGGCGGGGCACAACACTGATAATCATTACCACTTACTGAATATTTCCTATGTGCCAGGCAATATGCTAGATATATTTTATATCCATGTCCACCTGAGATACTGCCAAATATAGGAAAAAGGAATAAACAAACCAAACTCTAAAGAATCTGAGAGAACTCTGAGTTGGAAACAAGAGAACTAGGTCCAAATCCCTGCTCTACAGTTTCCCATCAAGGTAGATTGTCCCAGTTTGGCCAGGACGGACAGGGTTCCTGAGACACAGGACTTGCAATTTTAAAATTGGAAAAGTCACAGGTAAACCTGGATGAGTTAGTCACCCTACATCTATGTGACCTTAGACAAACCAGCTCCCCTCTCTGAGTTTTGTTTTCTTAACCCCAAAATGGTGATAAAGTTACCTGGGAAATTTGTTTTGCCATTTAAATAAAATAATGCATAATTTATACACCTAGCACATAATGAGTGATCAATTCATTTTAAATAGAGAATGATGGTAGTTGCCTTGAACATAGTAGGTGTATAGTAAATATATGATAAATTCAGTAATTCAGCATTTATCGAGCATTCACTGTTTTGACTGTTATTCTAGGTAGTGGACTACAAAGATAAACATAACAATTCCCTACCCTTTAGGATACTTTGTCCTAATGGAAAGGCCCCTTTAGAAGTGGCCCTGAACACACCTAGGTCAATGATTGGCAGAAATGGGCTGATCACCAGAACTGTGTAAATAGTGGAGGTAGAGGGAAAGTTCTCTTACCTGAGCTCAGAAAGGGCTGCTGCTTCTGATTTCCTTGAAGTCTGTTTGAAAGCTTAGAGTGCTTCCAATTACTTATATACGTGTGTCACATGAAGGAAGGGAGCACCCAGAGGTGAGGGCTGAAACTCCCTTGGAATTTCTCTGGTGGCATGGCACTTCCGCCCATCTGAAGACAGTTTAATTTCAGGCTGGATTACGTCAACATTTCTAAGGAAGCACTTCTTAGGAGGTTACTCGTCATGCATAGTTGTTAGAGAAAAGATGTGCTCTTTCTTTCTGGCTCCCTCCCAGAAGGAAGGTGAATAGTATTTAGGACTGAAAAGATCACTGAATTACAGAACTAAATAATTCCAGGAAGTGCTTTTGCCTTCTCCTTTAATTCCAATTCTTCTTAAGCAGGCTTCTCCCCAACCACAGACATGGTGGGCTTACTCCCACTGTTTTTGCTTTGCTGTAGCTATTCCCACCATGTCTCCCCAACATTGGTCACCTTCTTTCCCTTGCTAAAGAGTGGGTCCCAATTCTTTATTCCTGAATTACTTCAGACCACACCAACCCCTCCCTTCTCTGACTTCCAATAGCAGATTTTTCTTTGGCATGTGAGAGATTCTAATGTTGTCTTCTGTTTCATGGTCCTCGGCCTTATTTCCCTAACGACATTGGAAGATTTTTCTTAGACAGGGACTAATGAATCCATCAGGGAGGAACACATGTCCGGGCAAGTTTAAATCAGAGCACTTGAGAAAAACTGCATGCCATACTTCATGCTCTGAAAACTACCAAGTGGTAGAGATTATAATATATATATTCCTTTTCAACTTATTTCCTACTCAATATCTAAAACTCTGAAGTCCTGTATTTGAGTCCCAGGACTACAGGGTGACTTTGGCATATTATTTCACCTTTCTTGATTTCAGTTTACATATCTGTAAAGTGAGAGCAATATTTTATATTGTATAAAATATTTTATAAAATTTTCTACATGAGATAATGTATCAAATCCTTTCCAGTCTGACATTCAGTGTCATTATGATTCTTTGCTCATCTACATTTTGGATCAGAATACTCCTGTTAATGTCTTCTAATGTCTTCCTAAAGGTCCTTTAAAATGAAAACCATAACTTTTCATTGTAATGCATGATACATGTTGAAAATATGTGTGAATATCTAATCTAAATATCTCTTGAGCTCATGCCTATCCTCCATCACTGGTGCTAAGTAAACAACTTCTCATGATCATCTATGACTGATTAAAGGAAAACTGAGAAACATGGTCTGACAAGAATACTTGAAAGCAAAACTTTCAGAAAATAGAAGCTGTACCAATGCCAGTCAATTTCTTTTCATTAGCCAAGAAGAACCCAATTGTTTCTGTTGTTGTTTTAATTTTTATTAGTTGTATAATATCAAATGCCAATTGTTTTGTTTTAAGTTACCCATCATGATTAATTAAACTTAGCTGTTCACGTGCAATCCAAATTTTACTTCAATAATCAATTCTCTCTTTTTCTTATATCAAAATACTTTATTCTTTTAACATCTGTTGAGTAGATCCCATTCCATTTTCTGTACAGACACCAATTCAGCTTAATCTCCTACAAAAGCTTTCCTCACCCTAACCTCTCATTCTCTCTCTCTCTCTCTCTCTCTGTCTCTCTGTCTCTCTGTCTCTCTCTCTCTCTCTCCCCCCCCCCCCCCATTTCTCAAGGCATAATTGATCCCTCCCACCTGTGGACCTCTGGTTTATGTTACATGTGATAACTGTTCTTTTGTGCTTACCATGGTCAAGTGCATTTTTGGTTATGCATCTGTATCTGCCACTGGCCTGAGACCTCCTTATTCATCTACATGGTCCCAACACTCAACAGTCCCTAGTAGGTGCTCAGTTATTACTTGATGACCATTGAATGCTGACATTGATTTAAAATTGTTTCTCCTTTATGTTACATCCTAAAGCTGCAGGATCTCAGGCTTGGCTAAACCTAAAAATGAAGACATACAAATGAATCAGTAATTACCAAACGGCCTAAAATTAGACTGAGATAGGAGGATGGGAGATGAGAGGAAAGACAAGCTGGTTTGAGGTTGGAAGGAATATTGGTCACGGTAAGGAGTTTAGACTTTATCCAAAAGCAAAGACTCATGAAGGCTTTCAGCAAGAAGCAATGTGATTAGATAGGCTATTTGAAGCAGCTAAGACTGGTAATCCCAGAAAAGATTTAATTATGGGGAGACTTAAGAGAATTTAAGTACATTTAAAAAAATGTTTAGAGACTAATTAAATGTATAGGTTAGAGCAGGGGTGTCCAAACTGCAGCCTGTGGGCCAACTGTGGCCCGCAATCCATTGTTAATTGGCCCACAGCAAATTCCAAAAATATATTTAGTTTCCTTAAATAAACCAGGTGAGGCAATACGTACTTCACCTCGAGTGAGTGGCCCGGCTGTTGGTGTGTTTTACCGCATATGGCCCTTGGTGGAAAACGTTGAAAAAGTTTGAACACCCCTGGGTTAGAGAGAGAAGGAATCAAGGATAGTAAAAATATATCTATAACTTGAACCATATGAATTTCCATTTGTGTAGGTCAAACTTGGTCTGATATCAGCATTGTCAGATGGTTCAACCTAATAATTATTAGGATGATGTGTAGAGTATCGTAAGGCCAGTACCCGAGCTTACATGTTAAATGCCCTGTATACTGTAATCATTTATATATAACATATCATGTATACATGCTACTACATATGTAATGTACATATTCTCATTTGATTCTCATAAAATCGCACTAAGAACATAAGCTTCCTGAGGGCAAGAATTGTGTCTGTCTTATCCATCTTTATGTTACAAACACCTGGAATGGAGCCTCGTTCATGGTAAGCTTTTAAGAAACGTGTTGAATAGATTATTATTTCCATGAGACAGGTCTTATAACCCAATTTTCTGATGAAGAAACTTAAGCTTGAAGGTTGAATGGTGGGCAGCCAGTTGGCTCAGTTGGTTAGAGCGCAGTGCTCATAACACCAAGGTCGCCAGTTCGATTCCCACATGGGCCAGTGAGCTGCGCCCTCCACAACTAGATTGAAGACAATGACTTGACATAGAGCTAATGGGTCCTGAAAAAACACACTGTCCCCCAATATTCCCCAATAAATTTTTAAAAAGCAAAAAAAAGTTGAATAGTTTCCCCAAGTTCACCCAGCCAGTAAATAACAGAAGATATTCAAAAAATAGCATGTCTTCCTACTGTTTTTATTGATGTGAATGTACTAAGGCCCAGAGGGCAACATAAAGATCAAGGTGACAGTGGCAGAATGGGAACTTCGACCTAGGTCTCCTAATTTAGAATTCATTACTCTTTGCATTAAACTGTGTATCCTTACAGACAAGAGGGCCCTGGAAAAGTGGTGGAAATGGGGATGCCAGGGAACAGGATTCCTCATTTTATTTCTGGGCCTATGTATAAGGGAAAGTCCCAACAAGATGTTCAGTTTAGATAACAGACCACCCATCTCACCTGTCTGAGAACCTTCTGCAATTAACGCACTGAATCTACAATAAACTAAAGAATCTCTCCCACCCTAGCACTTTCCATCATCCCTCCCAGGAATCCTGAATCACTAGGATAGTTCCATCCTATCATAGGCAATACCCAGCTGCTTGAGTTCCTGTCTCATAGGCAATAAACAGCGTGGGTGTAGTTATGGAGTTTGAGAAGCAATGAATTGTTGCAACTTATCCTCAAGTCCTAGAATCCAAAGATTTTCAAATTTCCCAATATAATGAAATTCACTGCTTTTTTCTTGGAAAAAATAATTTTAATCATATCATGTCCAGGAACATGTTCATTCAGCATTGCTAATAATTTCCAGAAATAATTGCAAGTTATTGGCACATCTTCTGTAACATGACCTTCTCCCTCAAGTTGTCACATAAGGATTAAAGTGAAATAGGGTTTTATTGTGAGTCTCTGCCCTTTGCAAGCTGGCCCCTAACTGCTGGTACAATCCCAGATCCTTTAGAGAAGACAGTGGCCAGCAGTGAATATGCTCCATGATTTAATTTGTGGGGGACCCAGGGACTCCCCTGCATAATATCTTCTCCAGTAAGGCCTGAAGTGTTCATGGATCTTCTAGGTTAAGGAATTCTACCCCAGTGACAAGGATTTCCTTATATAATGATAGGTTATCACTCCCTGACTGTTAGAGCTAGATGTGACTTCAAGAACACCCATTCTGACTCCTTCATTTTACAAATGAGGAAACTATGGTTTGCATGAGGTCTCTCAGATGGTAAATGACCCAGAAGTTGAAATCAATCAAGTGTTCTTTTCAATAAATGACACTCTTAACCCATTATGAACTATTCCTGCAATAAGTAGTGTCCCTTAAAAAATGAGACCAAGAAAGAAGGGTTTCCCACCATCATTCTGGCAGAAGAACTGAATCATCCAAGGAAAGAACATAGAGGGAGTTGACACTGAAGCCGACATGGGACTGAGAGCCAGAGGCCCAATCCTAACACTTACTTTCTCACCACCAACTTTCAGGGTCACCTTGGGTGACACAAGACTAGTCCTTACACCTTTCAGGCACTCATTGATTCACCAATAAAATGAAGACTAAAACCTACCTGGCCTGTCTGGCTCACTGAGCTGGCAGGAGGATTTTATGTATATGCATAGTAAATCTTTAATCATAAAAGGTGATTTTTATTACTCTTTGTGTCTGATAGGATAGATTTTAAAAGCCATCCTTTCAATAAACATTGACTAAATACCAATTATGTGCAAGACACTGTAGTGGACGCTGTGGGGATTAGTGATGCCTCAGTCAGGTCTCTGGCCTCAGTGCAGGGACAAGGCACGCACTTGCAGGACCACAGAGAAAGCCAGTACTATGGAGGAAGCAGGAAGTACGTGCTGAGGAGCACAGAGGGGGGAGGGCTCCCACAGAGGAGAGTTTGAGCTGAGCCTGGAAGGACAGGAAGAGACAAAATGAGCAAAGGTGCTAGAGAGAGGTAAGGAGAGTGGAGTGCAACAAAGGGCATTCAGGACAGAGATGACCAGAGCAGCAAAACTCAGAACATATTTGCAGACTAGCAAAGGGACTAGCTTGGCGGGAGCTGCATTTCATGTACAGGAACAGCCGCAGATCAAGTTGGAAATACGGCTTTTTCATCAAGGACCTAGAACATCATGCCAAGGGATGTGAAATTGGACTGGGAGTCTAGAACCCACGTGCCAGCTCTAGGCTTCAGCCCACTGTGTGGTCTTAAACATATATACATATAAATATCACTTCTTTCTCTGAGCTTCAGTTTCCATCTCTGTGAATTGTGGGGAAATAAATGATTTCAGCTTTTGGATTCTGAATTCCTTGTTTTCCTCCTAAGACAATAGGGTCCTACAGTGGGGAGAGATGTGGTAATTGCCGTGCAGAACCCCGAGATCTTCAAAAGCAGCACAGTTGTGGGGACAGAGCCAGGAGTGCAGTTTCCAGGCTCTCGGCCTCACATAGACAGGTGCTGGCTCAGGTAGTAAATGGCCATCAACTGTGATTGGATGGCCATCAGCTGTGGCTAGTTGGCCGTCAGCTGTAACCAGTGAGCCATTGGCCACTAATATAAGTGCCGTGGCTACGCTAGCAGAAGAATGGTAGCTGAGCTGGCAAGAGCGGATTGCAGTTAGAACGGCGGGTTGCAGACAGTGTGGCTCCTGCTTCCTGTGTCTCCAGCCCAGCCGCCAGCAAGAATATAATGGTATGACTCCCCTACCTATGGCTCCGTGGATGTTCCTTTTTGGTCTCGCCATATCCTGCGTTCTTACATGGGGAGCGGGACCAGAGACCCCGCCTGACACCCTGCATGACACACCCTGCATGACAGCAGTGCTTGGCACATTGTTAATGTTTAAATGGGATGAATGGGGGATGATGTGACTGTGGTGGAGAAACAGGGGTACATTTTATGAGCACAAGAAGCTAACTTGACGAAGTTGGGTTTCAAAACTGGGGGTCAGCGTATAATCAGATCTTAATTATAAAGATCAGCTGGGCAGAGGAGAGAAAAACAGAATCCCTTCTCATGAAATAAAGTCAGTTTCCTAACCAAGCCATTTTGAGGCAGGAAACAGTTCTTTAGAAACCAAGAAGAAAACCTAGCCACTCCTTTTTTCCCACGGCAAATCCTGAGTTTGCAGTGCAGGGTTTTCCCTATTTTCTAGCTGTCACTGTGGCTGACATCCAGTTTTCTGCCCAGTTGCATCACTTTGCAGGGAAATAGCAGCGGAGTCAGGGTTCTGCTGGAGGAAGAACCTCAGATCACTGGTAGCCAGGTAGAGAGGCCTTCCCACTCCCCGTCCTGCAGTGCTGGGAACTTTGCAGCCCCTGCTCCCTCCCTGCAGGGTAGGGATGGGCGGAGCAGCTGACTCCATGAGAAGCGTGCATTTTTCTGTTCCATCTTCAACGCCCACAGAATGAGTGACGTCATTTCCCTTTCCTCTTGTTTTCCGTCATGCTCTGTTTAACCAGCTCAACTTGCTGTCATTCTTTCTTCTGAGAATTCCTTTGACATAGCTGGGTCCCCAAAGTTGGCTAATTTCTCCCTCTCCCTCCCTGCAAAATAGGAGCCACTGGAAAAACCTCCTCTGGACATAAAGTCTGGGAGCAAAACTCCAGACATAGCCTTCAATTACCAATTTCCTCCCCTAGGAGAATAGTGATATATTCATTTCTTCTTTTAATTCCACAAACAAACATGGAGACTCTCCATGTGTGGGCACTTAGTTGAATGACCCAAGCGTACAAAAGTGGAAACACATGGTCTCTTGGGACCTCAGAGCATGGTAGGGGAACAGACCCTCTAATGTAGGAATTCTTAACCTGGGAGAAGGTGGATGGGAAAAAAACACATCCTTTTTTCTACCACTAACCTCTAATCAAAATTTAGCCTTTGCTTTAATTCTGAGGCTAGGAAACAAATACACCATAACAGTATTAGCAGTACCTGTGACTTCCTCACTGATAGAAATCATGGATATTTTGTATCACATTACAGTTGTTTCAAATACCTCAAAATATCATTATACTCATCACTGCTTAGAAATGTCAATAGTTTGTAGGTCCGCTGCTAGATCCTGCTAATGAATGCATTAATAAAGAAGCACAGTTAGTATTATGCTACCTTTTGTCATTTCTATGTTTTGATAGCTGTATTCTATTTTATATATTTAGAAACATTATTCTGAGTAGGGTCCAGAGGCTTTGCTGGTGTGTCAGAGGGGTCCATGGCACACAAGATTTTAAAATTCCTGACTCTAGTGGCCACACAAAGGCCCATGGGTATGGCGACCATACCTTCCCAATTGTGAAACAAAGTCTGAGACGAATGATATTTATGGGGGTGAGAAGAGAGACTGTTTGTTATCAGGACTTTCCTAGAAAATTCAGGGTCTACATTCATCACTGGCCTTGGTGGGTGGATGGGGGCTGAAATTACTTCTGGGGGTCAAGGAGGATATCTGGGCTGGTTTCTTGGAGAAAGTCCGGTTTAAGCAAGGCTTCGAAGAACTAATGATTTTATGAGCTTTGGGAACGGAGAGACTGTGGCAGGAGCAGAAGGTCCCTTGCTCCTTACATCAGGAACAAAACTCCTGAGGCCAGAGAGCACTTCTGTACCTGAGGGATGGTGTCCCTCTGTGTGTATGGGGGGGGACAGTGATTGAAGAAGGGGGGTTAGCACTTTGTGAGGGGTGTAAACGTCTAACTATTACATTGCTTTGTACACCTGAAACAAACAAACAAACATCTACAAATTAAAAATAAAAAAAGAAGGTTGAAAACTGTCGGTGCAATAAACTGGGAACATCAGACTGAGGAAGCTGCAATCTGAGACTTTGCATTTCTAAGAATCAGTGGCTTTTCCTTTGGTAACCTACTCAGGGTGTGGGTCCATATCACACACGTCACAGGAGCTCCACAGACTTGCTTATGGATGCATTCCCCTAACAAAATTCAAAGCCCTTTCTCATGTCCTGGTTCCCTGCAGAGACTGCGCTCTCTCTTGTATCCAGCGATTCTCACGTTAGACATCATTTATAGCTACCCGGGCATAATCCCATTGCCACAACCAGATGTTACCACAGAGGGACGTTGCCTGTGCTCTGCCTCAGGGGCAGCTCATCCAGAGCTGCACTGTGCTCTTCTTGGGCCAGGTGTGGGGGTTTGGAGGCATTGCAGCCGTGAGGAAGAAGAGATGAAGTTGGTGCTTCTTGGGGCTCCTTCTTCCCACTTACAGGGCTGCTGGACCACGTCACCCCCAGGTGAGCTGGGGCCCAGGTTAGCAAGATCCCCAAAGGGCTGGTAGTCCAGGAGAGAAGTGGTGGGCACTGATCTTCAGGATGCAGGATGTGGAGTTAAGGACCAGAAGACAACCATCAGGGACAAATCAAAACCAAAATCAGGAAGGCCAGACAGAAGGGAAAACATTTGCTATCAGCTAGAAACAGGGACACCAAACAAGGGGTAGAGGGTCCCAGAGGGTAAAAGAAAGACTAAGAGATGCCTAAAGCCAAAAGTCAAAGCCACACGCTTCCTCCGAGAGTGTGCTACCTAGACAACTGAGGTTGCATTTGCTTCATTCATTCATTCATTCATTCATTCAAGGATTATTTATTTACTGAGTGCAGCCACTCACAAAGTAGGTGTCCCCGAGGAGCTCCGTCTGGAGAGAGGAGATGGATGCTGAGATATCTCTGACTTTTCAAGAACCCGAAAACAACTCTGGGTCCCAGGGAGCACAAACAGAGGGTGGAAGTAGAAAGAAAGGAGCAGAGAGAAGAGTGCTTTCTGTCCTGAGGGTGAAGCAAAAGTTCTGGGGAGGTTAAGCCTAGGCTGGGGCAGAGATAGGACAACAACAGAACGCATTGGCTGGCTTTTTTTGTTTGTTTGTAGCACACACTGTGTGCCAGGCACTAAGTACTTCATAAAATATTAACTCATTCAATCCTCAGGCAAGCATATGAGATAGATTTGGTTATTTCATTTTCCAAATAAGGAAACTGAGGCACAGAGTCTTCTTAGAGTGTGTTGGAAAACGACCAGACAGAGGCATCCATCTAGGGGCATGTTGAGTCAAACTTGTCTCCTGGTCTGAAAACTGGATTCTGAAGCCTCTCCTAGGCCCTGATGTCTGGATCAAGCCTCATGCCCATGCAAAAGAGACGTCTCTTGCAACACTCAGATCTTTACTGATGTGGCTCGGTGGCAGAGACGGGGCTGAGTGTCTTTCAGTAACAGAACGGGAAGTATAGAATATCTCTACAACACTCTAGAGCTCATAACAACTTTTTAAGAAATCATCCTCCCCCAGACTCTGGCCATTCATGATATGCTGACCCCTGAACCTCCAGGATCAGTTTGTGTCTGCTTTTCACAGACATTCATTCCCAGCTGTGTGGGAGACACCAAGTGATTCATGTGTACCATGGGTTGTGCTACCGTGTTTCCCTGAAAGTAAGACCTAACCGGACAATCAGCTCTAATGTGTCTGTGGAGCAAAAATTAATATAAGACCCAGTCTTATTTTAGTATGATATAAGGTTGGGTCTTTACTATCCTATCCTGTCCTGTCCTATCCTATCCTATCCTATCCTATCCTATCCTATCCTATCCTATCCTATCCTATCCTATCCTATCCTATCCTATCCTATCGGGTCTTCTATTAATTTTTGCTCCAAAAGACGCTGATTGTCCAGCGAGGTCTTATTTTTGGGGAAACAGGGTAGACATGAGAGGAACAAGGTTTAGACAGAGTTGAGGAAAGAGTCCTACACTGGGATGAGTCTGTGACAGCAAAAGGACAGAGCACAGGTGACAGGGTATGACAGGGTGTCTGAGTAGCGGGGAGAATCGGGAAGGTTGCCTGGAGCCTAGCTGACCCCACAGAAACTGCAAGCACCCATATCAGGGACTCAGGTGAGGGCCTTCTGGACATGCAGACCTAGGAGAAAGCGCCATTGGCCCCGGCAACCATCATTTTTAACGAGCACAAATTATACATCTACTATAAATGGTACCTCAAATCCTCGTAATAATTTTACGAAGCAGCTATCGCCTGCATTTGGACACATGTGGAAGCAGAGGCTCAGGTTAAGGAAACTGCCCAAGGTCCCACAGTAAGTGACAGGACCAGGATTTCACACAAAAGCTTATCCTTCTAGCCATTTGGCCAAACTTCTGGGCAAGTGCTAAAGGACAGCTGCCCTGAGCATGTGTGGCTGTCAGTGATTTGCTCTGGAAGGTGAAAGAATAGCGTGTCCTCCAGGAGGAGCCCAGACACTCAGCTGGGAGTGGAACATTGTGTGACACTTTCAGAAGCTGACCTCTGCTGCTTTGCTCTGTGTTGGTTCATAAATTCCTGTGTAATTTCTCATGCGTGTTGCTGTTAAGTCCAGACGCCTTTTTGAGCATCTGGGTTTAATGGTCTGCATTTCTGGCATCCACTGTAGTCACCTAGAGCCTGGATTATATAGCCTTGGCCAGAACAAAGTGAACTCGCCCAGCCAGCAGCGAGGGGGAGAGCACTAGAGCTACAAAGACTAAACCTGGCCTGGTTTCTAAATCTGCTGTCCCTTAGCCATGCGACCTTGGGCAAGTCCCCCCCTCCCCCACCTACCTGAGCCTCAGATATCTCACTGATGATATGGAGATAAGACCTCCAACCTCTTCCTCTCCTCTGAGGCTTGAATGATATCATTTACCTAAAGTGCCTGGCACTGTCCTGCCATAGGCTATGAGTTCCCTCCCCCTGCACCCTAGCAGTTGAAAGTGAGCCCTAGATTTCTCAAGGGTGCCTGCTAGGAACTGATGGAGGACTGAGAAGGTATGGTTTGGGAGAGAATTTTATTTATTTATTTTTTTTATTTTTTTAAGTAATGTTTCCTTGTAAGGCACAATATCTTTTTTCTTTCTTTCTTTCTTTTCTTTTTAATGGGGAATATTGAGGAACAGTGTCTTTTTCCAGGGCCCATCAGCTCCAAGTTGTTGTCCTTCAAACTAGTTGTGGAGGGCGCAGCTCAGCTCCAAGTCCAGTCTCTGTTTTCAATCTTTAGCTGCAGAGGGCACAGCCCACCATCCCATGCGGGAATTGAACTGGCAACTCACGCTCTAACCAACTGAGCCATCCACTGGAAGCTCAACGGCAGCTCATTGTCTTCAGTCTAGTTGCGGAGGGAGCAGCTCACTGGCCCATGTGGGAATCGAACCAGCAACCCTACTGTTCAGAGCTTGCTCTCTAACCACCTGGGACATTTGGCCACCCCAAGGGAGAGAATTTTATACTTGGTTCCTTAGAGGTATTTATTAAGCACCAACTCTGTGAAAACAAAAACAAAAAACAACACCACTGCCAAAAACAAAAACACAACTCTGAATAATCAGAACACATTCTTCAGGTCTGGACAGGTAGACAAGTGAAGTGGTCAAAATGAAGTAAGCACGGAAGAGATGATAGATAGATAGATAGATAGATAGATAGATAGATAGATAGATAGATAGATAGATAGATAGATAGATAGATGATAGATAGATAGATAGATAGACTCTTTTCCTTCAATATTTCTTTCTCCTTCTCTTCTACTGCTACATCTACAACCATTGATATAATAATAATTCTTTCATGCAAGTACAGCTCATTAAGCCAGTAAGCCTTTCTCTGCCAGCCTCCCAGCGTGCATGCATGACGTGCAGACCACATTGCATGGTGATTGAGGGACCAGGCTTTGGAGTAGAACACTCTGACTTTGAAACTGTTAACAAATAAACTGAGGTATAGAAAAATTTTATATGTTCATTTGAGCAAAAATCAATTTGAAACAGGCAATGCCAACCCAGAAGGGTTAGGAGCGCTCCGCTGAAGGAGCCACGGGAAAGACTTTCACAGAAAAGGCTAGGCCGGCCTGGTGGCTCAGGTGGTTGGAGCACCCTGCTCAAAATACCGAGGTCATCAATTCGATTCCCACATGGGCCAGTGAGCTGCGCCCTCTACAGCTAAGATTGTGAACAGCGGCTCTCCCTGGAGCTGGGTGGCCAAGAGCAGCCCAAAAGTCCGCGTGAGCTGCTGTGAGCAACCAACGAATGGGAGCACAAGGCTCATAATACCAGAGTGGAGGTGAGGAGTCAGAAGAAGAGGGCGGGGTGGGGGAAAGGTGCAGAAGCAAAGAAAGGATATTATTTGGTTGGCTACAGCTTAAAGCCGAGCTGGTTGTTTGGGAGTGGTTGTCCTTAGTATTTCGATTTCATAACTTGAGGCATTTCTGGATTTAGATTTTTGTTTGCTTCTATAGGCTGCTGCCATGGCATTAGTCTCACCACAGTCTAATGACCTCTTTGTTTAAGTAATTTAACAAATCCCAGTTCCAACACTAGGGCTGCATGATCCTAGGTGTGTTGTTCAACCTTGTTAAGCTTCAGACTTTATTTGCATAATTGGTTTGGTCAATAATCTTCACTTCAGTGGATTATCTCGGAGGGTAAAGGAGAAGGCAGAAGTAAAGTTTTCACGCCTGTGCCTGGCACATAATGAGTGCTCAACAGGTGTACATTATTGTTGACATTAGAGTTCATTCTGGAACTAGGTTCCCTGAATTGGAAGTCCTTGTTTCTCCTGCGTATGACCTGTGTGACTTCAGGTAGGTTACTTAACCTCTCTGTGACCCGGTTTCCTCCTTAGGGCTTAATTATCTCTATTGCTAGGATTCACTGACGTGGTGTTTTTCATTTTATTTCCTTGTCAGAACTTCTATAGAATTGTCATGAGATTTAAATAAAATATGTGTATCCATATAGTAATATATTATGCATATTTCTTAGGCTATTGTCTGGCACATAGAAAGTACTATATAAAAGTTTGCTGTTATTATTGTTTTTATTTTATCCAGATTATTTATTCAAGAAATGTGATATAACACCTACTAAGTGCTAGGCACTGAGGAAACCAAACTATCCTCATCCTCCTGGAGCTTCCAGAGTGGGAAAACAGATAGATATAAACAAAATAAGATAGTGGGACAGCAGGGAAGGGGTATAAGACGTGCCAAAGGTGGGAATTCGGGGTTTCATACTTAAACAGGATACATTTTCAGTGAGGCCTGAAGGAGGTGCAGGTGTCTGGGGGAGGCGCACCCCAGGGTAGTCATAAAAGACAGAAATGCTATGATGAAGCTGGTCCTGTCATCAGCTAGCCGGCTCAGGATGGATGTCCACCCACGGTCACATCGGAAAGGTTGGGTCCTCTGAAGAGCCTGTCAATCCCATTAATGCATAACACTGGAGGGTTTTGTTTTTTTTTAACCCTACCTCAGTTTACACATGTGCGTGCCCACAGAATGCAATAGCCCTAAGATGAGAACACCTGGTATGTATGAGGAACACAAAGGGGCCAGTGAGGCTGGGTCGGTGGGAGCCGGGCAAGCAGGAGGGTGCGCGGTTCGAGGAAACAAAGCTGGGGAGGCCGTGTATGCAGATAGGAAGGCTCCCCAGGCCATTGGAATGATTCTGGCTTTTAACTTGTCATGCACAGTAGATAATATAGAGGTCAACGTCCACATTGCAGACCACTAAGAACCAAAGAAATTACTGCCCCAGTAATTCAGGAGAAACCTTGACCAGACTAGCTCTTGGCTTGGCGCTCTTCACACTACACCCTGTAGCCTCCCCATCCTGGGGCTGCAGGGATGGTGGATGTGGCGGGGAGTGGCTTCACCTCACCTGATGCTCACAGCAACACTTTGAGACTGGTGTGCTATGTCTCCATTTTACAGAAGAAGACTTAGAGACATAAGTGATTTGTTCAAAGTCACATGGGATTGGAACCAGGTCTCTCTGACATCAGAGGTCCTGCTCTGTCCACTAAAGCACGCTCTGTGATATCTCTTTCTCAGGTAGGAATAAGGAAAGTGTGCTTCAGCCAGCCCCTTTGTGTTCAGCCGGTCACAGTGTGGATGCTGATTAGGGATAATGCATAGAAAGTGCTTATTTCAGCATCTGGCACATGGCAGAAGCTCAGTGTTTCATTGTTATTGTCGTTGACCATCTGCGGAGTGTCCATCTAGGTGTTGGTGCCCATTTTAGCATCTCTCCACTCTACCCAGGATATCCCATGCCTGGGGCTGTACGTGTTCAGCTTTGTCACCATGACAACCATCCCTCTGTCAGAAACACCCTTCTCTAGCCCCACATATATACCCATAGAGACGAATTTAAGGTCAGAGAAGATGTAGCTACGAGGTCTGACAATTAAGATCGCAAACTTGTTGTAACGATGCTGATAATGTTTTTTGATATCAGAGGGATTATTCATTATGAATTTGTACCAACTGGACAAACAGTTAACCAAGTTTACTATTTGGAAGTGCTGAAAAGGCCGCATGAAAAAATTACTAGACGAAAATGACCTAAACTTTTCACCAACAATTCATGGCTCTTGCATCACGACAATGCACCAGCTCACACGGCACTGTCTGTGAGGGAGTTTTTAGCCAGTAAACAAATAACTGTATTGGAACACCCTCCCTACTCACCTGATCTGGCCAGTAATGACGTCTTTCTTTACCCAAAGATAAAGGAACTACTGAAAGGAAGACGTTTGGATGACATTCAGGACATCAAGGGTAATACAATGACAGCTGATGGCCATTCCAGAAAAAGAGTTCCAAAATTGCTTTGAAGGGTGGACTAGGCACTGGCATCAGTGCATAGCTTCCCAAGGGGAGTACTTCAAAGGTGACCATAGTGATATTCAGCAATGAGGTATGTAGCGCTTTTTCTAGGATGAGTTCATGAACTTAATTGTCCGACCTCATAGGTTGGGAGCAGTAAGAAAGAAATGACAGAGAGAGGTAAAGACAGAGAAAGTGAGACAGAGAGGAAAGTCAAAGACACAGATAAAGAGATCAGGCGTGAAACGACGTCAGGGAGTTGGCCGTCAGAAGCCCTCCGTTCACCTTCTTAATCATCACATGCAGGACAAGGTGCTGGAAGGGGACTTTGGGGACCCAGTTTGGGACCCTCCTCTGTACTAACTCGCCTTGGACTCAGCAAGTTCTGATCTCTCTCTAGGCCTCAGTTTCCCCAACTATTCATTCTCGTTAAGGCCCCGTTCATTTCTAATAGTCACTGTTTATGATTCCTTGACTGACCCTCCCTGAATCAGAAGACACTTCCACTAATTGTTAAAAAAAATAAAACAAAATAAAGAGTATATTCAGATAAATCAGTCAGTACAATATGCACTTACAGAATATTGCTCAGCTCACATCAAAGACATGGGAAAAACAACTTAAAAATAAATTAGGGGGAAGCCAACCCTTTTCCTCCAGGATGGCCCACAGGACCTTTCAATGGACATGTTTCATTATAAATATGACAGTAGAGTATTAGGCTGCTTTCAGGTGGGATCAGAGAGCCTGGGCTCAGCCAGTGGGACTTTCAGCTGCAAGGTGAGATCCGCTCAACCTAGATTTTTCCTCTGTAGTACCTCAGCCCCACAGGAGAGAATTCCAAATCAGCAGAGAAGTTTCTTCAAAAAGACCCTCATTTGCATAAGAATGGGATCTTCCACATTTCCCTCCCCTTCAAAGTGGCCTGTCTCCTACTGGAAACCTCACAGGGCTGTTCACCCCAAAGTAGTCAGGTTCCTTGTCCTCAAGCAGTGGAAGTTCCTTGATGATTCTTGCCAATCCAGGCCAGAACGAGATCCAGCTCTCCCAGAGACTTGATGGCGGCAGATCTGACCTCCAGCTGAAACCAGGGAAATCATCATAAGAACCCGTCTTTCCAGACAGTGTAATTGTTTTCAAATCACTTTCCCCGTGTTTTGGTCCTCACAAGGTTTTCTTTTTATCCGTCAATTATATTTGCACAAAATTATTTTCCCAACAGGCAATGCAAATTGTTTTCCACAAACAAGCAGTTAAATCATGTTAGCAACTTGTAAACAAAATTTTAATTTTTTTATTATTTGCCCTCTGTTTTTCTTTTTCCTGTTTTTCCACAGGAAAAAAAAGAAAAAGAAAAAGAAAACTTGCCTTCCTGGAGAGTTCTTCTGCTTATTTTCCTTTTCACATTAGCGTTAGAAGGTCCCAATCACAGGGTGCTGTGCAGTGGGTAGGGGAAGCGTGTTGTCCCTGTTTGACATATAAAAACACTGAAGCCCCTAAGGATCAGTGTCCTACCCAACATCACACACAGCAGGTTGGAGCGGGGCTGGAACTAAAACCCAAGGCTCCTGACGCACTCCACCTCTTCCTCAGCACACCAGACGGAGATGAGAAGATCCAAAATATGTCCGGTGGAGCCAGACAGCACGGGATCGAGTCCTACCTCCACCGCTTAGTTGCGGTATGAACTTAGCTAAGTTACTGCCTCAATTTCCTAATTTTGTAAATGCAGATAACGGCTCATAGCAGTGTTGTGAGGAATAAATGTGGTAATACCTGTAGTGCGCTTAAAACCATACCTGGCTCATAATAAGCACAATATGACTCTTAGCCATTGTTATAACATTATCCTATGGAACCTCTCCACAAAGAAGCAGCGTTCTGAATAGACTCCCCACCTCCTTGCTAGTCGAAGCATCATTTGGGAGTGTGGTCTACATGCAGGCTCACCGGCCTCGTTCCAGACCTACTGGTCCAGAATATGCCTTTTAACAAAATCTCCAAACGACGCATGTCAGAAGCACAACTTCTCCCACCACCTGTGTGTGAGACGTGCACCTACATCCACATGAGAAGCATGCTTTGCACCACACAGAACACTCATGACGGTTACAGGCCACCGTGATACCTGGCCGGTAACATGTTTCATGCATAACAGCTTCCAATTCATGGGGGATCTTTGCTCCCTCTGTGTCACCCCCATCTTAAACAGTATGTGCTTTCCCCCAAAACTTAACACAGGTTAAGTCTAATATGTGAGGGCATAAGAAAATGGTGAAGGGATAATGGGGAAGGGGAACCCAGGAAATTAGCAAATAAGAACAACACACTGTTTGCAGACACTCAGAACTGGGAAGGCCTGCAATAAATACGTGTTGAGTAAAGGAATTAATGTGAGTGGAGAGGAGGCAGAAGTCTCAGTCATGTCATTGCTATTTTCCTCATCTTCTCCTCCGCCCTTACCTGATTGTAGTTGTCATGGATGATTCTGGTTGCATTGCTGGCTTCCTGCCCACAGTGACACAGCCTCTGCTCCTGCTTTGAGAAAGTGGAGGCAGCACCCATCAGAGGACCTTTCCACCCTGCCCTTTCCACCACTTCCCCACATGGCGTGACATTTCTCCTTCCTCCCCAGGTGAGAGTCAGGTGAGTAAACTCAGGTGTGAGCAGCAGGGGGAAGTAAGGTCTGTTTGTAGAGTCACCCTGTGTTTGACCAGGGCTTTTGCTTTTTGTGGGTTGACAGCCCACCAGACTGGAAGGGCTAGGAAAGTAGATGCCAAATCTGTCTTGATTCACCACTCTGTGAATGCAGCACCCTGCAAGGTAGGTACTCAATAAATATTTGTTGGGTTGGTTAATTAAATAATTGGTTCAATGAACCTGAATGTAAGTGGTGCAGGGGTCTTGATTTCTTCTAGCAATTTTAAAATCCAAGGCACAGAATGGTGAAGTAACTTGCCACAAAGTCACACAGAAAATCATTGGCAGGGATGGGGCTAGAGCCCAGGATTTCTCTTGGTCTAAGTTTTTGTTGGTTTGTTTCTGTTTAGTTTTATTTCTGATGTTTGATTTTAATAGATAACAAGGAATTTGGAGTTGATCCTTAGGGATAGACTATACCTGGGAACCACCCAGAGGTTAATTGGTATGGAAACCCCAAAGGGCCAGAAACAAAGAAACTAGGGATATAGCTATGATAAATCTGTAATCTTTTGCATACCCCTCTCACAGGCCAGCCCTGGGATCGCATAAGGCACGCTTTGACATAAGTGGTCATCCCAGGAGCATTATCCATGAGGAAACCTGAGTCTACTAAGGTGTCAGCAGGGAAGAAGCCCTGGGCAAGAAGTGGCCACTGGAAGAGGTTCTTGACAGTGCCCCCGTGGACAGACAGCGCAGGGCGTTTCCTTTGACTCCAGGAACCGTTTCAGGAGGCCAACTGGGGCAGCGCATCCCGGGCTCTCCCTGGGGCAGATGGGAACAGATGCTCAGAACACCAGTGTGGAGACTTACACATTGCTGCAGAGCCTTCTGCATGTAGAGGAAGGAGTTGGCAATGCTGCTGATTTTTCTCAAGATTTGGGGGTTCACCTCCTGATGGTCCTTGAACACTCTGTCCACGTAAAACTCCAGGAGGCTCTTGGTCACGCAGCATACATCTAAGGGCTACAGACACACTTTAGAGAAAGCCCCAGGACCCTCTCCTCATACTATGTTAGAAACCAAAGCAGCCCATTTGTGTGTACAGGTGGGAAGGAGCAAGACAACTAAAAGTGACTTTTTAAAATTCATATTGGTCTCCGAGGGTCCATCTCCTCTTACCAGATCAAAGCTACTCATGACGAAAGCACTGAGGAGAGATTGCGGTTCATCCCTTTTTTACAGGGCCAGAAGATATATTAACAAGGGATGGAACCCAGTCACAGACTAGAATTCTCTCTACAGCATCCCCAACATGTCACCACTAATTTCTGCTTAAACTCTTCCAGGAATCAGGCATCTCCCTTTTGAAAGGACGGACGTCTGAGGAGTTTTTTTGAAAAGTACATCCTTACATGGTGCTGAATTCTGCCTCTCTGCAATGTCTCCCACCCATCAACATGGATTTATTCAATGGCTATTGCATACCAGGCATGTACTGGGCACATATTCCTTCCATTGCAATGACACCCTGGGCACCCTGCTCAACTCTCTTCCAATCTGTCCTTTTTAAACTGCAGAGATCATTTGGATGGAGCTGAGATTTGCAAGAATGGAAACTGATAGCTGTGGAAAATGCCTAAGTCTGGGCAGGTCCGCAGCTGGCAGAGCGCAGCTCTCTCTAATGGAGGGATCCTGAATTCCGGTGGCATAGCTCCCAGCAGATGGCCAGGCTGACTCCTTCTAGCAGTTTGCACCCCACCCTGAGAGTCAGTGAGCTACTTTGTAGATTTATAGCTCAATCTGAGAAGGGAGGGATCTACAGCAGGCTACAGCATCCAACTTCATTAGCATTAAAGCAGCAAAACCTCCTTGGCCCCGTGGGTAGTTTTCCTAGATGGCAAACTCTACTTGCAACACAAAGACCTCTTCCATTGCTCCTGCTGGTTCTCTTAACCAAAGGGGCAAAAAGTTGCACATCTTTGCTTTAATTAAGAAGGAAAGGAGAGGCGGAGGAATATGATAAAGACCTGCACCCTCATTGACCCCTTTCCTTATGCTACGTCAGCTATTTCTAGACCTTGAGAGGGCAAGAATCTGGAGACAGAGGCATGAGATGTGGTTCTAATCCTAACTCAACCTCTAGCTAGTCATTCTCCCTCCCAAAATATCAATTTGCTCATGTGAAGATGATGGTTTTGGAATAGATGGCCTTTAGGGTCACTTCCAGCTGTGATATCCTATGAGTCTCTTACACAGTTGGCTGGAATAGCGTTTAGTAAGAGGCTACATATATTTGCCCAATAAATCAGGCCCAGTACTTCCTAGAAGAATTATTTCATGCAGAGAAGCCCAAGGAAAAAGTAACTCATTGCGAATATACCTTACAATCTGTCACATATAAATACCTGAAAGAAAAAACAACAAAGAAACCGAACCTTTCCAGGATTCCTACAAGGACTGGAAGAGCTCACTTTTAGAGGCAGTTCTCACTTGCCCCTTCTGTAAAGTGAATTATCATCTCATGAGCCAACTGTTTTGTAACACACTTACTCTTATCACCTCTCTCATCTGGAAAATTGGACTGATCTCCACAGCGGCTTCCTTGCCTTGAGTTGTAAAGAACGTCACCAGAATGCCTTTCTAAAAGGTTTTGTCATCATGCAGCCTCTGGCTCAAAACCTACAGGGACTCCCTGTTGCTTCTATTATAAGGTCGAGGCTCAGCCTGGAGTTCAAAGTTCTTGGTAAAATGACTTCAGTGTAGTTTTCCACCTCATCCTCTTCCACTCACCTTCTCATCTCTTGCACCACTAGTATGATTGCCTTGCTGTCCCCAGCGCACGTTCATTGATCTTATACACCCATTCTTCCACGCTCTCCAAACCCCTTCCTTTCTTTTATCCACTAACCCACAGCCTACTCAGCTTTTAAGTCACTGCTCATTTTCTCAGCTTCCCCACGAAAACTTCTAGAACCACCCTAAGCCCTAGATGTCCTGTCCCATTTGAGCATGTGGCACCTCAATCACTCTCTAGGTAAGTGGTACTTCTTTATTTCCTCCCAGGGACTTCTTTTTTATTAAATGTATTGGGGTAACATTGGTTGATAACAATACATAAATTTCAGGTGTACAACTTTATAATACAACATCTGTGTACTCAATTGTGTACTCACCACCCAAAGCCTAGTCGCCTTCTGTCACCGTATATTTGACCCCCTTTATCCTTTTCCACCTCCCTTTCCCTCTGATAACCACCACTCTGTTATTTGTGTCTACAGGGATAGAAAACAAAAAGCAACAAACAAACAAATAAAACCCTCACAGACACAAACAACAGAATAATGGCTCCCAGGGGTTTCAAAGTCCCTGAGACACGAATGTGCCTTAACACATCAGTTGATTAACGAGAAGCCGGGTGCCTTTAGAGGACACTGGAGATTAGGAAAGAGATGGGGACAGGATGAGGATTTCTTTCTCAGCCCAGGGCCACTTCACTGTAAAACTAGCAATATAGAAAAGAGCAGACACAGGTCAGTACCTTAATGCTGTGCAGGGACTCCGATGTGGACAGGATGGTGATATTTTGGAAGGTGTCCTTAGCTTGCTATGGAGGGAAACATAAGAACAGACAAAAGTGAAGAGTGCCCCATGTCTGAGATACAAAAGATGATAAAGAACTTGCTCTTCAAGTTAGGATGTAAGGTCGGCAAGCCCCCTTGCCCACACCTTCACCTTGGCCACACAACTCCACATCTGAACCCATACTCACAATGGCTCCTTTGATTTCTTGGAAAGTCTCTTCTATTTGGTGCATGTCCATGGAAATCAGACATCTCCTGAGACCTCGGGCGTGCACTGAGCATAGGAGGAGTATTGCGCCCAGGAGCCAGAGGGAAACACGCTGTGCCTTCATGTCCTGCAAGAAGGATAGAAAGCAGATGTCCGGTCAAAAGTGGAGAGCAATAAAAGAGGCCCTGACTGAGCACCCCTTATGACCTCACGGGCAGGCCAGGCAGCAACCAAGAGAACAGACTCTGCCTCAGCCCATGGAGTTCAGGACCATGTGTCGCCTCCTCCTCTGGATTTCTTGAATCAACCGAATGTACCCTCCCTCCTCCCCCCCCCCCCACTCTCCCACCTCTACCCAGGAAGCAAAATACAGTGCTCTCTCAAGTCTCAGGGGATGTATTTGTGTGCATGTCACTCTATTATGACTCAACACAACTCACTTTGTCCACAGGGGTGAAAAGTATTGTTTTTAATCAATTAAAGAGGAAAAACAGGGTTGGTAATCCACCCTTGGAATTAGGCAACAGATCTGAAAAACCATAAAAGCACATTTGGTTTTTTATATTTGCCCCTGACATAGGCGACACCCTTTTATTATAAATCCCCACTGCCTGTCTGCTTAAAATCACTTGTCTGAAGCCAGCTATGAAAATGTTGCCTTCTGAACAAGATAAGAAAGGGAGGCTCAAGACATCACCTAATAACTAGTTAGACACAGTAAAGAGAGAGAGAAAGGCTATCCCTGCAAAGGGCAAGTGGGGCGCTTCCCCTCTGTTCCCCACTGAGCCGGGGGGTATGAGGGACATGTTGGCAGCTAGCCAGTCCCTAGACAGGGCCAGACCCTGAGGTGCCCACGCCGCCTCTTCCAATTCTCTCACCCTTCCTGCTCGGTCTTTCTCCACCTCTTTCATTTAACCACTTTAAATGGTATCACATAACACACATTGAGAAAAGTTGCACAAAACATAATTGTACAGCTTGTTAAGTGACGTAACCTGCGCAAGGTACATGGCCACCAAGTGGCAGAGCCAGGATTAAAAGGCAGACAGGCTGGCCCTCTCCTTACCCCGATACCATCCTACTGACAGCTGGAGATTCCAGCAGCTCCCCTTATACCAGACAGAAAGAAATGCATTTCTGGTTGGGTCAACTGAACCAGTGGTGCTGCTTACATTTAAAAAGATATTTAATCCTGCAAAGGATTTAAAAGAAGACGTAAAGTGCTCAGCATAGTTCCTAGAACAAAAAGTTAATAGTAAACTTTAGATTTCCCCCCACTTCCTGCCTTCTTCTCCACTCTCCATCTCTTCTTATTGAGAATAAGGTACCAGAAAGTTCATCCTCTATATGGAGTATCCCTCCACATTCTACAAAATACCCAGCACCTGGGCCACCATAGGCCGTACACAATGATGACAGGTCACCTCTGCAGCGGCGAAGGATACAGGCCAGTATGAAGATGAATAAAAGCCACTGATGGAGGCTGGCATGAGACTCACCTCTCCCTGGGTGCTCAGGCTGCTCCTGTGTCTTCTCTCTGGGTGCTCTCTGGAAAGGGCTGGTCACTTTTATGTAGGTGGATAAGAGGAAATGCTGTCAAGGTTTACTGGGTGGATCCACATTTGGGAGATTGTTTTCCCCTTGTTTCCTCAGTATCTCATTTCCTTAATTGTTTTCTTTTCTTTCTTATTTGAGATATAGCTGATTAATCATTATTAAGAAATGCTTCTTTCTCTGGGTCTTGACATGCAGTTTCTAGGAAAAATAAACTCCCCATCTATATGCAAATGAGAATTTCTTGCGCTTCTGTGTCCAGACAGAAAAATCCAAGTTAGGTCAATTTCCTGAGAGCTGTGGCATGCCACCAACTGTACCTGGCAGGCAAACTCAGGAAAGCACTCTCCTGACAGCCACACCCTGTGAGCTGCCAGCCCTGTGAGACTCTGCAGGTGCCAGTGGCTCCATCACACTCCACCTGCCCAATGCCTCATGCAGCTATTGAGCTGGCAGGCGCCAGTTAAATGCTGTACATTCGTTATGTTGTTTAACTCCATGGGGAACATTGATTTTCCTCAGGCAAAGGTTTCTTTGGCCATCATCTCATTCCTGTTCGTCTTGTCCCTCGAGGGGACTTCATTCTTGATCAATGCAGAGAGAGAACGTGAGACTGGGAAGCAGCGGGGACTGAGAGCAGAGCCGGGAACAGAGCCTGAAATCCTTGCTCTTGGGCCAGAAGACCTGCACCTGTATCACTTTTTACACAAATTCTACACCAGCAATTCTCCAAGGATCGTGGTTTGGGGTGACGGTGATGGAAAGATAGAGTATAAAACGTTTCTTCCCCAAACACAAATTCTCAAAATAAACAGAGCTTGTTTTTACTAAATGAAGCAATTCTGGGATAGGGTGCAATTACGAGAGACTCCACGGGCCCTTTGGACAGCGGGCTGGTGCAGTGGGCTGAAGTCAACTCTGCCCTGTAGCAGACTGGTGGGCAGGGCCCTGGCAGGGACGGAGGAGGGACTGGGAGGACTGGGGACTTCTTATGGGGGAAGGTGCCAGGGAAAGGAGGCCCAGCGGCTGGACACCTTGTCAGCATCTTGGACAAAATGAAATAGAACATGTTGAAGGCAGCAGTAGATTGTAGTGGTCATGAGGTACCTCTGGACTGAAATCCTGGCTCTTCTTTCTCTGTGAAACACTGGACAAGCTACTTAAGACCTTTCTGAAGTGCAATGAAATTGGTAAAATAAAGTGTGAGGATTTGAATTAGCTATTGGAGTTGATCCAGTACTCAATAAATATTATTTATCCCGATGCTGTGTGCCAGGTGCCTGGAAAAGGAGAAGACACCTCCTCGAAGAATTAAATATAAGCTCTCTGCTCCTTCTGGAGAGGGGAGAAAGAGCTACTGTTGAGTCCAGAGATCTCTCCACCTCTACGCCTGCTTCCCCGGGGAGAGGGGTGGGCAGGGGATCTGGGTGCTGGGTCCCATCAGGGCTGAGCTGCCTGGCTCATAGTTCACAGATGGTGGCCCAGCCCCACCGATAAGAGGATTGCATAACGGTTCACACTGACCTGCTTTCACCCCACATTTATCCCCTGTGCTCAGACTGTATGTTCTGACCCAGCTTTCGTTTCCGGGCAAAGATGTGATATCAGGAAGCTCACAGAGGGAGGAACAATGTGTGATGTGTTTATAGCTCCTCTCCAGCACGCAGGGTATGACGGTAGTTGGGACTACAGGTCTGGAGTCAGCCCAGCCGAGGCTGAGTGTCTCTGCTCCCTACGGCTATCAGACTGAAGGCCAACCAGTTTCCTTCTGTGCCTGTTTCTTCATCTGCAAAATGGTGCTAATCGTGCCTACTGAATATTCACCATGTAGGCATGGTGTGTGCAATAAATGACTAAGCCCTTAACACAGAGCCTGGCACATAATAGGAGATTACAACATGATAAGCTTTGGCATTAATTTTACAGCCCCTAAACTGAAGGGAAGGACAGATAATAAAAAATGATTTTTCTCCACCCTAAGCCTCGCTGCCTAACACTTAATATAAAAAATAAGAATATAGACTGAGATGGAATGGCATCCCTCCCAGGATTGCAATCAAACTGTGGATTTGATTCATATACGTAGGGTTATGTCTAGCCTTAGAATTGGGTCTTCTAGAACCATTTGGTCCATCCGTGGGATACCAGAGCTCTAGCTTCCATTTTTTAAATGGGGAAACAGAAACAATGTGAAGGAATCCCAGAGAGCCAGAATGAAAAATGCTCTGTTGTGCTCGCTTCGGCAGCACATATACTAAAATTGGAACGAAAAATGCTCTGTGACATGTGCTGGACACAGTTCTCTCCCGCTTTCCAATCCCGTCTCCCCACTCACTATTCACTCCAACTTCCTGAACCGTTCATGGTGGTGCCAGGGCAATTTCCTCTCCATAAAAGAGGGCGGGCTGCCCATAGCTAAGTGCTAAGTTCTGGAACTCTGACAAAAATGGATCCAGGAGGGATGGGAGTTATCACTTTGTGAGGGGTGTAAATGTCTAACTATTACATTGCTTTGTACACCTGAAAATATAAAAAATAAAAAAATTTTTGAATTAAAAAAAAAGTGAGCCAGGCATTGCACAACTCCAGAGGGCAGCATGCCCACAGCTCTCTAGGGGAATGAGGCTCCGTGGAGGTGAGCAAACTGTGGCCCTACTGAGTGATCTGGATGAAATGGATTAGGTCTATGTGAATAATTTCGGTTATATTAGAGGAAGAACCCATCATTGCGAGAACTATGCAACACTAGAAATTATGGTAGAGAAAGGATCTGAAAAAGAAAGACATCTTGATGCTGATGGATGCATACTCATTTGGGAAGTAAATAGGGACTTAAAAACAAAGAATATAAAGAATATCACTATTTAAAGGTTTTGGTATGTATATTTGGATTGTAACGCTATGTTTGAAATTTGTACAGAGCTTTGAAAATAAAGCAAAAAAAAAAGGCAAATTTCCCAGTTCTGGGGGAACTTAAACCTACAAAATTTCTCCTCTGTTTGGAATTTAGAAATGAGAATCAGAAAAGATATGAGGGAGAACCCAGTTCAACATTCCTATTACAGCAACGAACAAATGGAGCTGTGAACCAGCCCTGCTGTCGCACTGCAAGAAAGGGGCATGCTCTTCTCAGTCTTCCATCTCCTGTCTTCTAGCCCAGTGCCCTTTCTCACCCCATGCTGCCTTCTAATTTCAGAATCAGGTGGAGTGGAATAGAACATAAAGTTCTGGGGACCCTTAAGCCTGTTTAGCAGGGGAGGTGATGTAACTCTCCCAAGCCAAGCTGTTCTGACTTGTCTTTCCCCAGGAAGTCGATGACCTGAGGAAATGCAGACTGGCTGCTCCCGCTCCCGGGGAGGGGAAACCCACCTGAGTCACCTGGCTTCCCTTCTCCTTTTTCTCCCAGGGGTCTCAGTCGAGGCCTATATGACCCAGAGCCTCAGGTCCTGTTTGACACCTATGTCAATGGCTTCAATGGCTCAAATGCCACGAAACAGCCCCTGTGGAGACAGGGAAGGGGGAGCTGGGGAGAAGTAAGGGTAAGATCTAAGCCTTTGCCTGCCTCTCCTGGATCACTGACCTGGTCTCAGTCCCAAAGACCTATCCTCTCCTAAGCAGCCAGACTTTCTCAAATGCAAACGCAGCCTTGGTGCTCCCCAGCCTAAAACTTCCAGCATGGCTCCTGGCGGCCTCCAGGAGAAAGCATAAGCCGCTTCCCATGGCACCACAGACCCGTCACCATCCAGACCTTGTCCACATCTCCAGCCTCATCTCTCTTGATGAGCCCCCCCAGACCTCACTGCCCCCTCACCTACAAGTGCTGCCCTTGCTTTTCTGCCTTGCAAATGACTATCCAACTTTCAAGACTTTGCTGCAATGTGACTTCCTTTGTCTCTCCCCCTCTTCCTTCCTCTCTCCTCCCTCCTCTCCTCTTCCCTACTCCAGAGGGCACTGCATTCATTGCCTTCTATGGGAAAGAAGCTCCATGGAATTGAGCAAAGTGTGGCCCTACTGAGTGACCTGGACGAAATGGATTAGGTCTACATGGATAATTTTGATTCCTCACCCCACCCTGGGTGAGCTGACTGATGTTTCTTCCATATTCCCACTGGATGGATACAAGATGCCCAGTTAACTTTGAATTTCACATAAATACATTTCAGTGCTTCTCCATTGGAAGTTCAAAGTGAATGGGGTGTCCTGTATTTTTATTTGCTAAATCTGGCAACTCTACCCTAGACCCTCTAGAGATTTCAATGCCAGCCAGGGCTAGACCCAGCTTGTATTGGGCCTACAGCTCATGGGTTGCTTTTTAAGAAAAGGAATTTTAAAACGAAAGTGAAAAATTAGGGACAAAATGAATATTTACTTAAAATGAGAAACAAATCACAACAAATTGCAAAGTTTTAAAGCCAACAAATACCACTAATACCACAAAGTCCAGAAGGACAACTCAATGCTTTTATAAATTAACTATCTGACACCTCTGTGTTTGCTTCTTTGATGACAGTGATTTTTAACTGGTAATTTTCTATAAAGAGAGTAAAAAAAAAAATAAGTCAGTCTTTCCTCTGGAATTGGGTTTTTATTATTAATAGTTAGAATGCATAAAACACGGCACAGGTTTTTGTCCTACATACAGAAATTCTGATAAACTCTGCTTCATAAGGTTGCTATCAAAAGAGAAAACAGTATATGATTCATGTCCAATCATGCATATTGCATTATTAAGTAATTTTTTCCATTTTGACTCGATTTGAATAAAAACCCAATCTTTGGCTTCCAGTTTTACACGTCCGGTGCCTGGAAGAATCTTCAGCACACTTTCCTCTGGCTGCATACATCTCAAACCTTGCTTCTCTTCCACTACCCACACACTTCCAGTAAAAACAGTCAGCACTATGCGTAGAAGGAGTATTCCTGGATGCCATTCTTATTCAGATGAGTAGCAATATCTTAACCACACACAGATGTAATTACAAGCCATATAAATCTATTTCTCTAAAGGTCAAATCTAAGTCAACTACTCCTTAGCCAGATCCCCTAGCTATTGTGGCTTTTCTAATGTCACCTGACTTGAGAGGAAGTGTGACAGAGGAAGTCAGACTGAAAAAGGATACTGACCTTAACTGATTAAAGCTAATCTAACATATCTTACTTTTGTGAATTTTACAAGAACATGTGACATGTGAATACATTGTTAGGGTCCCTCCAGGGACTTGAAAGGAGACATGTAAGTGAGGGGCCCAAAGTTTAAACTTTCTTAGCTAAACAGTAAATCCCCCGACCACAGACCCTAGGATAATATATTGTATTTATTTGTATTTCCTAATTTAATTTTTATTTTTAATTAAAGATTTGCATGTACATAATTCTAGAAGGCATATAAGCGATCAAACACTGCAGTCAGTTGCTCCCATCCTCCCTACCCCCGCTATTCTATGCCTTACAGGTGACATTCGGCTTCCTGCTCTGCTATTTAGCTCCATAATTCTAAAGAATACACGCTCATTGTGATTTCTTAACGCTTCAGTTTAGAAATGAACTATTGGTTTACTACAATGGAAGATAATAATTTAATACTTTTATGACACCTCATACAAACATACTCACTTCCCTCCCTCATCCTGCCAATACAAACATATCACAATGGCACTTCTTCTGAGGCAACATGTCATGT
Source organism: Rhinolophus sinicus (assembly GCF_057876585.1). Lineage (NCBI taxonomy): Eukaryota > Metazoa > Chordata > Mammalia > Chiroptera > Rhinolophidae > Rhinolophus > Rhinolophus sinicus. Next base: position 21,902,810 of record NC_142511.1, read on the forward strand.
AAGTCTGCCCAGAGGGGCCTGAACCACTGGGAGAAGGCAAAGCCCTGCTCTCCAGCCCTTATGTCTCAACAGAGAATGAAATCAGATCCAAATGTTTCAGGTGACTTTTCATAGCTGGAGCTAGCTAGACTAACAGTAAAGCTAAGAAGTACTGAGCACATATATCCCCGTCCAGGCACTGTGTGAAGCATTTATATGTGTTATCTCTTTTAATCTTCACACCTACTCCATGAGGAAGATGCTATTTTTGTGTCTATTGTTGTAGAGGAGGAAGCTGAGACTTAAAAGCTGTCAAGTAGCTCGCCCAAGGGCAGCAAGGGAGTAGGCGGGTGGCAGAGTGGATGCAATTTTGACAGCCCGACACCAGCACCACCATTCTTAACCACTTCACTCTGCCAGTCATGAAGGAGCTTCTGGTCCAGCCTTCTCATTTACAGATCAGGAAGCAGCGAGAGGCTCAGAAAGAACTGTCTTGCCCAAAGCCATGCGGCTGAATAGAGGTGGATCAGGGACCAGAACTCACATCCCTAAACTCTCAATTTAGTGCTCTTTTCACTCACATGCTCTTTGTCACCTCTTAAGACTTCAAGCCTTCTTCCTTCGGAAATAAAGACATCTCTTCCCGCCAAGCAAAGAAAAAAAACAGAGCAGCAAATTGCGTAGAGCACGGTTTGAGAGTGCCCTTTCCAACCAACAAATCCAGGCATGTCAGCAGAAACTGTGATTCTGTGGAAATCGGATGTGGTTTTTCCCTTATTGTTAAAATGAACCATGTTCACTTGAAAAGAGTTGCTCCCATGGGCACTGGGAACCAGGGAGTTCCTGGCGAGATCTTCACCTCAGGAGACCTGGGAGGAGGAGGGGGTTGGGCTTGAGGCTGTCAGCTTACTGTGTAATTACAGTAAGTGGGTATCAGGGCAATCGCTGACAGATCTGAAACACTTGAGGCGTGAGAGCAGGCAGAAGGACTACATCTTGCATCCATTACGTCCTGGAGGAAACCCCAAGCTCTTGGGGTCCTGTCCTTTCAGAAGCCAGAGGCTTCACTTGAACTTCCTTCCCTAGAGGATTTTCTTCCCTGAGTTGGTTAAACCTACATCCTATTCCAGGTACAGGTTCACTCAATCTGCCATGCTGAGCAAAAAGCCAGCTGTCAACATCTCTTAGCAGTGAGCTAGAATTTTCAGCTTGGAGCTCGAACTTAAAGCAAACTGTAGTCCTCCCAGGAATCCCTCTCTGGCCACCCTCACGGCATTCTTTTCCCCTCGGTCTCCCCTCAGCCCTTGTGGACTTATTGTATTCTGTTCACTTTCAGTTTACATTAGTTGAGCTGTTCTGAAATCTCTCTCCCATCAGACTTGAAGCTTGAGGAAGACTGAGACCTTGCCTCCCCCATTCCAACTGGCCACCAGATGGCTCCTTTTTTATATCAGCCTTTTACTTTGAGAATCAAAGGTCAGGTTTTCGCTTGGATATAAACTCCATGATGACAGGGATCTTGTGTGTCATGTTCGTTCCTTTACCTCCAAAATTCAGTACATAGTAGGCACTCCATACATGTTTACTTAGTAAATGGACGAATGAATGACTGACAGGGAAAGGGACCTCCCATAGGCATGGACAATTACACGGTTCTTTACTATTTCCCCACACCCACCTGTACGGGGTTTTGGTGAGTTCAGCATGAAGAGTTTACCTGCTAAGCTGAGTGCCTGGTTGGGAGGGGCCCCTGGATTCATACCATAGAAACACTATTCTTTAGTGCCCCTTAGGGGAAGCCCTTCCACAGAAAAATCAGAGAGTTCAGGCCCAAAGGGTTTGCATGCTTCTCTCCCGGTGCCCCAAACAATCATCTCCCAGGAAGGATTGGAGGCAGGCAGCCCTGGCTGTTGAAGAGTTGAATTATACAGGCCTTTTTCTTTCAGTGTGTGCACCTATGTTGAGGATTAAACAAAATATGGTATCAGAAGAAAAAATTCTGAACATGACAATTTACATATATTGAAGAATTATCACACAGAAAGAGAGAAAAAATTCAATTTGGCCAGCTATATCAAGGTAAAATTAATCATTTTGTCTCATGCCCTTGAAGCACAGTAACACTTAGGCACATTTTAAGTGCCAGAGTAACGTTCTATCCCTGAAGCTTTTCTTGTAATACGATTAATGTTTAAACACAGAAAAGGTTAGTCATACACAGACTACAGATCCAAGAAGTCTGATTCATTCCTTTGAGAAATTGGTAAAATATATGGAATGACCCCACAAAACAGAACACATACACACAAACTTTCCCTCTGATGTTCATCTACAGACCTCTAGGAGTCCATAAGCTCCAAATTCAAACCTTGAAAGACATGGATTTGGGTCTAATTTGGGCGGTTACTGGCTGTATAACTTTCAACAGGTAAACCTCTGTGCCTCAGTTTCCTCATCTCGGGAAATGGAGGTGATAATTCCTGCCCTGTTGTCATGAGGGGTGGCATGCGGGGTCTCTGGTCCCACTCCCTGCATAAGAACGCAGGATATGGTGAGGCCAAAAAGGAACACCCATGGAGCCATAGGTGGGGGAATCATACCGCTATAGTCTCACTGGAGGCTGGGTTGGAGACACAGGAAGCAGGAACCACACTATCCGCAACCACTTCTCTCCGCCAACCAACCTCACTTGCTAGATGCAATCCACCGTGCTAACTGCAATCCGCTCTTGCTAGCTCAGCCACCATCTTCTTGCTAGCCCCCATTTTTTGCTGCTAGCGTAGCCACAGCAGTTATATTAGTGGCCAATGCTCACTGGTTACAGCTGACGGCCAACTAGCCACAGCTGATGGCCATCCAATCACAGTTGATGGCCATTTACTACCTGAGCCAGCACCTTTCCACGTGAGGCCGAGAGCCTGGAAACTGCACTCCTGGCCCTGTCCCCACACCCGCTCTCCTACATTACAAAACATATGCTGTCGACACGTGTGAGGGATGATTAGCATACAGGGAGGGGCATTCATCTAGAAAGGAAGAGTTGCCTTTTCTCCCTGCCTATTTACCTAAGAACAGGTTACAGCTTGTTCAGCGATGAAAGTCACAGAAACAGGGAAACAGATCTGAAGCCAGAAGGGAGCTGCTCACTTGGTCTTTCCATTGGGTTTGTTCAGGCTAGTTCTGCCTGTGGAAGGGTCTTCCCAGCACAGGGGGCTTAAATCATTCTCCCTTAGGAAGAAGAAGGGGCAAACATTTTCTGGCTACTGGGGATCTACAGCCCCACCGTGACTGGCAAAGCCAAATGATGCTGAGTTACACGGTGAGTGCTGGGCTGAGGATAACCAACCCTTCTGGGTTGCTGAGGACTGGGGTTTCCTGGGACACAGGATTTTCAGTCCTAAAGATGGAAAATTCCTAGGCAAACCAAGAAGAGCTAGGTTTGAGCTCTGGCTCTGACACATTAGTTGTGTGACCTTGGGCAAGTCCCATAAGGCTATCTTCTGTTAGCCTCAGTTTTCTCATCTATAATATGCGGGCAAATGAGGATGAGACAATATGATATATAGAGTATCTCCTAGTTGAATGCGGAAACTCAGTAAATGTTTTTTTAATCTGAAAATGCAAACAATAGAAACATATCTTAATGAGGAGATACTGTGTTTTCCTCTTCTCCCTCAGTCATCCTCCCATTCACAAATACCATCTATCCATCGTTTCATGCTCTCCAAAGCACTTTCACACATGGTATTGCTTTACGAGGTCTGACAATTAAGTTCTCAAACTTGTCGCATCAGTGTTGCTAACCTTTTTTGGGTTATTCATTTTGAATTTGTACCAACTGGACAGTTAACCAAGTTTACTATATGTGGAAGTGCTGGAAAGGCTGTGTGAAAAAGCTAGACAACATGGACTTTTCACCAATAATTCACGGCTCTTGCATCACAGCAATGCAACAGCTCACACCACACTGTCTATGAGGGAGTTTTTAGCCAGTAAACAAATAACTGTATTGGAACACCCTCCCTACTCACCTGATCTGGTCCCCGATGACTTCTTTTTTACCCGAAGATAAAGGAAATATTGAAAGGAAGACATTTGGATGACATTCAGGACATCAAGGGTAATATGATGACAGCTCTGATGGCCATTCCAGAAAAAGAGTTCCAAAATTGTTTTGAAGGGTGGACTAGGCACTGGTGTCAGTACATAGCTTCCCAAGGGGAGCACTTCAAAGGTGACCATAGTGAAATTCAGCAATGAGGTGTGTAGCACTTTTTCTAGGATGAGTTCGCAAACTTAATTGTCAGATCTCATATACTCAAAATTCCACCTAAGTAGGGAAGAAATCTTTATCTCCTTTTTCCAGATGAGAAAACCGAGGCTTGATGATTAAAGGATCATGCAACCAGGCAGAGCTAGAACTCCGACCTAAGCACCTTGACTCTTAGTCCGGGCCTCTTCCATCAAGACCACTCCCCTTTTCTCCCCCATGGGGCAGCTGCTGTAGCTCCCCTCAACCTGGGGGACCCAGGCTTATGGAGACAAATACTCCACTGATGTCAAGTGGCAGTGTCAGGGTGAGGACCAGGGGAAGACATTCCACTCTCACCACGTGTGCTCATACCCATGACCGTTCCTTGGCACCACGGTGAGAATGTTCCTTTCCTCTGAAGACATGGAGATTCTGTTAGAGCTCTAACTTGCTTCAGTCAGGTGCTTCTTTAAAAAAAAAAAAAAGTTTTTGTTTAAGTATAGTTGGTATACAATGTTTTATTAGTTATATTAGTTTCAGGTATACAATATAGTGATGTGATATTTTTATTCCTTACAATGTGATCACCCCACTAACTCTAGTGATCATCTGTCACCGTGCAAACTTATCACAATATTATTGACTATATTTCCCTTTCCCTTTCTCACCCATCTTCCCACCCTCTCCCCTCTGGCAACCATCTCTTTGGTCTCTGTTTCTTTGAGTCTGTTTTTGCTTTGTTTTGTTTGTTCATTGGTTATGTTTATTTAGATTCCACAGATAAGGGAAACCATACGGTATTTGTCTTTCTCTATCTGATTTATTTCACTTGACATAATACCGTCCACGTCCATCCATGTTGTTGCAAAAGGCAAGATTTCATTCTTTTTTCTTGCTACATAATATCCCATTGTATATTTGTACCACCCCTCTTTATGCACTCATCTGTCGATGGACACCACGATTGCCTCCATGTCTTGGCTATTGTAAATCATGCTGCAATGCACATGGTGGTGCACATATCTTTTCAAATTCGTTTTTGTTTTCTTCCAGTAAACACCTAGAAGTGGAATTGCTGGATTGGATCCTTCTCAAGAAAAATGGGAGCCTTGTCCCCATGGCCTTGTGTTTTGAGAATTCCCTTGGCAAGGAGTAGTCTGTGGAACCTCCAAGTGGACCTGGAGGGCTGAGAGGGTGGATGGGAAGGAGGGCAGAAGCACAAGCCATCCCTTCATCATTTACCCATTCTTATCCTTCAGTCACATCTCCTCCCTTCCAGACAATGCACAGTATTATGTCTGTTTAATAACATTTTCTCTTTTTTAACCATTAGAAAAGTAATCCTTGTTTGGTATAGAAAAATTGTGGAGACTGCAGAAAAATGGAAGGAAATAGAAATGGTCACTCATAGATAGTCATTCTCTCCAGGAATAACCTTGGTGTCTTTTTAAACTCAGGATCACCTAGAGAAAAATGTTTCTAGGGTGTACACAATGACTTATAACCCTAGGCCCTAACCCCCATTAGGGCCCTAACCCAAGCCCACCTTATTTACTCATATATTCAATCAATAAACACTCACTTGGCCCCTACAACATGGCAGGTGCTGTGCTAGGTTCTGGAGACACAGTGGTGGACAGTGCAAACAGTCTTGGCCCCCACAGACCTCACAACAGTAGGAGAGATGCTATTAAACAGCCGTTGTCCTCACATCACCCTTACCATTCAAGAGCTGGCCTCTGTGCTGACACTGTCAATGTATCCTTTTACTTCATCTTTGTATTCTTTTATTTCATTCTTTTATTTCACCTTGTGAGGAGGTACTATTTTTAGCCACAGTACACAGATTGAGGAAACTTAAGTAAAAAGAGCTTAAATACTTGGACAAGGCCATAGAGCTAGTAAGGGAGGAGCTAAGGTTTGGACTCCCAGAGTCCAACTATGTGAGGTGAGGGTTATGACAGCACTGCCCTGGGGGAGCCTGTATAGAAGGACCTCACCGGGTCCACAGGTCAGGGAAAGCTCCCAAAGGAAGTGAGATTTAACCAGAAACATGAGAGGAGTACCAGAAAAAAAAAATCTGAATTTCATTTTCCCCTAGACCAGCCACTAGACTCCAGCCTCTGCCGTCAGGATTCTCGCCCTATCTTTGCCCTTAGCTGCAGTTCTTCAAGGCCTCCATCTGCCATCATAATGTGTCTTGTTTTTCGGCCCTTCTATCCTGGAGTATTTCCCCTTCACCTTTCTCAGTTCCCACTGCACTCAAGCCTCTTATCCTAGACCCTGCCTCAGCTCAGTCTCTCAAGGGCATCTTGGAAATTCCCCTCACCCCAAACTTTTTCAATCTTAGCCCAGAACCCTGGTTTTCCCAGCACCAAATATTAATCACAGTTGAGGCTAAAAATACTCAAGTTCCCCATAATTCCAGGCAAGGTTCAGCCAGGAACGATGAGGGGAAATCTGGGACTTTTCACCTCCAGGCCATCCCAGAAAGGCAAGGCAAGTGCAAGCCCTCAGGAAACTTGAGGAACCTGGGCACCTCCTCCAAATTAAGGTGCAGACCAAGCCTCTTCCCAAGTACAGCTTTCATTCCAGTGGGTGCAATTTCCCTCCAGCTTTTCCCCCAAACAACCCCAGGTCCACAGGACAAAGAGAAGGGGAATGCTGATCCCAGGTGACAGACAACAGAGGAGTCTGTCGCTGACTCACTTCTGCCTCTCCATAGCTCTGCCAGGGCTGAAAAGCTCAGAAACACCTGCATCCACAATGCCTGCATCCACTTGCTACAGTGGAAGCCAGTCGGAGAGATGCTGATGGCACTGGACCAGGGACTAGGAAAAGATGCACCCACACTGTTAGCTTTGAACGCACTTCCTCTTCTAAAGGATTCCTCTTTTGGGAATGGTACCTCAGGGAACTCCCAGAGCCGAAAGAGGAGTAGTATCTGGGACGGTGCCAAGGTTACTCAATGTCCCATTCAAGGGAAAAGCCTAATGGGAGAGTAAAAACAACTTTTGACAAGGACAGCTCTACCTCCAATAGCTGCAGATGTCATCGTCATTGTCATAATAGTCATAGAGGCAGCAAACACTTAGGTCGTGCTTACTATGTGTGAGGCATTGTCTAAAATGCTTTATATACTTGAATTCATTTATAATCTTGGGTCTAAGAGAACCTGCTGCACTGAGGCCCTTTACAGGTGCTGGGTCCTACTGCTTATCTGGTGTTTTGGTACCATCATGTTAATTTACAAAATCTGTTTTATCACCACAACTTTCATTGATTCAACATACTGAGCATCTACTATTGTATGGGAATACAAATACATAATTGTCGTGCGGGGCGGCCTGCGGGGTCTCAGCTCCCACTCCCCACACAAGAACACAGGATATGGTGAGGCCAAAAAGGAACACCCACGGAGCCATAGGTAGGGGAGTCATACCACTATAGTCTCACTGGAGGCTGGATTCACACGACGTGCGACCTGCTGTCCGCTTTTCTGCCAACCGACCGACTCCCCCTCCCCAGTGCAGCTGCGGCAGTTATATCAGTGGCCAATTGGCTAACCGGCTATAGCTGACGGCCAACTAGCCACAGCCAACGGCCATCTACTACCTGAGCCAGCACCTTTCCACGTGAGGCCGAGAGCCTGGAAACAGCTCTCTGGGGCTTTGTCCCCACAACAATAGTTCATTCCCTTAAAGAGCTAAGAGTCTAGTGGGAAAGACAGGCAAATAAAAAGGACAATTTATTACAGAGGGAAAAGTGCTTTGAAGCAGGGAAACACGCAAGCCGTGGGTACACAATGGAGAGGTAGTTAATGTAAACTGAAGTATGTGGGGGTTGGGGACATCAGGAAGGCTTCCAGGTGGAGGTGACCTCTTGACTGAGTCTTCGAAGCTGCACAAGAGTTAGTTAAGGAAAGGGAGGGAAAGGCATGCTTGACGGAGACCTGGAGATGGTTGAGTATGGCAAGATCTGGGGAACACGTGCTGCTCAACACAGGTGGAGTTTGGAAGCAGGGTGAGGAGGAGGGTGGCAGGAAGGCATGAGGCAAGACCACAAGGTCCTCAGAGTTTACCCCTAATGATTTTGTCTCAGAGGAGTCTCACTGCACCTGTCCCCAGTTGTCCTTTCAGCCACCCCAGCTGATACCACATGGAATAAAGGCAAACTGTCTTGCCAAGCCAGGCCCAAATTTCAATTTCATGAGCAAATAAATTATTGTAATTGTTTGAAGCCACTGTTTTGAGGTGGTTTGTTTTCAACAACAGATAATCAAAATCACCACTTTACAGATGGGGCAGCTGAGGAGGAAGAGGAGGGCTAAGCGGAAAATAAGGAGCATCAGTGCCAGGTGCCGACGCCTGGGTCCTCACAGGCCCCACGTTTGGCTACAAGCGTACATCGTTTGGCCAACATCTGGAAGCTAATTATGTCAGCTAATTAGTATCACTGATTCTAGATGATGCTAAAGGAGCTTTAAGCTCCAAATACAAGGCACATTCCTGGAATCTGGATATAAGGACAGGAACAGGGTAGGATGCTAATAATTCAATGGGTGCAGACTGGTAAAGTAAATCAACCTAAGCGGGGGGTTTCTAATACCTGGCCATAAACCTCCATCCTTTCCCTTGTCCAATCAATTATTCTTATTAATCACTTGGTTGGATAAAGTTTAGGAGGCCATGCTTATCAAACTTGCTAAAGACATGAAGCTTGGAAGACTGGCGGGCACATGGAATGACAGAATGAGGATCCTAAAATATTTTGACAATTTGGACAATAAGCTTCACCCAACAAGATAAAAATTAGGAGGGATAAATATAAGACTTCATGTTTGAATCTAAAAAAAAAAAAAAAAAAATTCACTATTATAGAATGAAAAAGGTGTAGCCTAGCCACAGGGTACATGAGAATCACCTAAGAGTCCAGACATTGGGCTTAGATAGATACACCACGTAGTAACTGTGAGCTTTGGGAAATATTTTAAAGCTCTCTGAGCCTAGTTGCTCCTTGTAAGACTTAGAAATCATTCATTTAAAGGGTAGTTTCTGGCACAAAGTAATTGCTCAACAAAGGCCAGCAAAAGACCTAAGTTGCTTGTTAAGGTGCTGCTGAGACTATGACAACCTCCAAGTCTCTACAGAGTCTCAGTAAGAGCTATCCAGGAGAACGTTCTCTGGTGGTAGAAACTCTCTATAATGTGCAATGTCCGATATGGTGGCCACCAGTCACACATGGCTATTGAGCCCTTGAATGTGCCTATTGTGACTGAGAAACTAAATTTTTAATTGTAACTGTAAATAATTTAAATTTGAATGATCATCGATGGCTAGTGGTTACCATATTGGACAGCCCACGTCTAGACGGTGTTAAAAAAAATGCTAAACTCTAAACCTAATTAGGATCTGGAGCAAAGGGACAATTTTCACTTGTTTTCCTTGTAAACTTCTGATTTGGTTGACTTTTTTTTTTTAACTTTTATTTATTTTAAGTGTGTTTTTCCAGGGCCCATCAGCTCCAAGTCAAGTAGTTGTTTCAATCTAGTTGTGGAAGGCGCAGCTCACAGTGGCTCATGTGGGGATCCAACCGCCAACCTTGTAAAGAACACCACACTCTAAACAACTGAGCTAACCAGCCACCCCTGATTTGGTTGACTTTTTATTCTAACTAAAGTATATAACCAGATAAGCTTTCACATATGTATGCGCCCGTAAAACCATCACCTCAGTCAATATTATGAACTTTTTTAATTTTTCAATTACAGTTAACATTCAGTATTATTTTATATTAATTTCAGGTATAGGGCATAGTGGTTAGACATTCATATAATTTAAGAAGTGATCCCCCAACTAGTCTAGTACCCACCTGAATACATAGCTATTACCATTTTATTGACTATATTCCCTATGCTTTACTTTACATTCCCATGACTATTTTGTAACTACCAATTTATATTTCTTAATGCCTTCATCTTTTATCATCCTGCCCCCTCAACCCCCTCTTGTCTGTCGCCCTGATAAATCTCATACCTATCTGACACCATACATAGTTATTACCATATTATTATATTAACTATATTCCTTATGCTATACCCTATATCTCCATGACTACTTTATAAAAACCAATTTAATCCCTCCCCCTTTTTACCCACCCTCCAAACCCCTCTCCCATCTGGCGACCATCAAAATGTTCTCTGTACCTATGAATTTGTTTCTGTTTTGATTTTTTTGTTTGTTTGTTTTGTTCTTTAGATTCCACATATAAGTGAAATCACACTGCATCTGTCTTTCTCTGTCTGACATACTGCACTCAGCAAAATACCCTCCAGGTCCATCCATGCCACTGCAGATGGCAAGAACCCATTCCCTTCCATGGCCAAGCAATATTCCATGGTATATATGTACCACCTTCTCTTTATCCATTCATCCATCAACAGACACCCAGGCTGCCTCCATATCTTGGCCATTGTAAACAATGCTGCAATGAACATATGGATGAACACATCCCCTTGAAGTAGCATTCTGGATTTCTTCGGATAAATACCCAGAAGTGGGATTCCTGGGTCCCTCTTTATCTCTTACTATAGCCTTTGTTTTAAAGTCTGTTTTGTCTGATATAAGTATTGCTACTCTAACTTTCTTTTTTCTTTTGTTTTTTTTTTTTTTTTGGTTTTCTTTGCATTTCCATTTTCTTGAAATATCTTTTTCCATCCCTTTACTTTTAGTCTGTGTGTGTTTTTCAATCTGAAATGAGTCTCTTGTAGGCAGCATATGTAAGGATCTTGTTTTCTTATTCGTTCAGTCACATTATCTTTTGATTTGAGCATTTACTCCATTTACATTAAAAGTAATTGTTGATAGATATATAGTTACTGCCATTTTATTATTCATATCTTTTTTTTTATCTTTTCTTTTTCCATCTTAAAGAAGTCCCTCTAGCATTCCTTGTAATACTGGTTTAGCTTTTTCTTGTCTGGGAAGCCCTTTATCTATCCTTTGATTCTAAATGATAGCTTTGCTGGGTAGAGTAGTCTTGGTTGTAAGTTCTTACTTTTAATAACTTTGAATATTTTGTGCCAATCTTTCTGCCCTGCAAAATTTCTGTTGAAAATCAGCTGATAATCTTATGGGAGCTCCCTTGTAGGTAACTAACTGCCTTTCTCTTGCTGCCTTCTCTTTATATGTCTTTAACCCTTGGCATTTTCATTATGTGTTTTGGTGTGGGCCTCTTTGGGTTCATCCTGTTTGGGACTCTCTGCACTTTCTGGGTTTGTACGTTTTTTTTCTTCACCAAGTTAGGGGAGTATTTAGTCATTATTTCTTCAAGTAGGTTTTCAATTCCTTACTCTCTTCTCCTTCTGGTACCCCTCTAATGTAAATGTTGGCACATTTGATGTTGTCCCAGAGGCCTCTTAAACTTACCTCATTTTTCTGGATTCTTTTTTCTGTTCTGATTGGGTGTTTCCTGCTACTTTAGCTTCCAAATTGCTGATTCAGTCTTCTGCTTCATCTAATCTACTGTGGATTCCCTCTAATGTATTCTTCATTTCAGTTATTATATTGTTTATTTCTGACTGGTTCTTTTTTATGTTTTCTATTATATCTTTATTTCTATGTTTCCTATCTCTTCGTTGAAGTTTTCCCTGAGATCATTGAGCATCCTTATAACCAGTGTTTTGAACTCTGCATCTGCTAGATTGCTTGTCTCTATTTGTTTAGCTCTTTTTCTGGAACTTTGTTTTAAGACATGTTCCTTTGTCTCCCCATTTTGTCTACCTCCCTGTGTTTGTTTCTATGTATTTGGTCAGGCTGCTATGCCTCCAGATCTTAGTAGAGTAGTGTGATATAGTAGGTGTCCTGTGGGGCCCAGTGGCACATTCTCCCTGGTAACCAGAGCCAGGTGCTCCAGATGTGCCTTTTGTGTGGGTTATGTGTGTCCTCCTGTTGTAGTTGAGATTGGTTGCTGTTTTCATGTCAGTGGGAGGAATTGACCCTCAGGCTAATTGGGTGTAAGAACAGTGGAGAAGCTGCTGTGCAGGGACTAACCCCATGGAGCAGGATTCACTTTAGCAGGGCTCTGGTGCCTGCTCAGTCTGCCCTTTGGATTTGTTGTCCTTGAAGGTGGCTGGATGATGCTCCAACTCACTTAGAAGCTGGCCACTGGGTGTGCCAGCCATGTAGCCTCCTGGAAAGGGCCCTGCTGCAGTCCAAGTTCAGTGGCAGCCAGTTCCCTGCCCAGGGCTACCAGGCATGAGCCACAAAGCAGTCCTCAGATGGCCACCACCTGCACTGGGCTGGGAGATGCCTTGAGAGGCCAAGTTGTGAACCCAGCCTGGCTGCTGCTAGTGCCAGACTTGGAGCTGCTTAGCCAAAGGTACGAGACATGCCAAAGTCAGATGGTGCTTGTATGGGTTTTTTGAACCTTTGAGAGATTTTAGCAAAGTCTGCAACATGAGCCAAGACAGGCCATTTGTATGGAAAAGCCACTGGAAGCAGCTTGGGTGTGCCAGAAAGTTGGGTAGGGCTGGGTCTCAGGGAATCACCAGGGCAGGGTGAACAAACTTTGTTAGCCAGGTTGATGGAGACTCAGATATGGTGCCAATGTCTGCATGCCAGGAGTGGTTAGGGCTCAACAAAGAAACAATGGATTCTACCAGCACTTCTCTGGGAAAAGCTGTCCTTCCAGTCCTCACCCTGAAGCCAGTTGACTCAGCTCCTCCCATATGTCCCTGGCACCTTTCGAGCTGCTGCCCCAGCACTGGAGCTCAGACCGACTGAGTCTGTCAGCAAGTAAGTCTGTGTACTGTGCACAGGCCCTTTAAGTGGAATGTCTGGGACTCCAGCTACCCTCTTCTCACTCAGCCACTGGAAACCTGCACTGGGGAGCCTGGTGTAGGGCTGGAAACCCCTTGCTCCTCCAGGGGTTTTGTGACCATTTAACTAATGGAATACAGCAGAAGCAACACGGTGCTAGTTTCTGGGCCCAGACTTTAAGACACTGTCAGTTTCCACATTCTCTTTCTTGGGATGCTTGTCTTTTGAGTCCAATCACTATGCCATGAGTGACCCCAAACTGCCAGGAGACAGGCTCACATGGAGAGGAGGCTTGCATCCCACTACTGCAGCTGAGCTCCCAGATAGCCAGCCCCACATATCTTGAATGTGGATTTGCCAACCCCAGTCTAGCTAACAATGTGTGGAACAGAAATAATCTGTCTGCTGTGAGCCCTGAACAAACTGCAGATTTGTGAGCAAAATGAATGGTTGTTGTTGTTTAAAGCTTCTCTGTTCTATATGATTTTTTTAACATAGGAATAAATAAACATAACACACACCCCTAAAGAATTGGACCTTAAAACAGTACCTTAAACAAGTAGCTTCTGCTTGGATCCACTTTGGTTTCTTCTCTTCCAACTTCTAAGTTTTTATATGACCCAGGTATTCTGTTCTCTTTTTCTTCTGCACTGGGATAAACTTGTTCTTCTAGAGGACTCATAGCTATTTGTAGAAAGCACTTGTTTTTCAGATCTGTATACATTCAAAGTATATTCTAATTATATATTTATTATTTAGCGTCTTCTGAGACTCTGATTCTCTCCATGATGCTCTGAAGAATGCTGCTTACCTGCTCTCTGTGTTAATCATCGTCGTTTGCTAGTCTTCTAACCTACACAGTCTACTTTGGCATCTGTTTTCTCTGCCTAAACAATGTTCTATTTACTAGCTGAAACCTCTGCCCATGTTACCTGTGTAAACTCACATTTAGTGTGGGAGCCTTTATTAAAACTTCCGCCAATTATGCGTCACTAAATCAGTTAGGGTTCAGCCAGGAGATCAAAACCACACTAGTTATTTGAGTAGAGAGACTTTAACATATGTTAATAGATACAAAGATTTTAACTAGGTAACTGTATCAGTCAGGGAGCTTCAGAGAAAAGGAACCAAGATTTCTTAACATATATAAATAGATTTATTTCAAAGAATTGACTTACAGAATTGTGGGGGCAAGAAATCTGTAAGGCAAGTCAGAAGGCTGAAAATTCTCAAGCAAGAGCTAATGTTAGTCTTTTTTTAAAAAAAAAAAAAATCTTATTGGGGAATATTGGGGAACAGTGTGCTTCTCCAGGTCCCATCAGCTCCAAGTCGTTGTCCTTTGATCTAGTTGTGGAGGGCGCAGCCCAGCTTCAAGTTGAGCCGCTGTTTTCAATCTTTAGTTGTAGGGGGCACAGCCCACCATCCCATGTGAGAATTGAGCTGGCAACCTTGTTGTTGAGAGCTCGCGCTGTAACCATTTGAGCCATCCAACTGCCCCTCATGTTGCAGTCTTGAAGCAGAATTTCTTCTTCCTCCACAAAAGCTCGGTTTTTACTCTTAAGGTCTTTTAACTGATTACATGAGGACCACCCAAAATATTGAGAGAAATATCTTTTAATTAAAGTCAACTGATTATAGATTTTCACCATATCTACGATATATTCTCACAGAAACACTTAGATTAGTGTTTCATTAAGGAACTGGATACTATAGACTAGCTACATTAGCACATAAAACTAACTAACCATCACAGTAACTCAAAGGATTAAAAGAGAACTATAAAATATCACGGAAATTACAACTCTTGAGATCTGAGAAAACAGAGGAGAAAAGTTGTAATTATTAAAACATAAATTTAGTAGATAGGCCCTGAGGAACTGAAATTCAGGCCTCTGAGTAGGAGATATTGTTCAGCCAGTGCTAGTTGTCTAAGTTCAGAAGAAGGGACCCAGGGGAATGTGATCCAGATCTCTAAGGGACACAGGGTGGCTGTTGCTGGTGTACCTGAGGGAGACACGATGAGGCTGATTCTGCAAGTGTTAGAAAAACTGCAAACTGGATTCAGCTGCTGCTACAAGAAGAAAATTCTTACGTAATGATGAAGTTTTGCTGGGGTGATACTCACAGGAACCACAAGCAGACAGAAAGCCCTCAGGAAATGTACAGCAAGGAGCGGACACTTTGTTCCTCCTCCAGCCTTGCAGTCTCCGCCCAGTATCCCTATTGGCAGAGCCAACTGAAAAAGCAAAATTGTGGTTTTCAGAGTCACAGCTCTAGGATTCTTGGTGCTCAAGGTCACCAACACCACTGGCACCGAGAAGCAATTCCAAAAGTTCTGAGGCTAGATGCCTGCCCACTCCCTCAAACAAAATAGTTATTTTCTCATTTAAAAAAAAGGGGGGGTATTTGGAGCTGAGAGGCAATAACTTAATAATTGATATAGTCCACCCTTTTGACTGTTCAGCATCCATAAAACTGCTTTTAAAAAGCTGAACTTTGATATAACCACAAAAAACCTCTCAGTTTCCTCCTCAAAGTGCAACTTTTCTGCATATAAACCTAGACAGTGTTGCTTTCTCCCCAGATTCAAATTTGTAAAGCCCCAACTGTGCTTGTACCCATCTCTGAGCAACATTGTTTCTCAAATTCAGTCACAATCCCATCTGAATATGCTTCCTGCAAGCCAAATTGTAAAGTTAACTGCCAACAAGACATAAAAATGATGAAATATGGGGGTAAAAAAATTGTCATCTTCTATTACCTTTTACTATTAGACAAAAAAAATACTAAAAGCTACCTCAGAGACTGCCCTGGGTTCTAGATACAGCCTTCCTTGCCCCCATTAAATGGCAGTAACCCAATTATACTGTGGTAATCAATATCAATCACTCTCTTGTTTGCCTGCTGGTTCAGTATTGTGAGGAGCTCAAAATGGCCAAGTGGCAATCTCATCTTCCAAATCAAGGCAATATTGGTGTTTGTCCTGGTAGAAGTATTTGTTTTTTTGAGTGCCAAGGCTCCAAACCAACAGTGCTCAAAGTCACAGGAATTGGAAGCAAAAATGCGTGGGCAGGCCGTGAGATTTTATAGCGAGAGGAGTCAATCCAGTTCCACCTCTGATTCCCAGACCCAAGTCGACCTATATACAGAGCATGCCAAAAAAAGTGTATACACATTTTAAGAAAGGAAAAAACTGTATTAAAATTGTAGAAATATATATCAATAAAAAAAGATGAATGCAAGTCATGTTTGACTTCTGCAATTACAGGAGGTACTCAAAGTGGGTACCATCAGTATAATTTTAATACAGTTTTTTCTTTTATTAAGATGTGGATACATTTTTTTGGTACCCTCTGTATTTGTCTATCATTCAAAGTATAATCTACATCCTTTAAGGTAGAACCTCTGGCCTTTCAGAGTGTAATCTCCCAGCTGGTACCATACCTTCAGTAAGCCAGCTCTCTAATCTTTCTATTAGGCCAGCTGTTTCTGGGTGGTAGGGTATGCGGTTCTACCAGTTAATTCCATTGATGTACTTCTTTTGAAATGACTTTCTTGATCAGAAGCAATGCTGTATGCAGCACACCATATTCTATAATCACAGATGGTTCTGGTAGAAGGTTCTTGGGCAGGAAAGCAAATACGTACTACTCAGAATACATGTCTCCTTCAGTAAGGAAAATTTTTTGCTCCCCTCCACAATGGAAGGAATTCAATGTAATCAACTTGCCCTTGGGGACTGACTGGGCCCCTTAAGGAACAGTGTCATGTCAGGGACTCAGTTTAGTTGGCAAGTGAAGCATTCAGCAGCACTGATAGAAAAGCCTTGATCAGGGCAAGTCCGTGTTGTTGAGCCCACATATAGTCCCCATTCCTGCCATTCCTGCCATTAATGCACAGGTTCATTAAGCCAAAACTGGAATAGCTAGGGAAAGATGCTAACTGAAATCCACAGGATGGGTCATTTTGTCCCCCTTTAATCAAGGGGCTCTGAGTCTGGAACTGACTTAGGTCTGGAAATTGGATGGGAGGCCACTCAAGTCAGGATTTTTGCCACCAGACTTTTTATACAGATCAAGTAACACTTTCATAGGCTGTCAGTCTTTTTGTTCCTAGGTGCATCGTGACCAGTTAGTCCACTAAAAACCCCTAGGTGTTTTATTTTAATTTTATTTATCAATTGCAATTGCCATACAATATTAAATTAGTTTCAGGTGTACAACACCTGAAGTGATTAGACATTTATATACCTTATGAAGTAAGATCGCTAAGTTTTTATTTGATTGACGTTATGTCTTTTCTGCCTTTTATAGTAATTGTGGTCTCCTTGTCTCTGGCAGTTAAGTTCTGTCATCTGGCTTCTGCTAGAAGGGAATGCCATCATTCCCATTGAAATCAGGGAGCCCAACTCAGGGGAGGTTTCTTTCACCATTATATCTGGCTTAGAGAAAAGAGCACAACGCAGGTGCTACCATCAACAGTGTGTTTCTCAGTTTCTCAATGACGTTTCCTCTGGGCTTTCTAGTTGATGTATTTGGAGGCAGGGGGTTAAGTGTACAGATCGCATATGATAAAGTTGCTTCATGCTTCTTTTCTCCCTAACTCTTAAATGCCTTCCTCTACATCATGTCAAAGAAGTGTTAGTATTCTTACCTTATTAAACATAAGCCACCAGTGAGTCCAAGGTTTGGTCAGCCAACCAAGACATTTTTAGAGCCACTTCCAGTTGTAGGAGCTTACACATTGAACTCAGAATTAATAGATGCACCCAATAAATTTGATCAGATACAGCGCTATATTCCATCATCCTTGGTATAGCACCCTTAGAATATACCCCTGCATATATTCCCCAGGTTGCTGCCAATATGTATTACAAAATCTTGCACTTCTTTTAGCGTAAACTATTTCCTCCTGAGTCAGATTTTGTACTTGTTCCCCCTAGAGAAAGCTGCAATCTGACCCTAATTATGAGTCTAGTGGCAATAAAGAATGGTTGAGATGGGTCTTGAAAAGAAAGGGCATCCCCTTGAAGGCAACTACCCCCAGGTGAAGGTTCTGTAAGGTTTTCAAAAACACAGAAGGAATGGATGATTCCATGCCTGGCAATCGCTGAACCACAACATGTAGGCCACTGATTAATCCGAAGAAATTCTGGTCAATCTCATTAGAAATGAAGGGAAATATCTTGCAAGTCATTTAATTGAAATACCTCCTTCTCACTACACCCAGGTCACTTCCACAGCTACCATTTTTGTTGTCTGAAGCAGTTATCATCTGATGTACCCAGCCTGCTATGGTGCCATCTAGTGGCGATTGTTCTTTGACCCTTATTTTCTCATATGATACTTTTTTAAATTCTTATTTATTTATTTATTTATTTATTATTTATTTATTTGCAATTACAGTTGGCAGTCAGTATTATTTTATATTAATTTTGGGTGTAAAGGATAGAGGTTATACATTTATATAATTTACAGAATGATCCCCCTGATTAACCTGGTACGCACGTGACACCATATATCGGGGGTGCCAAAAAAATGTATACAAGTGGACAACATTGGTCAACGTTGCTCAAGCAGTAGTTTGCCATAATCAGAAGTGTCTGGATGCTGATGGTAACCACTTTGAGCACCTCTTGTAATTGCAGAAGTTAAATGTGACTTGTATTCATCTTTTGTTATCGGTATGTATTGAGTGTTACAATTTTAATACAGTTTTCCTTTCTTAAAATGTGTATACTTTTTTAGCACCGTCTGTATATAGTTATTAAAACGTTATTGACTATATTCCCTATGCTGTCCCTTTACATCCCCTTGACTATTTCATAACTACAATATGTACTTCTTAATCCCTTCACCTTTTTTACCCAGCCTCCCAACACCCCCTCCCATATGGCAACCATCAGTTTGTTCTCTGTATCTGAGTCTGTTTCTGTTTTATTTGTTCACTTGTTCTTTAGATTCCACATATAAGTGAGACAATATGCTACTTTTAACAGGTGAAAGGGCACAGATTCACATTTCTGATCATTCTCCTAAAACTAGATAGGTGACCAGAGATTGATATGAGTGCGTTGCAGAATTTCTCAGAGACTGGGTGAAGGATAATGTCATCTTTTAAAGTCGCTGTCAGGCTGAGGACTGGGCAGAGAAATGTTCTGCTCAGCTGGCCAATAGAGTCTTTCTTTGAGGATGAGTTAAAATGATAACCTGGCAGGAAAAGCCAGTAGAGGTCAGACCCACAGACAGCATTTCCAGAAATTCACACCCACCACCCCAACACTGTCCAAGACCAAGTATAACTGATGATACAGATTACAAAGCCGATCACATATGGGGATCACACACAGGAATGTGAGATGTTTAATTATCATCCCTTCTTTTCAATGAGAGCAGTCTTAAGATATTGAACTTGTTTGAGGTTATATGGATACAAAAGGGCAGTGACAGGTAAGCCAGCCCAGATCTCCTGCCTAAGAATGCTTCATCTACCTCTCGTCACAATTTCATAAGGTGCTTCAGTCTTCAGGCAGCAACACCCATGGAAGCCACCTCAAGGGACATCATTATCAACACAGAGATTGTTTTCCAAGAATAGAGAGCAGCTTTGCTTGCTCCCCCTAAACAAGACCTACTCCTGGGTTCATGGGAAGTCATGCAAGTTTCCTTCAGAGGCTCCTGCCTTCCTTTTCTGTCACCCACGATCCTCATGCACCCCTTCATTCGTGATGGCCCCGCCCCCAGGCCTTCCTTTTTGGAACAGCACCTCTAGTGCCCGTAGCCTCTGTTACATCTTTCTCTCTCCTTCCTTATTGTGCCACAAGGTGTCCTTGTTGTCCACAGACCAGAACGCCTAGGGCTGCTGCAGGCACACAGCCAGACCACCAAGCCCCTCCAGAGAGAAAGCTTTGTCCTCATGGCGGCGTTTTCTGGATTTCCTCTGAATTTTAATCCACTCTGAGTCCTCTGGTTTATGGAAGTCTTGCTGTTCTCCTCACCTCTCCCCTCACCACTCTTACTCCATCTCAGTCCTAGAACTCTGCTTCCTTAGTCTTTCCCTACCTTACCCCTACACACACACACACACACACACACACACACACACACACACACACACGGAATGCCCTTTTACCTCTCCCTAAGTCACTGAATTCTATCCTTACTTCAAGGCCATGATTACTCTATATGTACAGCTAATTATGCTCTCGGAGCTTCTGCAGTACATCTGTCTATATCAAGTTTTATGGTGCTAAATCAGGAACAGAAAGGCCCTATATACTGGTTTGTTCATTTAATCTAGAACCTTAAAATCTGCCTCATACTCCATTTCTTTTTAACGTTGTAGTTCATCTGTTTCACGGGCAAAAAAAATGTATGTTATCACCTTAGAAATTGTAGTTAAATCGATTACTTCAATATATATAGTTACCTCATTTAAATGTTCTGTCTCTCCTTCCGCCTAAAAATATATATTATGCACCATTCCTGTATCCCACCTAATGCTAAGACCTAGGAATTCGATAGTGAACCAAATAGATATGGTCCCTGCCTTCAAGGGGTTTACACTCTAGGGCAAGTAAATATATAATTACAGATTGTGATTAGTGGTTTTTATACAGGCCAAGCAAGTAGCCTTTAAGGTTTCTTTAAGGTTTCTTTCCTATAGAGATTTTAAGTTTCCTTTTCCTTAAAGTTTCCTTTTCCCCAGTTTTTTAGCTCCTATCCCCCGCTTCTTAATTATTTTATAAATCGGCTTCTGAATCATAAACAATAGATTGTTTTTAACCTGAATCATAGAAATGTCCTACCCTCCGCTTTAGATAATGACCCTAAAACTGGTGACTTGTACTGTTGATTGTGATCACTGAAGCCTAATGTTCTTCCCAACCCCTTCTGGGCCCGGCTCCTGGGCAAGTGACGCCACCTGAGTGACCAGCTGAATGGCCACAGGCTCCATAATATTGACGGATTTTCCATCATGTAACCACCCCACATGAATAGCTTTGAGCTCTGCTCCTTAAGCCAACACTTAAATTTACTAATTAAAAGCCATTTTTCTGCATTCTGGGTCCTTGGGGATACAGAGGATCCCCCAGCGAGATCACCAGCCCCCGCCAAAGAAGCCAACATGGTCTTCCACGCAGATCGTGAGACCCCTTCTCTCATCTAAGTTCAGATAGGGTGAGAGTTTCGTGAATCCCCCCATAGGTAGGGACAGCTCTACACCCCTGTGTAGCTCTACACTTCCTGCTGGGAAGCAGATACAGAAGACAAGACCTCCTGTCCCTCAACTTCCCATAGAGATTTTATGGGGATCACGTCTCCCAAGGGGAAACAAGGCAAGCAGTTAGAGACAGGCATTGGGTCTCCGCATTCCTGCATGTCCAACGCAACCCACAGAACGTCACCGCACAAAAGACCACCCCTCTCTACCCAAAACTTCCCCTTTTCTTTGTAATTATCTACCCCTATGAGGAACAAATGTCATGTTTCCCCGAAAATAAGACCTAGCTGGACAATCAGCTCTAATGCATCTTTTGGAGTAAAAATTAATATAAGACTGGGTATAATATAATATAATATAATATCAGACCGGGTCTTATATTAATTTTTGCTCCAAAAGACGCATTAGAGCTGAGTGTCCGGCTAGGTCTTATTTTCAGGGAAACACGGTGGGTACAAAATACCCAACTAGATTAAACCGGCGACTCACACCTGCACAGTAAAGGCCACAATGACCTTCATTTCACCTGGGCCTCATTATACCATCATTATAATATCATACATATGCCCGGAAGTTCATTAATATCATTATCACAGACTGAATTCTGGGAAGGAAAAAGCACAGTTTAAAAAGATGAAGTAATAGCCTCTTGTCAATCACAGGTGTCAATCAAGTGATCTCATGCCAGAATAAATAGCCCATTGTAGAGAAAAAAAGGGATAAAAAACTCCAAGTCCTTGCCAGTCAGGGCCTTTTGAGCCCTTGAGCCACGGCCAGCTCCTAACCCTTTGGAGTGTACTTTCTCTTCTAATAATAGCCCTTGAGCCACTGCCTTCTGCTAGGGCCTGCTTCTACCTCTTTGAAGTGTGTTTTTCTTCTAATAAACTGCTCTTTCGCCACTTTATTTCTGTGTCTCGTTCAATTCTTTGCTCGAGACGCCAAGAACCTGGACACTGAGCCAAGGAGGGCTCATCCTCCAGCAACGTAGCAGCCAGGATTCCTAGTTTTCCTCAGGCCTTTGTTCGACCCCCAGTGTGGGAACCTAGCCTGGGCACCGCGCCGAGAAGGGCCCACGCTCCGGTAACAGTTTGAGATAAGGGTGCCAAGAGAAAAATAGAAGAAAGCCCATTTTCAGATTGCGAGGCCAGAGAACATCTGAGGAAGTGGTGTAAGTAAGCTGGGACGTAATAAAATAAGCCAGCCAAAAAGAGCATTGAGAGAAGAGCACTCCCAGTAGAGGAAAACAGCATGTGTGAAGGCCCTGACAGAGGAAGGAGCTTGGCACTTCACAGAAAGAACTGATGGGTAGTTATGTGACTGTAGTACGGCGAACAGAGGGTAGTGGGGTTGGGGACAATGTGCAGAGACTGAATCAGGCTAGGTCTGGAAGACCATGGCAAGTGTTGTGGCTGCTCGCTCGCCGGTCATGAAAGCATTCACAAGGCAGGTAGAAATACAGAAGGAAGGTTTATTAAAGCAAGAGGGTCGGCTGGGCAGTCTGCGGGAAACTACTGCCTCATGTCTTTGTTTAGTCTTACATTTTGTGTTTTCTAACCGGGACTTAAATTGCTTTGGCCTGTAGTGGAATTTTCTATTGAGTTCGGCTTTGTCCCTTGAGGTGGGGGCAGGTGCAGTTAAGCTGGTTATCACAACCTTTGCATGTGTTATGTAGATTTAGGTTTGAGCCTGGAATGGATCCCATACAGATGCAAAACCTTTCCCAAGTCACAGGGCCAGCACAGGGCTGAAGTAAATAGAAACACTAAAACTGGTCTGCATAGTAAATGTATAGGAAGCTGAATCATTAAGGCTTGGCAGAAAGGTGACAAAGAAAAGAAAGAAACTTAAAACGTCCCAAGTTGGGACGTCTGGTTGGCTCAGTTGGTTAGAGCATAGCGCTCATAACACCAAGGTCACCGGTTTGATTCCCACATGGACCAATGAGCTGCACCCTCCACAACTAGATTGAAAACAATGACTTGACTTGGAGTTGATGGGTTGGATCCTGGACAAAAACACTATTCCCCAATAAAATTAAAAAAAAAAAAAAAGTCCCAAGCTGAATTACACTTATTAAATCAAATTACACCAGAGGCCAAAATCTCAAAATAGATTTAATGCCACCATTACAATCCCCCCTTCTCATCAACAAGGAGTTTGAATTTATTCTACATGCCATACAAAGCCATGAATTATTTTAAGCAAGGAAGTAACATGATCTGGTTTACTAGGAGACCATTGGATAATATGTGGGGAGTGACTTAGAAGGGTCGAGAGTGGAAGAGAAAGGCACAAGCCAACGGCGATGGCAATAGTCCAGAGGAGACATGCTGGTGGCTTGGACTAAGACAGTAGTGGCAGAAAGATGGCAGAAAGGGGACCAATTTCAGAGGTAGAATCACAGGACCTGACAATTTGTACTTACTTTTAACTTATCCTTATTGTTCTGAAACACTTTTTTTGTTTGTTTGTTTGTTTTTTTTAACTAGTTTGCTCAAGCAGAATCCTGGGAATTTTATTTTCTGAATACGTATGTTTTGAGTGACAATTTGCCCAGGTACAGAATTCTTGGGTCACACAACCTCCCTCTTTCACAGTTCAAGACTGTTCTGATGTCTTCCAGCATTTAGAGTTCTGAGAGGAAAAACCTGAAGCAAATGTGACTTTTTTTTCCTTCCTGCATATTTATTTACAGGGTTTTGGTAATCTTTAAATTTAAAAAATTTACACAAATAGATCTGAGAATAGTTCTTTTATTAATCTTCCCAACATGATGTTATTTAGCCTATCCAGCATCCATTCCCCTTTCTTCTGTAGTCAGCACCCCCATTATCCTTGGGGAAATTGTCTCCCCCTTATTTGCAGTCCATGCAGACATTGTTACCACCCTCCATTCCAGGACAGGGAATGTGCTGCCAGTGGAAGTAATGCAGCAATGCTTCTTAGCTGCCTAGGTTGATTCAAAGGGAGTACATTACCCAAGCCAGGCCAATCAAAATCAATGAGGATTAACCCAAGGTTAATGCCACAAGTATTAGGAAAGAAGAATTCTTTCCTGTCCTTGGACTTGGAAAGCTAGGAGACTATAAGCCTAGAGCTACTAAGTGCCACCTCAGGGGAACAGCCTACCCAAGCCAACTCAGAGGAAAGCCAAAACTGAAGAAAAGAATTTCTGGTGAACCCATGGATTCCATTATAGAAACCAATAAAATCCCTTTTTTTATTTTATTTTTTTGTCAGTTTCAGGTGTATAAAACAACATAATGATTAGACATTTACACCTCACAAAGTTATAACCCCAGCAAGTCTATCCATCTGACACTATACGTAGCTATTACAATACCATTAACTATATTCCCTATGCTGTACTTTACACCATATATATATATATATATATATATATATATATATATATATATATATATATATAATCATATATGAAGGTAAGACAATTAAGCTCACGAACTAATCCTAGAAAAAGTGCTACATACCTCATTGCTGAATTTCACTACAGTCACCTTTGAAGTACTCCCTTTGGGAAACTATGCACTGACGCCAGTGACTAGTCCACCCTTCAAAAAGCCATTTTGGAACTCTTTATCTAGAATGGTTATCAGAGCTGTCGTTGTATTACCCTTGATGTCCTGAATGTCATCAAAATGATGTCTTCCTTTCAATATTTCCTTTATCTTTGGGTAAAGAAAGAAGTCATTGAGCCCAGATCAAGTGAATAGGGAGAATGTTCCAATACAGTTATTTGTTTACTGGCTAAAAACTCCCTCACAGCCAGTGCTGTGAGCTGGTGCATTGTCATGATGTAAGAGCTGTGAATTGTTGGTGAAAAGTTCAGGACATCTAACTTTTTTCACGCAGCCTTTTCAACACTTCCAAATAGTAAATTTGGCTAACTGACCAGCTGGTACAAATTCATAATGAATAATCCCTTTGATATCAAAAACAAAGGTGAGAAACAGCATTGCAACAAGTTCACGAGCTTAATTGTCAGACCTCCAGTGTGTGTGTGTGTGTGTGCGTGTCTGTGTGCATGTGTGTGCATGTGTATATATCACGAAACTAAATTTTGTCATATATATGTATATATATATACACATATATATATACATATATATATACATATATATATAAAATTGTTGACATTCAATATTATTTTATAGTAGTTTCAGGTGTACAGTGCAGTGGTTAAGCTTTTATATAATCTATGAAGTGATCCCTCCAGTAAGTCCAGTACCCATCTGACACCCTACATAGTCTTTACAACATTATTGACTATATTCCCACACTGTATTTCACATTCCTGTGACTATTTTGTAACTACCAATTTGTACTTACAAATCCCTTTACCTTTCTCACCCATCCCCCAACCCCCCTCCCATCTAGCAATCATCAGTTTGTTCTCTGTATCTATAAGTCTGTTTCTATTTTGTGCATTCATTTATTCTGTTCTTTAGATTCCACGTATAAGTGAGATCATATGGTATTTGTCTTTCTCACTCTGACTTATTTCACTTAGCATAATATCCTCTAGGTCCCCCCATGTTGTTGCAAATGGTAAGATTTCATTCTTTTTATGGCAGAGTAATACTCCATTATATAAATTTACCACATCTTCTTTATTTAATCATCTATTGATGGGCATTTCAGTTGTTTTCATATCTTGGCTATTGTGAATAGCATTGTAGTAACCATAGGGGCACACATATTTTTTGAATTAGTGCTTTGTATTTCTTTGGATAAATACTCAGGAGTGGAATTGCTGGGTCGTAAGGTAGTTCTATTTTTAATTTTTTGAGAAACCTCTATACTGTTTTCTATAGCGGCTGCACCAATTTTCAATCTTACCAACAGTGCACAAGGGTTCCCTTTTCTCCACAACCTTGCCAACACTTGTTGTTTGTTGACTGATTGATGACAGCCATTCTGACTGGAGTGAGGTGGTATCTCATTGTGGTTTTTGTTTGCATTTCTCTGATGACTGGTGACGCTAGGCATCTTTTCATGTCTATTGGCCATCTGTATGTCCTCTTTGGAGAAATGTCTGTTCAGGTCCTCTGCCCATGTTTTAATTGGATTTGTTTTTTTGTTTGTTTGTTTTTGGTGTTGAGTTTTCTGAGTTTTGTATAAGTTTTGTATATTAACCCCTTATCAGATATATCATTGGTAAATATCTTTTCCCATTCAGTAGGATGTCTTTTAGTTTTGTTGATGATTTCCTTTGCTGTGAAAAAACTTTTAGTTTGATATAGTCTGATTTGTTTATTTTTTCTTTTGTTTCCCTTGCCCAAAGAGATATATCAGTGAAAATATTACTAAGGATAATGTCTGCAAGTTTACTTCCTATATTTTCTTCTAAGAGTTTTATGGTTTCAGGTCTTACATTTAATTCATTTTGAGTTTATTCTTGTATATGGCGTAAGAAGGTGGTCCAGTTTTACTTTTTGCATGTTATCTGTCCAGTTTTCCCAGCACCATTTACTAAATAGACTGTCTTTACCCCAATGTAAATTCTTGCTTCCTTTGTCATAGATTAAATGACAATATAGACATGGATTTATTTCTGGGCTCTCTATTCTGTTCCGTTGATCTATGTGTCTGTTTTTATGCCAATTCCATGCTGTTTTGATTACTATAGTCTTGTAGTATAATTTGAAATCAGGTAGCATGATACCTCCATCTTTGTTCTTCCTTCTTAGGACTGCCGTGGCTATTCAAAGTCTTTTATGGTTCCATATAAATTTTGGGATTATTTGTTCTACTTCTGTGAAACATGCCATTGGAATTTTGCTAGGGATTGCATTGAATCTATAGATTGCTTTGGGTAGTATAGGCATTTTAACTATATTAATTCTTCCTACCCATGAACTTGTTATATGTTTCCATTTATTTGTGTCTTTTAAAATTTCTCTCTTCAATGTCTTATAATTGTCTGAGTACAGGTCTTTTACTTCTTTGGTTAAATTTGTTCCTAAGTATTTTGTAATTTTTTTTTTTTTGATGCAATTGTAAATAGGATTGTTTTCTTAATTTCTCTTTCTAATAGTTCATTGTTGGTGTATAAAAATGCAACCAATTTCTGAATATTAATTTTGTATTCTGCTACTTTACTAAATTCATTTATCAGTTCTAATAGTTTTTTGGTGGAATCTCTGGGGTTCTCATGTCATCTACAATAACAACAATTTTACTTCTTCCTTTCCCATTTGGATGCCTTTCATTTCTTTTTCTTGTCTGATTGCTCTGGCTAGAAATTCCAGTATTATGTTGAATAAAAGTGGTGAACGTGGGCATCGTTGTCTTGTTCCTGATCTTAAGGGGAATGCTTTTAGCTTTTCCCCACTAAGTATGATATTAGCTGTGGGTTTGTCACATGTGGCCTTTATTATGTTGAGATATGTTCCTCTAGTCCCACTTTGCTGAGTGTTTTTATCATAAATGGATCCTGGAGTGTTTTTATCATAAAAGGATCCTGGATTTTGTCAAATGCTTTTTCTGCACCTATTTGATATGACCATACAATTTTTATTTTTCATTTTGTTTATGTGGTGTACCATGTTAATAAATTCATGAATATTGAGCCAACTTTGCATACCAGGAATAATTCCCACTTGATCATGGTGTATGATCTTTTTAATGTATTGCTGATTTCAGTTTGCTAATATTTTGTTGAGGATTTTTGTATCTATGTTCATTAGGAATATTGGCCTATAGTTTTCTTTTCTTGTAATCTTTGTCTGGTTTTGGAATCAAGGTAATGATGTCCTCATAAAATAAGCTTTGGAGCTATCCTTTCTCTTGGATTTTTTGGAATAGTTTGAGGAGAATAGATGTTAATTCCTTTTCGAATATTTGGTAAAATTCACCTGTAAAACCACCTGGTCCAGGACCTGTTGTTTGGGAGCTTGTTGATTACTGATTCAATTTCATTGGTAGTAATTGGTCTGTTCAGATTTTCTGTTTCCTCTTGATTCAGCCATGGAAGATTGTATGCTTCTAAGAATTTATCCATTTCTTCCAGATTGTCTAATTTTTTGGTACATAGTTGCTTGTAGTATTTCCTTAAAAATTATTTTTGTACTTCTGTGGTGTCTGTTGTTACTTTTCCTCTTTCATTTCTGATTTTATTTATTTGGGTCCTCTCTCTTGTTTGTTTGTCGTTCTTTTGTTTGTTTGTTTTGATGAGTCTGCTTAAAGGTTTGTCCATTTTGTTTATCTTTTCAAAAAAACAGCTTTTGGTTTCACTGATATTTTGGATATTTTTGTTTGTTTGTTTTTTAGTCTCTATTTCATTTGTTTACACACTGGTATTTATTATTTCCTTTCTTATACTCACTTTGGGCTTGTTTGCTGTTCTTTTTCCAGTTCCCTTAGGTATAAAGTTAGAATGTTTATTTGAGATTTTTCTTGTTTCTTTAGGTAGGCCTGCACTACTATGAATTTCCCTCTTAGGACTGCTTTTGCTGTGTCTCATAGATTTGCGGTCATTGTGCTTTCATTTTCGTTTGTCTCAAGGTATCTTTTGATTTAGTTTTTTATCTCATTGTTGGTCCATTCATTACTTAGTAGCATGTTATTTATTCTCCATGTGTTTGTGTGTTTTTCAGTTTTTTCTTGTAATTCATTTCTAGTTTCCTAGCATTGTGGTCAAAGATGCTTGATATAATTTCAATCTTTTTAAATTTATTAAGACTTGTTTTGTGGCCTAATATGTGGTCTATCTTCGAAAATGTGCCATGTGCACTTCAAAAGAATGTATATTGTGCTGCTTTGGGGTGAAATGCTCTAAAAATACCAATTAAATCCATCTGGTCTAGTGTGTCATTTAAGGATGCTGTTTCCATGTTAATTTTCTGTCTGGAACATCTGTCCATTGGAGTCAGTGGGACAAACTGACTTGAGCAAATCCCCTAGTATTATTGTGTTACTATTGATCTCTGCCTTTATGTCAGTCAATATTTGCTTTACATATGTAGGTGTTCCTATGTTAGGCGCATAAATGTTTACTAGGGTGATGTCCTCTTGTTGGATTTATCCCTTTAGTATTATGTAATGTCCTTCTTTGTCTGTTACTATAGTCTTCATTTTAAAGTCTATTTTTTTTTATCTAAGTATTGTTATCCCAGCTTTTTTCTCATTTTCATTTTCATGAAATATCTTTTTCCAGCCCTTTACTTTCAGTCTGTGTGTGTCTTTCAATCTGACGTGGGTCTCTTGTAGACAGCATATACATGGGTCTTGTTTTTTAATCCATTCAGTTACCCTATGTCTTTTGATTGAAGCATTTAATCCATTTACATTTAATGTGACTATTGATAGGCACATAGTTATTGCCATTTTATTGTTCATATTTTTTAATAATTTTTTAAAAGATTTTATTGGGGAAGGGGAACAGGACTTCATTGAGGAACAGTGTGTATTTCCAGGACATTTTATTGGGGAGCAGTAGTGTGTCCCTCCCAGGACCCATCAGCTTCATCCAAGCCATGCCACCATCCCCTCAATCTCAGTTGCGGAGGGCGCAGCCCAGCTCCAGGTCCAACCGCCACGCTCAGCTGCAGGGAACGCAGCCCACCATCCCCTGCTGGAGCCAAGCCAGCAATCCTGTGGCCGAGAGGACATGCTCCAACCAACTGAGCCATCTGGGAGCTCAGCAGCAGCTCAGCTCAAGGTGCCCTGTTCAATTTTAGTCGCAGGGGGTGCGGCCCACCATCCCTTGCGGGAGTCGAACCGGCAACCTTGTGGTTGAGAGCCCACGCTCCAATCAACTGAGCCATCCGGCCATCCAGAAGCCCAGCGACAGCCCATTGACCCCACACCAGTTGCAGAGGGCACAGCCCATTGGCCCATGCAGGAATTGAACGGGTAGCCCTGCTGCCCAGAGCTCACACTCCAACCAAGCCACCCGTCCACCCCTATTATTCATATTTTTATCATCGTTTGCTTTGTTTGTTTTCTCCTTTCTTCTCCTTAAAAGAGTCCTTTTAACATTTCTTGTAATACTGGCTTGGTAGCATTGAATTCCTTTAGCTTTTCTGTAGGAAGCTCTTTATCTCTCCTTCAATTTTAAATGATAGCCTTGTTAGGTAGAGTAGTCTTGGTTGTAAGTCCTTGTTTTTCATTACTTTGAATATTTCCTGCCACTCTGTTCTGGCCTCCAAAGTTTCTGTTGGGAAATCAGCTGACAGTCTTATGGGAGCTCCCTTTCAAGTAACTAGTTGTCTTTTTTCTTGCTGCTTTTAGGATTCTTTCTTTGTCTTTAACCTTTGCCATTTTAATTATGATGTGTCTTGGTGTGGGCCTGTTTGGGTTCATCTTGTTTGCGACTCTCTGTGCTTCATGGACTTGTATGTCAATTTGATTCACCAGGTTAAAGAAGTTTTCAGTCATTATTTCTTCAGAAAGGTTCTCAATCCCTTGCTCCCTCTCTTCTCTTTCTGGTATGTTGCAAATATTGTACACTTGATGTTGTCCCAAAGGCCCCTTAAACTATCTTTTTTTCAATTCTTTTTGTTGTTGTTGTTCTGATTGGGTGTTTTATGCTACCTTCTCTTCTAAATAGCTGATTCAATCCTCTACTTCATCTAATCTGTTGTTGATTCCTTCTAGTGTGTTCCTTATTTCAGTTATTATATTCTTTATTTCTGACTCTTTTTTTAATGGTTTCTATGTCCTTCTTTATGCGCTCTATCTCTTTGTTGAAATTCTCACTAAGTTCCTTAAACATTCTTTTTTTTTTTTTTTTTTTTTTTAATTTTTATTGGGGAATATTGGGGAACAGTGTGTTTTTCCAGGACCCATCAGGTCCAAGTCAAGTCATTGTTTTCAATCTAGTTGTGGAGGGCGCAGCTCACTGGCCCATGTGGGAATCAAACTGTTACGAGCACTGCGTTCTAACCAACTGAACCAACTGGCCGCCTCCCTTAAGCATTCTTATAACCAGTGTTCTAAACTCTGTTTTTGGTAGATTGGTTGCCTCCATTTCATTTAGTTCCATTTCTGGAGATTTCTCCTTTTCTTTTATTTGGGACATGTTTGTTTCCTCATTCTGGCTGTCCCTCTGTGTTTGCTTCTATGTATTAGGTAGATCTTCTATGTCTCTCAGTCTTTGCTGGGTGGCCTTATGCAGTAAATGTCCTGTGTGGTCCAGTGGTGCAGGCTCCCTAATCTCTTGTGTTCCAGGAGTGTCCCTTCAGTGTGTTGTGTGTGTTCTCCTGTTGTAGTTGAGCCTTGATTGCTTTTGATACATCAGTGATTGGGATTGACTCCCAGGCTGCCTGACTATGAGGATTGGCTACATCCACATGAGATGCTGCATGGGGGTTGACTCCTCAGAGAAGGATTTGCCCGCGTGGTTTCTTGTGCCTATTGAGAACCCCGCTTTGGGTGTGCCACTTGTGGGGCTAATCAGATAGTTCTCTGGTATGGTCGGAAGTTGGCCTGTGAGGTTGTTGTTTCTGGTGTCTCTTGGGAGGGGCTCCCGAGCAGGCCAATTTCAGCTTTGCCTGTGACTGGCCTGCGGCTACCTGATAGGAACCACGAAGACCTATCTGGTTGGCTGCTGCTTATGCTGCACCTGGAGGAATTTGGATGTGACCTCACTGTGAATTGAGGCCAGCTGCCACCAGTATTGGGCCTGAGGCAGCTTAGCAAACTGCCCAAGATCCCCTAGGCCTATTGCCACCCACCAGCTGCCTGTAAGGCTCGGCTATTGAAAGAGCCTCCTTAGGTGTGCAGGATGGGCTGATTGACCTGGCGTTGAGAGTGTCCTCAGTGATGCTGAACTATCTGGGTGGAGCGGAGTCTCAGGGAATCACGAGATATGGCTGGTGGTTTTTACAAAGTTAATACAGATTCAGTTGTTGTGCTAGTGCTTGGCCTGTGACCACTTTGCAAAATGCCCCTAGAACACCACAGCCAGCCACCGCTTGCCTTGGGCTCACAAATCCCCGAGAGCTGCCCAAGAGTGGCTGTGGCACAGGTTTGGGGTCACTGTAAACCACCAAAAGCTCCCCAGGCTGTCATGGGCCTTCCACGGCTGTAGAAGGCTTCTGCAGCTTGTGGGGCAGGGCTGACCAAGGCATTGAGTGCCCCTGGCAATGCAGCTCTAAGGGCCAGGGTGTGGTTTCAGGGAGCTAAAGAGTATTGGGTGGTAATTTCTTCAAAGTCAAATGCAGTCTCAGCTCCTATACAAGTGCTAGGCCTGCTACTACCCTCCTAAAATACCCCAAGAACACCATGGCCAACCATCACCTGCCTCAGGCCCACAGGTCCCAAGAGATGGTGCAGGACAGGTCTTGGGTCACTGCCCACTGTCAAATGTTTCCCAGGCTGCCACAGGTTGTCTGCTACTGCAAAAAAGCTTCTGCAGGCTGTGGGGAATGGCCAGCAGTCCAGCAGTCAAGAGTGTCCTGGGCAATGCAGGACTGGCTTTAGGAAGGGCAAGGACACAGAGCATCACCAAAGCGGTACGCAAACACAGATTTCACCAGACCAATGCGGTCACAGACTTGGCCCTTGGGGGAGGGCTCAACACAGGAAATATGGCACCTTCCTATAGGCTATACTTGTGTCAGGCTCCACACAGGAATAATAATGGTCCCTGTCCCTCCAACCCTTTCTTTGAAGCCACGCAACTCAGTCTTTACCCACACATCTCTGGGCCTCTCAAGTTGCCACTCCTCTACCAGAGACCAGGTGAGTGCTTGCAAGGGAGAGAGTCTGTGTGTAGGCTCTGTAAGACGACATTGGGCTTCCAGCTGCCTTCCATCCCACCTGGACAGGCAGAGTCCTTGCTGATTTTCACTGTCAGATGTTGTGGGAACTCCTCTTTCTGGCACAGGAACCCAGGGCTGCGGAGCCCAATGTGGGCTGGGACCCTTTCCTCTCCAGGGAGGACCTCCACCACCGAGATGTTCCTCCCAGTGTTCATCCACTATCTGTGAGTTTGAGATCAGCCCATTTCGCGTCTCCACCCCTCCTACCAGTATCGATGTGGCCTCTTCTTTATATCCTTTGTGATAGGGTTTCTGTCCAGCTAGTCTTCAGATGATTCTTGAGGTTGATTGCTCTGTAATTTATTTGTAATTTTGGTGTGATCTTGGGATGCATTAGGCATAGCGTTTACCTAATCCGCCATCTTGGACCCTCCCCAATCCTGTTTTTCTTTAAGCCAGTTTGAGTTGGGACTCTGACACAACACAAAGCTTCCTGGTTAACACAGTAAGCACATTTAATTTTTAAAGCAAGATTTTTCTTAAGGCCAATAAATGTTCTACATATGGTTTCTGCTCCAAATGATTCTGTTAATTATTTTAGGAACTTGTATTATTTGTGGATTGACTCTTTGATATCTGTCTTTCACAATTACTCTAATCTTTCATTTTCATTTCTTTATCTTTTGCTTTTGTGTTCTAGGAAATTTATCTTCAGTTTGTCTTTTACTCACTAATTCAGTTTCCTGCAGTGTTCATTTGTAAGTCATGGCTTCCACTTTAGAATTTAATTAAATAACCATGTTTTCCAGACTAGTAACATTTTTCTTCCACTCAGGTGTAAAATCTTTTAACATCTAGTATATAGTATTTCTTGATAAATTAAAAAAAAAAAAAAAAGAATAGAGTTGTCATTCATTTTTCTGATCAATAATTTCCCTTATCGTATCATTTAACACCCTTTAGCCTACTTTGTCTTTATAGCAATCACCACATGAACTAGATGATGATAAATAGGTAGATAATAGATAGATAGATAGATAGATAGATAGATAGATAGATAGATAGATAGATAGACAGATAATCTCTCAGGACCTAGAGAAGGCCTGGTACAAGTTGGCACTCAATAACTATCTGTTGGACATGTAAATGGATGGTGTAAATGCATTAATTTGCTCAGAAGGTAAAACTAGCACAAAAAGATAAATAACGATCCAAGGCAGCCAACTAAGAGTTATCAAAAATACATACATGATAAAGAGCTGAATCAATTATACACCTCTAGAATCAGAGCCAGGTGTGGGCAGCGGACAACACTTAGTGTTGAATGATCAAAACAGTATCATGGAGGAGCCACGGATTGAGTGGAACTTTGAAGAAGGAGTGTGATTTGCAAAGGAAGTGGGCTGGTGGGTTCTTCTTCTAAAGAGCATTCCTCTGGGGTTCAGGTCAGTCTAGCCATGGAAGTCAGCACCGATCCAGTCCTTCAAAGGCACAGCTACTTTTCCTATAAAGTAACGGAATTTCAGGGCCCAAACACATAGAGAACTTTAGATTGAAAAACTGCAGCCCATCTTCTATGCCTCCACCCCAAAGAAAGATGCAGAGAGTAGTCGAGGAGACAGGTTGAAAGAGTTTCTTTGACGGGTTGCTCCCTGTGTCTGTGTTTGATTTCTGAGTCATTATGCCAGACATCTCTGGTAAGGAACACTTTTAAGCACCAAATCTCCTCCTTCCTGGGCTTGTACTGTGTCTAAAAAGATGCTGACATCAATGAGTCTTGTTATTGAGAGTAAAGATGCGGCCTATGACTCAAGTAATGCACACTGGGGAGGACTTCACCGACCCTAATGCCTTCCATTTCCAGTCACTTTCAACTGTGCGCTGTCCATACGATCCCAGTGCACCCAACTGGGGGGAACAGGGGTGGGGGGCGGTACTCCCCAGGTAAGCAGTCTGAGGAAGTATAGAAAACAGACGAAAATCAAGGAAAGGAGAAGTTGAATGGTTAACAATGAGGCCAGGATGTCTGTGTTGGGAAGGACTTCAGAGTTCATTGGCCCCAACTCAGTGCAGAGACCTTCTATGCCATGACTTGGACAGATGACACCCAGCTTGGCTCTATGACTTCCGGATGCTGGTCCCTGGAGCAACGCCAGAATCCCCAGGGAGCTTTATCTGGACTCCAGGGCCACCCTTGAAAGTATGAATTTTATAGATCTAAGGTGAGGCACGGGCATTTCTATGCTTTAAAGACTCAGATTATTTTGAAGCGTATTTTCAAAGAGCTCCGGTCTAGATCACTCCACCTCTGGTGATTAAAAAATCAAAAACAAAAACACTATAGTCCCTAAAACTCATGGAAGCAGATAGCATTTACATCCCCTCTGGCAGTATTTTCTGTAATCATATTTTTGTACTACTGACGGCAGGTCAATTAATGCTTTCCTGCTCTTCTCCACCTCAGCCATGACCTAACGCATCACCTGAGGCCTCTGTCTGGGCCTCTCCATCTCAGCTTGCCCTCTTTGTTGTGGGCTAGCCAAGATGCTGACAAGAACAAAAATGACTTGTTTTTGAGAGTAAAGATAACAAGCTATGACTGAGATGACGCACACAGGTTCGTGGAGAGAGACTCTCACATCCGACCTACCTTCTTCCGTCCACAGAGAGTCACGTTGCTACTCTAACCACATCACTAATTCCAAAAGATGGGGACTCCTACACACGGCCTCCAGGTCAATGCCTGATTGGGGGCAGGGACCTGGAAGGCGTTCAGCCCCAAGTTCCTGGCACTTCAAGTTCTCTTGGCAACATGGGTGTAACTGCACTGCAGAAGGCAGTGTTTTCGATTTGTAGAATCTCTGGGGTGCTTATTTAAAAAGACAGACTCTTGGGTCACACAAAAAAACCTTCTGAATATCTGGGGTGAGGCCAGGAAATCTGCCTTTTGAACAAGCAGGCCCAGGTAATTCTGAGCCAAGCTGACTTTGAACTTCGCCCACTTGAGACTGAATCCCTATAAGGAAAAGTACATGGAAAAAGGGATAATTTCCTCTCTGCTCTCCCAGGGCCATTGCTCCTTGCCTTCTTGAAATCTTGGCCAAGTCTCCTATTTTTTTTACATTCCCCTCAATTTCCTATCCATTCTCTTCTTCAAGAAAAGTTCTTATCTACCAGAAGGCAGATTTTTTTTTTTAAGGTAACGTTTGTGGGGGGTCCCGTTCTGTCAATTTGGGCAGAGGGGACAGGACAAGTGGGCAGAACTGCACAGGAAGGAGAGGACAGTGTTGGAAGAGAAGCTTAGCTGTGGAACTTGCTTATGTCAAAAAAAAAAAAAAAATCCATACCCCTATTATGTTATTCAGAATTGAATTATTAATGATGATTCACCCATTAAGTTCTTTTCCAATGAGCCTGGGTTGTGGGAATCAAAATATATGGATTCAGTCCTGGCTCCATCACAGACCTTGGGAAAATTATTGAAACTCTCTGAAATGTTGTGCCTTTATCTATAAAATGGAGGTGATCACCTAATAGGGCTGTTACCATGCAAAAGATCTAGCTGCTCACCGCAGGAAAGCCGAAACTCGAGAGGCGAGGTTGGCGAAAAGAAAAGTCGGTTTTATTCCAAAACGCCAGCATTAAGGGAAGACAGTACACTCCCTGTCACAAAGACTGACTTCCTCTCTCAATATCGTCAAAAGGTTTTATAGACACGCAATGGGGTGCAAAACAAAGGAAGAAGGAGTTGGCCAGGCAACTTCAGGAAAAGGCACTTCCTAGAGGCTATTCTGCCCCGGGGTCAGGAGTGAACCCCGTACAGATGCAAGAAAAAGTCCTCCCAAGTTACCAGACCAGGTGTGTACACTCGTCCAAAGTAAACAGAAGCATTGAAACTGGTATGCACAGTAAATGCACAGTAAACAGACAGAGTCTTCAACGTTTGGGGGAAGGAAACAAAGAAAGGAAAGAAAAGAAAACTCAAAAAGTCCCAAGCCAAACCAATGTCAAAGCGAATTACATCAGAGGTTTAAAATTCAAAAATAGAGGATATAGGGTCACTGTTACAGGACTGCTGTTAGTTTTAATGAGGTGACATACTTAAATGCTTAGCACAGGTTTGGGCACATGATAGGCAGTCAGAAAACACTATATAGTATTAGTAATACCTCTCTATAATGTACATCTTTCCTCACTTCCTTCCTCTTCATTTACTCTAAGCTCCAGCCAACCTGAATTACTTACTGTTCTCAAAGGCCCTGATAAACCATGGACTTCAGAGCTTAACAGAATTGGTTTAATCCTGTCTCCGTCAACAACTCATGAGCTGTATGACATAACTGGGCTTCAGTCTCCTCCAGGAAAAAAGCCACCTCTTTTTTCTTAAAGGCCTAGTGCAATAGTGTACGTCAGAAGCCCAGCACCATACTTGGCACTGACGATGCTCCCTCCTTCCTTCCTCTTCTGCCCTGCAGTCTCCCGTATTTGTCCGAATTCTCCCACTTTGGTGCCTTTGCTCATACTGCTTCTTCTACCTGGAATGCCCCTTCCCCGCTTTCTATTTGTTGGACCTCTTTCCAAAGCTGTCTTCATACTATCCAATCCCAGCTGACAAATGCCCAGATAAACCACCCTTCATTAACAAATAGAGTAGTTGTTGAGAGTCTATTATATGTCATGCACTGTGGCTAGTGCCTGGGGATAAAGAGATGATTGGGGTCTAGTCCCTGAGCTCAAAAAATTCAGTCGCATTAACATAAAAACAAATAACTGTAATACTATGAGGTGAGAGTAGCAACAGAAGTAAGTCTAAAGTGCTGGGAGAGTACAGAAGAGGGAGCTCTTGGGTCAACTGGATTGGGGAAGCCTTCACAGAGACAAGAACCTTTGGGTTGACCTGGAAGATGAGTGATGTTTGACAGGCAGAGAAGAGGGAAAAGTCGGTCTAAGACTGTCCCAGACCCCAAACATCTGAGATACATGGCAGGACCAGCACTTCCTACCCCTAACTTGGGATAGGAAGGGGATGGACACAGCTGGAAAGGTAGGAGGCGATCAGGGTATAAACAATGTTCACTTTGAGCAGGGAAAGGTCCCAAGCAGTGGGCTCCATTCCACCCCTGCCCGGGCACACTGGGACAGAGGAGCGAGCGGCCAGCCCATGAGGAGCACCATCCCAGGACAGGAGCAGTCTCTAAAAATCATTTCTCTCTATCCCTCATCATATCATTAGCTAAGAGGCCATTGGCTATAGGACTGTAACTCAAAGGACATGCGGGTATGGAGGCCCCTTTCTGCTGACCTTTGTTTTGACTAAAAATAGACAACTTTTCTTTTGATTTCTTAAATTCAATTGCAAAATTTAGAAAATTCCGCTCCACTCACGAGGGAGTGCAAGTTGGAACATTCGGTGCTTTCTGAGGAAGGTTGCAATTTGGGAGTGAAAATTTCATCTCGCCATCTAGCTATCTCTTTCTGTGAGCGAGGTCAACAAACACAGGGCCGGTGCAAGGCCTCGTTTTAGGGCCTTCTAGAAAATGTTCCTGGCCAGATGTTGTTGCTGGTCTCCAGGCTCTGCCTGGCCCATGCCAAAAGCAGCCAACATCATTGCCCTCCAGACACCAGGGCAGCTGGCTGTCAATACTTACTCATCACCTCCTGGGCTTGGCACACAAGGCCAGACAAGGTCCCGACCCGCTTCACCCTTCTTTACCCCCATGTTCCTTGTGCTCCAGACACACTGAATGTCTCAGCATGATCCAAGCGCAGCAGCATTTTCACAATGTTTGAAATCTCCTTTGCATGTGCCTGTCTGAAAGGGTATGACCGCCTCACTCCTAGCTCCTTTCAGCTGCTCCCCACCCCTAGACACACACACTTAAACACCCAGCGCACACTCTCCCTGGCAAACTCCTGCTTACCCGTTAAGTTTAGTCATGTGTCACAGTTCTCAGTGAAACCTCCCACAGCCACCCCCTTCTCCCCTAGGTAGTAAATCACTCTCTCTGTGAAGTCTTACAACAATTCTCCCCCCTCCCTTATTCGCACTGTCCTGTTGTACAATAACATATCTGATCATGTGTCTGTGACTCCCAGGGAATCTGATCCCCTTCTGGGCAGTGCTGGAGACTTACACATCTCTAGCCTGAGCACCCAGCATAAAGTCTAGTTCATATAAACACCACTTATTGATGGTATCCACCATTAAGTTGGGAGCTCAATGGGTAAGGACTTGCTTTGTCTTGTGCAGTATTGAAGGCTCTGCACAGCCAGGGCAGCCTGGTATGCAGAAGACACTCGATAAAAGTTGGCTGAATTAATGTATTGGTTGAGTTAATTGAATTTAATCAGCTCAAGACAGTGTGATGCAATGAAAGACTTAGCCAAGTTGTTTACGTTTCCTGAAACGTATTTACCTGGGGGAGTATCATGACTTCAAATATTTATTGAGCCTGTGACCAATATTTTTGCACAAGCGGTGAGATGTATGGAAATAAACAAGAAGCTTATAGATACGTGGGGGGTGGATAAGATGTTTATAAGAGCAATGGTAACACAAGGTAGGAAACAGTAAGTGCCACGGAAAAGGGGCAGGTAAAGGGCTATGGGAACTCAGGAAAGAGGGCACTTCTTCCACAGGTTTGGTTGGTGTCTTCGTGGAAAACAAACCATTCATGATGGATTTTGGGGGTGTTTTTTTTTCCAGTCTGACCCTGGCCACCACATGACCCTGGCCCCCTGGATGTAGCTGATTGGAGGGGTGACGCCTGCCCTGGGCTGAGCTGTTAGTCTCTGTCTCCCAGGTACTGGGATTAGAGACTTCAGAGCACTAATCAGGTTTTGCTGGTCCCGTGAATGAAAGACAAGTGGCCTCGGGCACTGTATTGTTCTGGTCTTTTGCAAACTGCTCAGAGATGCAGACAATACTGGTCTGGGGAGAGAGTAGAATGCAGGGGGACCAAAAAAGCAGATCGGAGTAGCCATGTGGCCTCAGCACGCGAGAGGCTGAGGCCTGGTTTTCTGATGACTTGCACTCCTCGTTCCAGCACCTCCGTGACCTGCAGCAGCTCTGCCCATGGATTTTTTGAGACACCCCCTTTTGGCTTCAACTTGCTGGAAGCCCACTTTTACAGACCCCTGGAATAAACTGAGTATCCCCTGGTCCCAGAGAATGACTCCACAGCCAAAGTCCCTGTAAGAGAAACGACTCACCCCATGCAAGAGAGTTCAGAAGTGTTCGCATACATACGTGCGTATGTATGTCCACACATGTGGACAGTGAGGAACACACACATTCATATGTAAATGCTCCCTCCAGATATCTTCTTGGAATTATGTCAGTGCATGCAAGAATTTATCTATGGAGAAAAATCATAGAGAGTCATCATTACAAGGAAAGTCATTACTAAGCTCCCACCTTCTGGTGGCTCTGAGGTCTGCAAAAGTGCCCACGTGGCAACCTCTTTACAAAAATTAACCCAGCTGCTCTGAGCCAAATCACACCTTCAATCAAGGCTTGTACTGTGTGGGAGGGTCCAGGAGGAGGGGTTGGTAGTGTTTCTCAGGCTCTGACATTTGGCTGATCAGGTGGGGTAAGGGCACCGCCAGCTTTGATAGGCCCTGAGGCATATACAATTGAATATTGTGCATGTATATTTTAAAATACCTATATAATTGCTAACATAAAAATCAGGGGAGAGACCCTGAGGCTTTAGGGTTATTAGCTTCACAAGAAATCAAGTTGGGGATGGAGAGACAGAGCTCGAACTTAAACTTCACTTTCCTTCTTCTATCCTTGTCATTCCATACAAACTAAAGTCCCCAGAGGATTGTGGTTCCACAAAAGTACCACTTTCCTCACAGAGGTAATGCAGTATATGTTCCTTCCTACAAGCTCCCTGCAGGCTAGGGAGGGCAAGCCGGATGAAACACCTGGGCAGGTGAAGAACACGAGTGAGGCAGCTTGAGAGGGAGAGAAAGGAGCAGTTTTTCTCCCAATCTTGCCATTCCTGTAACCCAGCAGTT
Organism: Rhinolophus sinicus; assembly: GCF_057876585.1. Lineage (NCBI taxonomy): Eukaryota > Metazoa > Chordata > Mammalia > Chiroptera > Rhinolophidae > Rhinolophus > Rhinolophus sinicus. Next base: position 21,943,837 of record NC_142511.1, read on the forward strand.
CCCAAACTTTTTCATCTGATCCTTTTACTTCTTCTACCTCTTACAGATCACCCCCTTTCTCAAACCCCCAGGCGTCATGCAACACAGCCTGGAGCAGGGGGTCTAGGGAGAAAATGTAGCTGAGACTGAGCTTGGGTTCAGGCTGCCAGGGTTGGAGGCCCAGTTCTGCTGTTTCTTAGCTGAGTGACCTTAGGCAAGTTATTCCAGTTTCCTCTCTGGCTTTCAGTTTCCTTGCTATAAAACTGAGATTAAAATTTGATCCCACTTCAGAAGGGTATTGTACAAATAATTCAATAAAAATGTCTAACACAGTAAATGCTTGTAAGTTTGACTCCCATGCATCATACTTTGCCAGCACTACAGGCCAACAGCTGTTGGATTTGAATGCTCTGCTGTCCCCACCTTCATGAGGATCATGCCCTCCTCTTGTTGAAGTCTCTTTCCTCACCCCTGTCTCAGAGGAACTCAAAGCATTTGGAGCAATAGACAAGGCAGTTGTGATGACTCTCCTCATTTTACAGCGAACCAAGCCAAGGCCCAGAGCTGCTAACGGCAGGGCCGGAGCTTCAGAAGAAGCAACGGCGTGTCTACATGAGGGACTGAAACCTCATGGCCCCTCAGTACAGATCTCTGGACTTAAGAACAGGGTAGGGCTGTCCCTGTGGAAGCTTTGACTTTGCCTAGGACTCTGTTGGGGAGGAAGGAGTAGGTAGCAAATGGTCCAGGGAAAGTCACCTGTCCCTACAACCTACAGTAGGTGTGTTCTGCTTCCTCCTTCAGCTCCAACGCAGCACAACCAAACCTAGAGGCTCTGGGTTCCCTGAGCTGTCGGGAGCTCTGTGGCCCTGGTCAGTTACTCTGCCACTAGCTAGCTCTGCGCGTCTGTTCATCTCTAAAATCAGAGCTCGGGCTTCATGATATCCCAGGTTCTTATCTTAACATCTTTAGAAATTGCTTCATCTCAAAGTCACTTGGAGAAAGAACCAGAGCCAATATCCTAGAATATTATACTTCCTGAAAACCACGACACCTTCTTTGGGTTCCCACCATGTCCCAGAAAGTCCTGATTCCTGAGATGGCATGGCCTGAAATGACCATCTGCTGTTATCCTTTGGCTATGGAACTGCTAGTGTTTGCTGGGGGAGTGGGTGTAGAGGTGGCAGCAGAAGCTTGGTTGGGCCCTGAGCAAGAAAAATAAAATAAAATAAAACTCGGCAACTTAGGTGCTTTAATTTGGAAAGCAATATATATTATATAATAAATGAGCATAGATTCCCACACTGGCAGGTAAAATATTGAGGAGCTTAGTATCAAATTACAGTAGCAGATATTTAGACATTTTCAGGAATAGCTGAACTTTCTGAGGTGCGGGATGCTGAAATGGGTGACCACAGGTAAATGTGGAAACTCTGTGGTGCTTCTGGCTTCCATGTGTTCTAGTTAAGAGGATAAATGACATGATCCTCACCCCACGCATGCCCACATGGATTCCATTCCTGCCTGAGAATTCTAGAATTCTGCATTGGTTGAGCAAGAAAGTACAAAGGAAGACTGACTTGGCAAAAGGAATAAGTTTGGCAATAAATGTGTCACAGTGTGACCCCAGACAAGTTACTTAACTTGACTATGCAAAAATCAAGGATGCACACATCCTGTCCAGCAATAAGGCCTCCGCACTGCAAGGGGTGAGCCTGACCTTTAGAAGCTGACCCTGGCCTGGGAGTTAGGAAAGGTTCTCCTTCCTCAAAGGCTTACTCCAGCTTCACCCTCAGCACAAAGAGACTTTGTGACCTGGGTCATCAGGCAATGCTACCCGCTGCCTGGACTGAGAGCATCCCATTACAGCTCTGAGCTGGAGGAAGGTAAGGATGCAAAGGAAGACGATGATGGCCTTCAGGGGCTCCCAGCAAGTCCACGGACTCTACCCCCAGGAGCTGCCAGACTAATGGGAATGATAAATAACACATTAAAATAATCCTACAGAAGCTCATGGATTAAAAAACAATACTAAGTGAAAATTAACATAGCTCAATAAAAGATGGAGAATGAACTGAATTAATCAGAGAAGGATTCTTGAAGGTGAGTATTAAGACTGGTAGTAAAAAGGGAGAAGGAGAAGGCGGTCATTGATTCAGACACAACTGATAAATCAAGAGTGGGGTGTGGGGAATAACCTGAGGGCGGGCTCCGATCCTGAGATAAGCAAATTCACAGTTATCCAGCACAGAGGTTATAGGAGTTCACAGCAAGCTACTCCCAAACCCTGGGTCTGTCTTCCGAGCCTTAGAATGAGGAAGAAGACTAGCTAGTCCCTACAGTTCCTTCCAGCTCCATCGTTCTACATTTTATACCCCGAAAAATAGGGAAGAGTCCAAGGGTGAGGTGGCTTAGGTAGAGTAGAAAATAGGTGGTCAATAAGAAGGAATAGGCCAGGCTCTCGAGGCATTTAACCTGAGAGTAATCCAGGTATATCCGCTTGGGCTGAGCAAATTCAAAGCCCATCCCTGACCAAATATCATCCAGGTCTGGTCCCTGTAAAGCAGCCCCAGAACAGAAGGCAAACTGTGTATATGACAGAATAAACCCAACTAGATGCAAAGAAGCTGAAATGTGTCAAGAAGGTGGAGCTGTGTCTAGAAAGGTACTACGGCTTTTAAAATGACTTATCCATCCCCTCTAACAACAGACCACTGCCCACAGACTGTTGCCTGATGAATAGTACCAGGCCTGGCTGCCAGATGTTACTCTAATGCTCAAATTGTTCACTTGGCCCACATGTCTGGATCTAAACTGGTCCCTATGTCTTAGTTATTTGCACCAAAATAAGAAAGCCCACTGAAAGACAGACATGGTCAGGACAGCCAAGATTGGTTCAACAGGCACGGGGAGATGGGGGTGGGGTTTGGGAGAGCTGGCATGAACTGCAGAACACAAGGTGTGGGGGCCCCTCATCCTGCCCTGAAGGATGCACTGACTGGCCTTTGCCGTGAGATTCCCGACATTTTCCATCTCACAGCACTTTGCCAATTCAAATAGGTGCCATGGGAAGAAATAGGTATAGAAAGTAGGGAGTGTGGCAGGATTATAGCTCGACAAAGCAAGGGGTTTGGTACAGGTCATGAAACATGGTCCAGGGAAATCCCCAAACGGAAGTGTCCTAGCTGGTTTCCCCATCATTTTGGGTAACTTGCCATTGCCACACACCCACCCCCATCCCCCAGGCCTCTTCTAAAGAACACATCGCTCACTTAGTGACCTATTGAGTATGGGAATCAAAAGAAGCAATGAACTTGGTTCCTGAACTTGAGAAACTACAATCTACATGGGAATACAAAATGTACATTCATGCCATAATTAGGGAGGACCCAAGAGGGAAACAAGGATCAAGGGCCAAACTGAAACAAAAGAGGCTCGGGAAAGGGCGTGTCAATGACAGCGGGAGCAGTGGGAAGAGGCTTCCTGGAGGAGGGGCATCTAGCGCACAATGGCCTGGCAATCAGTGAGTGCGTGGGCAGCAGGAAGGCAGGCAAGTGGTTTAGGGAATGGAGGAGCAGGGGGCAGAAACTGAAGTTTATGATGAGACAGAGACAGGAGAAACTGGAGTGAAATAACCACCATTTGGTGAAGTCCCTACTGTACGCCACTCATTGTACCAGGCACTTTCTAGCTGTTCTTTCAGTTTAGCCTCCCAACAAGAGTGACAGTATCTTTATTTCCATTTTGCATATGGGGCAACTGAGGTGTTTATATGAATTTAGGCTTGACCTGCTGGCTAATTAGAAGTTTCTGCCAGTGGCCAAACTAGGGAGTAGTGTGATGGTAACGTTGCTGGAGTAACAGTGACCTGGCTGTGGCATCCAGGCTGCTGGAGAATATCGCCCACCTTCTACATAAGCATTCAAGAGACAGGACCCAGGAGCCCTCTAGATGCTTTTGGGAAATTGAGTGATGCTCTCTGACCTGGGGATTCACTCTCATGACTCAGGTTCACTAAAATTAGCCTTTGTCCCAAGGGCCTTTACCCACAGCTGGTACAGCACAGGGGTACAGCCTCGTCCCACTCTCCTTTCCCTGGTGCTCAGCTTCTCTGGGGCTGAACTTCTCGGTCTTGTCAGGAGGAACACTCCTTCCTGGCCAGGCAATTGAATGAGGTAATTAACCATCACCAACTGCTAAGAAGACCAACGAGGTGTTACCATCACAGCCACCCAACTGCAGCTATGACTAATCGAGTAGTGCTAGATTCACGAAGCACTGATAATTATTATATTACTTTTTCCAGCCTTTGTGTTTTTTCTATTTTTGAGGTTCCAGGTGTGAGATGAAGAGTGAAAGGAAGGCCCAACCTTTCCCAGAATTGAGAGGACGTTCCATTTTGTTCAGCATCCAGCCCAGCCTTGTGGTAGGTGAGCAGGGTGCCTGCTGGGGTCCTATTTGACTCTCCAGGCAGCACCTGATGGAGGTCTGAACATCACTGAGTAGTCTGGGGGCTGGGGTGAGTCAAGCAGATGAAGGAATTGGAAGCATTCTACCAGAGCGTGGCCCCACGGCATGCAGTCGGAAAATCCCTCAAAGGAACCAGGACCGTGCTGACCAAAGCCGGCCCAAAGGAAAACCCTGTCTTGCTACATGATGCCTGATTCATGGCTTTCCCCTCCTGGAACTTGGCTCACGTGCTGCCTCTAAAGCAGCCACCACCAGCTGCCTCATATTACTTTTAAAATAGTCACCCCTCAAATCCCTCAGAGAGCAAAAAGTCACCTACAGAAGGCCTGTTGGAATCCGACTCCAAGACCATCCCTGGTGAGTGCCAGTGGCCTGCTTGGGTACTCCACGAACACATTCACAACAGCAGTCCTTCTAATCTACTCTGTAACAGATCCTGAAAGCCCTTCATTCCACTGTTGTTAAAATGCAAACCATTTCCAACAGAGAGACAGAGAAGGGGACAAGGAAATTGGCGTATCTGGGGTAATTTCTATGTGCTGGGCACCATCTGGTGAACTTCAAGTTCTTCATTTCAGCTCATCTTCACACAACCCTATGAAATGTATTATTGTGACTCTTAATTGGAGAGAAAACTGAGGCTCAGCGGTTCCTGTTGCCCAAAGCTACCGAGCAGAAGCCTTCAGGGCTGGAATTAGGACCGAAATGTCTTTGACTCCAAAGCCCATGGTTTCTCTCATACGTCAACTAGCTGCCCCATAACTCCGTCTATTAAGGAACAACAGAGTGTGGCCTCTGCAACCGCACTGAACCCGTTCAAATCTTTGTTCTGACACGAAGCTGTGTGTGCTCAGATTGACCACCTCACCTCTCTGACACTCTGTTCCCCAACTGTAGGTTAGGCCCATGGAAGAGGTGACATTACACAGATGTAACTTAGAATTGTTGTGAAGATTAAAGGGGTTAGTGTTCTATATGTACACCATTTCGAACAATGCCTGATAACATTCCGAGGGTTAGCTCTTGTTTTGTTTCTGTTATTTATTCTATACAATACATGATACTTAAAGCAACATAGGTGGACCTACACGATATTATGCTAAGTGAAATAAGTCAGACTGAGAAAGACAAATACCATATGATCTCACTTATATGTGGAATCTAAAGAACAGAGCAAACAAAACAGAAGTAGACTCATAGATACAGAGAACCAACTGATGGTTACCAGATGGGAGGAGGGTGGGAGATGGGTGAGAAAGGTGAAGGGATTAAGAAGCATAAATTGGTAGTCACAAAACAGTCATGGGGGTATGAAATACAGTATGGGGGATATAATCAATAATGTTGTAAAGACCATGTAGGGTGTCAGATGGGTACTGGACTTATTGGGGGGATCACTTCCTAGATTATATAAAAGCTTAACCACTGCGCAGTACACCTGAAACTGATATAAAATAATATTGAATGTGAGCTATAATTAAATACATATAAAAAAGAATACATGATACTTATATCAGGCTCAGTCCTGAAAACAGCTCTTCAAAAGGGAGAGAATGTGAATGTGTTGAACCCCCACGAGACAACCAGGCAGTCATGTTTTCGTCATTACCCAATTTATCTTAGGGTGGCCCTGTCTGACAGCATACACCACTGCTAACTAAATACAGCCTTGAACATGACAGGGAGAGGCCTCGAGGCCGCAACCTGGTTGAGACTGGGGAAGGAGAAGATGGTCTAAGGAATTCAGACCTGCCTCCAGGCTCAGGAATACCCAGCCACATTTACTCAGGAAGTGGGTGGGGTGATGGTTTGCTTGTATATTATTTCCAGGGTGGATTTTTTCTGCTCTTGCCCAGGCTTTCTCAGAAGCTTAGAAAAAAGAAAAGTCATCTCTAACTCAACCCTTAGAAGCCACAGATATTACCAGGATAGGGCAACTCCGGAGAAGAGGGCATGTGCCTATGACTGGCACTATTCATCTTTCATGATGGGAAGGGCAAATCAGATGATAAATCCAACCAGTGTGGGAAGGCCCATGGCCTGCCCCCACTCTGCTCTCAAATGCGCATGCATGCAAATACTCCAGATTACTTAGACACTCTATCTGCAATATTACCAATGAAAACTATAGGAGTTTTCCTGAGAGGGTGAGAAATTGCAGTTATAACCTATTTTTTAGTGTTCAGTTGGCCAGTTACTTTAAGAAAATGGAGTTTTTGCAGGGGGAGGAGAAGGGAGCAGCCGGTAAGGGTGAAGCTATTGATGAAGGAAACCACACTGAAGCTTTGGAAAACAAGAGAGCTGATGCGAGGTCACTGGAGGGCTGGGTATGGGGCACAGGAATGGGTGGGGCTGAGCATAGTGTGCAGAGAACTAAGGTCAAAACCTGGGGACCCCCTAAACTCAGACAGCAGCAGGGCCACTGGGCATATGCCCAGTCTTGCCCTCATAATGAACTGGTCATTGATTAGTTCTCTCTATCCAGTTCTACAGCTATGCCAGGAAACAATCTCCTAATGCCCAAGAAAGAAGTAAAACATATCACTCAGGCCCTTTCATTGGAATCTGATTAAGGACGAACGTGACAGGCACTGTCACATTCTTTCAGTGGTACTCAGCAGGTGAGATGGTAAATCTGACTAGCCCTGGGAAAGCCCTCCAGCCCACAAATGTCTCCCACATACAAGCACCACACAAGAAAGAATAACTTAACAAGAATAAATGAGGAAAGATATCAAATGTCATCCTAAACTCTCTGGAATGTGTTTTAAGAGAAACCCCTGCGGACTCTACAATCTTGCCTCTGTCCTGCTTGCTCTGAACTTTGAGCTGTAGGCATGTGCTAAGGGGATTCTGGAGTTGACAAAACCCTAACTCCTTCCCAGCACCTCCAACTGCTTTTGCCCCAGCTGGTCTGTTTCTATCTGGGAGGGAGGGGAGGTGGGCTGAGGGGATGAGGTGTCAGAGGCCAGAGTGAATCCCCACACACCTGCCAGAGCCCTAAACCTGCGTCAGAGTCTGTCTCCATCGAAAGGAAAGAAAGCAAGTGTGCCACAACCAAATCACAGTAGCCAGAGTGGAAAATACAGCTCTGACATGGGCCGTTGGCTCTGGGGAAAATTCTACCCGTGAACCAAAATGAGATACAGTGTTGTTTATCTTCTATGGTTGCCAAGCTTGGGTTTCTTTTTCTTCTGTTTTTATTTAGGAGGTGGGGATATTTTCATTTTGTTGCAATGGAGGAGGCTGCTCTAGCCTGTCCTTAGGCAGGCCACAATCAGAGAAAGAGGCAGAATATCAGCAGTGACAGAATTTCATGGAGCTCAGGTTTTCTTCTTCTGGGACATTGAGAGGCAAGGGGGTGGGAAGGACCGCACTCTTACGACTTTTTTTTTCTTTTCTTTTCTTTTTTTTTTTTGAGATATAATTGACATAATAACATTATATTAGTTTCAGGTATAATGACGACTTTTTTTTTTTAACCTTTTGAAAGTTATTGAAGCCACATAGTTCAGTCTAATATGGTGTGTGGATAAAGACATGAACTGATTAGCAGAAGACCAAAGTTCTAATTCCTACTCTGCCACTCAGACAAGTTCCTTAAAGGCTCTGGACTTCAGTTTCCTCGTCTGTAAAGAGGAGAGTTCTTATGGAAATAACTGAAAAATGAACTCCAAAATTCCTCCCAGCTCAAATAGCTCCAAAGCACTTGGAGTCGAGTTTTAACTCTATACATCCTGGCTACGTGACTTTGGACAAGTCAGCTAGCCTCAGTTTCTTCATCTGTAAAACTGCAGTAAGAGCCCTGGGTTTGCCTACTTCCTAGGGCAGCTGGGAGGACCAAATGATACATATGAGGGCGCTTTGTAAACCTTGACACCCTAGACACATGGACACTATTTGCCACTTAGCAGCGCAAATGGTTTTGATTATCTGGTACTCCTGGTATCCCGTGAAGCTAGCAACAGGCTTATAATAAAGCAGGAAAGGGTTTTGTTGGATTGAAGAAAATTTTCTGACTACCAGAATCATTAGACACTGTGGAATCATTTCTGAAAGACTTAAGGAAAAGATTGACAAGGATTCATGCCAGGTTGTTTAGTCATGTCTTGAAAGCAAGGACTTGGACCAAATGACCTCGCTTCTAGTGTAAGAATTTTTAAAGTTTCCTATGTAAGGGAAATGATCTCCATGGATTACAGCCCTTTAGATTTAAACTGGACCATTTCTGATGTCTAAGGCTTACTGGAATCTGGGTGTGGCTTCCTGGAAGATGCTCTTCGAGGGTGTGAGTGCACAGGCAATTTTATCTGAAGTAACGGATTGAGAGCATAGGCAGAATAGGGGAGAAAAAGCGATTTTAAAGGAAAGTGGAGAAATAGTTTCATAATTTCCAAAAAAGGAAGTTCAGTGAGCAGGTAAAGCAGCTTTGAGAAAATTCTTGCTCTTATAAGAAGTTACACATATAATTTTTTTAAAAGGTGTAAGTTTTGGGGTTAAATCTGGGTTCACATTTCTGCCTCAACCACTAATAACTGTGTGACCTAGGGGGAGTTACTTCAGCCTCATTTTACCTTTCTGTAAAATAGGATTAATAGCTGGGTAAATTCTTGAGGTTGTTGTAAAACTTGAAATTAAATACTATAAATAAGAGATCAGAGTGATAAAGGAAAATCAGCTAAGCCAGGTAGTAGTCCGTCACGTGCACCAGCAGGGGTCCATGGGCTCTGGCTTTGGCTTAGACTGTGTCAAGTCCATGGTACATAGTAGGCGCACACTATATAGGTTGTTGCAAAAGTAATTGTGGTTTAAAAGGTTAAAAATAATTGCAAAAACCGCAATTACTTTTGCACCAACCTAATAGCAGCAGACAGCTAGCATTAGTCATTGAAGAGCTATAGTCACATACGTCCCAACACACACACGCACACACACACATACAAGCACACATTCACACTCACAACAGGTCATTGCTTAAGCTCACTATCTCCGGATTGAAAAGATGAATAAGAGGTCTGCAGACCAGTGTGTTTCCCCAGCCATGTCACAAGAAGGAAGGTCCGCAGGGTCTCATGAACCCTGGGCAGAGGGGGATTTCAGAAGGAAGCTTTCTGACAGTCTCAGATCCCCATGGCCATAATGTGGTTGCTAGAAAGGAAAGTGAGCTCTGACAAACAGACGCACTGAATGGGGCAATGGGAAGGATTGGGCCCAGGAAAAAAATGTGTGGTTTGTGGTTTTGGGCACTGCTCATGAGGAAAAACTCCTGGATGCTACTCCTGTTGCTGGTTCTAGGAAAAGCCAGTCTCCCTTCTTGTGTCAAGGACAAGCCCACAAAGGAGCTAAGTCTTTCATGTCTTTGGCTATTTTGTGCCCTTAAAGCATTTCAACTACCGGAAAGCCTCTTTGATCTTCTGCAAGGGAGGACCAAGAATTGAGGAGTCTCCCCATTTCACAGAGACATAAAACGGGGGCTCACTGAAGTTAGAAGACATCTCCATAGTTACTCAGAAGACACACTAAAACAGGTTTCCTTTCCCTGGGCCTAGGTCTTTACCATTTGAGAATCCTAAACCCATATGCTAACCAAATTAGCAAAATATCCACACCAAGCTAGACTGCGTCTCCTCTCTGTTCCTGGTATATGTGAAACATGGGTCCAGCTGCCAAGGGCAACACACACACACACACATGCACAACATGTGCCTGCACACACACACAGCTGCACACAAATGCATACGCAGATAAAGATGCTTCATAGCTCTAGGTGCTGTACACTACGTGAGGCCAAGTATGGTCGTAAACACTGGAAGATTTAAAAAAAAGAAGAAGAAAGAAAAGGCGCAGTGGGATGGTATTGGTCAAGAAAGGCTCATGGAAGAGGTGGCACTGAAGGATTCTGTTGGATGTAAGGGGTGGGGATGGGTGCGGTCTTTGCAGGTTAAAGCCGAGTGGTGATAAGGAGTTGGAAGCAAACAGGGCATCTTTTGACAACAGGCGAGAGTCCTCATTTTGGCCAGTGACCTTGTGCAGAAAATTTGTGGCAAAGAAGGCTGCAGGGCATTTAGGAGTCTGAGTGCCCTGGTCAGATGCTGCGGTTCTGCTTTGAAGGCACAGGGCATTGAAGTTTCACGCAAATGGGAGTTTGGTGATGAAATTGATGTATTAGGAAGATGAGCCCGTGGTTTGGAGAAATTTAATATGACTTAAAGAATGCATTCTGTTGTCTGGGATTGAAGGGAGCAATCCACATAAAAAACTTGCTTGGTTGTCCTTAGAATGGTAATGGCAGTAACTACCAGTTACAGCTGAACCTCCACTGGCCTCTAGCTCAGCAAAGGTGCCAAGTACAGGGACAACGGTGGAGTTAATGTGAAGAACTCGCACCCTTCACACCATTTCTGCAGCCGTAGGTCTCCACTGCGGTGACCCGAGCAGCCTCAACCTCTACTTTCCCGTCACTACAGCCGATACAGGAGCAAGTTCTGGCTCCCTGTGGCCTCCTGCTGTAACCCAGCTCCTCCTCCTCACCTCCAGTTTACCCTAAAGCCCTCTGATTTTACATAAAATGAAACAGAATCCCTGGCTGTCTTCATAGTGACCACAAGCTCCTACGCGCTGTTCCCCAGCTCATCTGCCTCCATCAAGGGCCCTGGCTTATTGGCCCCCTGCAGCCCTACCCCCACAGGAAGATATTCAGTGGGGATCTCAACTCTTTTCCACTTGCACCACTTTTTGGACATTCAAAGTCATTTCAGGAGGCCAGAAGGAAAAGCAAAATTGTAGTAATATCAACAGTCATAGCTGTTCTGTTAGTTGGCCATAGTAATTGTAGCAGTTGTAGCCTAGTTAGTAGTCATAGTGTAAGCAACAGGTAGCAAGGTAATAGTCGTTGAGTACTCACTATGAGCTAGGCACTGTGACAAGCATTTGTCACCTTTTCTGCTCATAACCAGGAGATGATATTAATACTTCTTCCATCTGACAGATATGATAAGGTTTCCTTGGTGGAGGTGCATATGGGGTTCTGGATTCCAGTGGCAGAGCCACAGTTTGCCCATGACACCTGCTAAGGATGTCCTGTTCTCCCTCCCTACCACTTGTCCAGCTCCAAGTCCCCATCACTACCCCTTCCAAATACACAGCTGAATCTTACAGCGCCTTTGACCAGGTACATGTTTGTATACTTCAGTGCAGGTAGCTTTCGACTCACACACAGGTGTTTATGCAGCAGTCTTTTGAAACCTGGAACAATATCTTCATGGAAAATCATTTTATAAATTTTGATTCGTTCCTATCCTACAATGCAACTGGGTTATATTACAAATAGCACCAACCTCAGTTCAGGTTTTCGGAAGCTAGGGTCTACAAGATTTACAAAGGAGAGCTTCTTTCTCCTGCTAGACATATGAACAGCCTTGGGCAACATTTGAAACAACAAAGTTTCTTGGATTACTGCGTATCACGCTGTACTCCCTCTCCCAGAGACCCCTCTCTGGGAGGTTCCTATCCACTTTCCCTTCTGAAGGACCCTCATTTGAAATCCCCACCTTCTGGCTGGCTTGACCAAGACCAGCTCAGGACCAGCCCCTCTACAGAACTCAGCCTCTGGGGGTCGGCGCACCTAGGGAGCTGCTTTTTCTTCATTTTTCTTCTGTAACTCCTAATTGAGCCCAGTGCCTTTCTGGAAGTTACCAGTTACTTCATCAAGGATTTCTCAGAAGCAGAATCTTGAGGCAAGGGCCTTACCTCAGAAGGGTGAAAAAGAACCAATTCCATTTGCATCTGTAGCAAACAGGCATTTCTAAATTGGGGGTGGCCTATATATTCTTTTGCACTATCTGTATGTTTCTGTTCTATGGGTCTTCAGTCTACTTGCCCCAGGGAGCTTCCTTCACGGGTGTCCATGAATCTGCTTCTTTGGAGCCTATGTGAGGTGAGTGCTCACCCCTAATGGTTTCACCACAATGGTCAAATACCCTGTTTTCAGCACGCGTCATGCCTTCTCTCCTTTTCCTTGTGGGATACTGAGGGGTTGAGTGGTTGAGGGACTTCACTCATTGCTTCAAAGCCTATAGCAGCTGGCAACCCCCTTGGGACTCAAAGCAGCTCCCTAAGTGGCCTCATTGTGCTTCGCCACGGGAATCCAACACCCCATGGTCTCCTCCACCAAGAAAGCCTATTATCTAAGACTCCTGTCATGAGCCAACCACACCAAGAGCACTTCCTCCTTGGCACTGGCCTGCCTCACAGCAGACATCGAAATGACACATTGTATCACACAGTACAGATAATTTCTTAAGAACGTGAAGGTACTTCTGAAAGAAATGTGAAGCGATCTCTAGGGCTTTCCAGTAATAGTCTTTCCTCCCAGAGAGTGTGAGAAATCCACTTCCGGAAGGTAATCACCTCCCTCCCACGCCCCCCACCCTCACCACCCCCCCACCCCCCCCACCCCCCCGCGTGCTCTTGAGGAAAAGGCAGCATCACGTCCTCCCCGCCAAGCGGAGGCCCCTCTGATTTCCACTGCTCTCAGCAGGCCTGACTCACAACGAAACTGCAACCTCAAGAACACGAGGGGCCAGGATTGCGAGAAGGAAATACAGGTGAACACACGCAAAACTGCCTGAGGAAAACGTTTTGTTTCTATTACAGAATGGCACTTCCAGGGCTGGGCAAAAGCTGTGAACTGCAAGTGACTGAAGGGGACTGTGGTCATGCTGACCTAGTGGATTTGGCAGAGAGGGAAAGTATGCGTCAGAATCACACGTGCCAACTAACTTGTGCCAAGGAGTGTAGATGGGGCAGGGTGGGGAGGGGAGATGGGGGAAAAGTCTAGGATGTTAGATTTGGAAAGTACCTTAGAAAAACAACTCTGTCAAGACTCCCACTTGCAGATGCAGAAAGCAAGACTGAGGGATGGAGAAAGATGTGTCAGATCTCACAGCAGAAGGTCCAGGGTTGGTAGCCATTCACTTAGACACCTGAGTCAGGGCTCTTTCTACCACGAAATTGGCTTCTCTGTCCCGCTGTAACATACTCAGACTTTGGGATTAAAAGCCTGTCATGTTCCAAGCCTTCAGGTCCATGAAGGGATGCATCCAGCTAAAGCAGCTGAGCATTCCACGGAAAAGTGTTAGCAACCACAACTCAGATGTTCTGATGGCTTGTTACGTGCCAGGCATTCACCCAAGCCCTGTGGACAATGCTATTCCATTCAGTCCTTACAACAAACTTACAGTACCTGTCATCATCTCCAGTTGTAGATACGGCAGCACAGGAGAGCTCAGTAACTTGCCCAAGGTCATACCAATGGTGAGGGGCAGAGCTAGGCTGCAAATTTAGTCTGACTCCAGGGCGCACACACTTAACCACTACACTCTACTGCAAAGACCAGACCAAAGGCAGAGTACATCATGCTGGTTGCAATAACCAAACACTTGGACCCAGGGGGTGGGGGTGGGAAAATGGGGAAGATGGCTGCTTTGTTGTCAAACATCCAACGTTTGCTGTCAGAGGTGTATGAGGTCTGCCACAAAAGAGAGGCTTCAGTGTACAACCCTTGGCCACTCTTTCATGAAACCAGTCAACTGACTCCTTAGTACCAATTTATATCCAACCTTCTGCTTGAGGCTTCTGACCTTGTTACTACTAAGAACAGTCCCAGATCACCCAAAAGCCAAGGCAAAAACATATTCTCTTCAATTTTTTGAAAAAAAAAAAAAATATATATATATAATATAAAATATAATATATATATAAAGCGTTGATGTAAACATCACAAGTATCAGGACCTTATTGGGCTTCGTTAAACTTATAGTTTATTGATGTGTTATTTTGAACTATGTTTAAAGGTGGAAACATCTTAGGGCTTTGGGAGCTCTTAGTTCAGCTCTGGGAAATAAAGACGTTCTGTTTCCATTCATTCTATAGTCTCCCACAGTCAAATGGGCAACCAGGGATCCAACTTTCATTTGAACACACAGTGTCTGGCCCAGTTCCTAAATGGGTACCCACCTTTTCATGATTTCCAAACTATCCAGGTCAATCAGAAGCCCCCGGTTGCACATGCCACTCAACTTTGCATGAGGTGGGAAGAAAATGGAAAGCAATTGTATTAATTTGATTAGATAAATCCTGGCCAGTTGAACTGGGAAATCTGATTTTATTTTCTAGGTTGCTCTGAAAACGGAGAAAGTATAGGCTAACCAAAGAGAAAGCGGGGTGTGTTAACTGGCTCTCAGAATTGAAGGAGAAGGGGGGAGGGGGGACTCATAACAGAGGGGGAGAGAGAATTAAAAGTGGAAGTGAAAAGTAGAACTCAAAATAAGCCTGCAGTAGAGTCCCTCCAATAGCCCTGTGCCCCTTGACTGTACACACCCCTACAACCCGGTCCTAGGCCTGGGGTCCCTTGGAGAAGGGGATTTACAGTAACAGGTATGGCACTGCAAATCAGCCCCAAAACTTTCATGGTTTCTGACTTGAAACCACAAACACTGCATGTGAGGAACTGCAGCTTCCATGACATACGTGGTGCTCACAGACCTGCTGCGCCAAAGGGTCACACTGGCTGTTTGGAAACTCTGAATAAAGGAGACAGCAGTGAGGCCAGGCACTTCTCCCTCTCCATCCATCCAGGTGCCCTGTGGGTCTGTCCCCCACCCCTTCGTCTGAGGCCAAAGTGTGATCACCCTTCTCCCACTCAGCCTCACGCAGAGATTTTTGTTAAACACTTTGGCCAGCAGTTCTCAAAGCGTAGTCCATGGACCCTTGGAGAGGCCCTCCCTTTTCCAACTATATATATGGGGCTGGATTTTCTTCATATACTTCAACCAAAACAACATATCACAATAGATTGAATGTAAATGTAAGAATAGAAGTTCTTCTATTGAAACAGATATTTAAAGAGATTTGGAAGAATGTCAAACAATGCTACTCTTCTCACTAAATGTGTTCTGACTTGGAAAATTTAGTTATTTCCATGAAAATTATGTTATTTATTTTAACATGCAATGGGTTTTTGTTATTATTACTTTAAAATGTCATACACAGATATCTTTTTAATTTATCAGTATTAGTTTCTAGTACGATAACTGTTGATAGATATAATTCACATAAGTAAAAGCTCTTTGGGGTCTTCAACAATTTTTAAGAATGCAAAGGGGTCCAACCCCAAATAGTTTGAGAATAGCTGACTTAGAGAACCTAGAACTGTACTGGACACGGTTGCACACTCCCACGCCCTCCCCTGAGAATTTACGACCTAAGGCTGGCATGTAAATTACATGATCACAATAGAAGTGGGGGGGGATCCAGGATGGAGGGGCACCCGGCTCTTCTCATGTAATACAGATGTGCATCTAACGCACACAGTAAAAACACATGGAGTGTGGTTCAGGATTTAGAGTCAGGGTGATCTGAGTCAAGGGATTAAGCACTGATTTGAACAGCATAATGCAAAGACAATTGAGCTCATATTCCACCTGTGCCATTAACTATCTCTAGTGCCTCAGAAAGTCACTTTCCCCTCGTAGATGGATTCAGTTTGCCCATCTATAAAATGAGAGGTACGGGTTAGATAATGTTTAAGTTCCTTCCTCTTCTGACGCCCAATGACATAGGACATTTTTTATCACACCAACAACCATGGGGGATTTGGTTAACATCTGCCTGGAAGAGTGTTGGTTAGTAATAAGATTGATTTTTTTTTTTACTAGAAAAGCTAAATGGGAATAGGCATATGTTTTGTGGAGGTAGGTGTTTCCCCAAGTGAATTCCTCCTCTACCTATGTGAGAGAGAAAACAAACATACAGCCAGTTACAGCTACAAAAAGTTTAGAAAGTACACACTCAGTCACTCAATGAGTCAACAGATATTTAGTGAGAAATTTGGAGGTGCCCAGAATTGTGATAAGTATAATACCAGGCAAACAAGGCCCGCAATGAAACGCTGACACGGGCCCGACCCTTGTTGATGGCAGTCTAATGGGCGAGGTAGAGAGCAATCAAAGGCCCACATGCCCACATGTATAATCACAAACCGATGTAAGTACTAGAAAAGAAAGGGCCAAGATGTTCTGAGAAGACATACCCAGAATTCCTGACCTAGATGGGGAATAGGGACCACTAACTGGAGGAAGTAACACCTGAAGGATGAAGAGATGGGAAGGAAAAATCTAGGAAGAGGGGACTACATGTGCAAAGGCTCTAAGGTAGGAAAGAGAGCATGGATTATTGAAAATGAAAAAAGAGGAAAGCCAATGAGGCTGGCGTGCAGGGGGAAGTGAAGAGAGCTGAAAGTCCAGAGGCAGGGTCAGATGATACAGGGGGTTGTAGACAGTATTAGGAATATGGGATTTAGAGTCAGGGCACGTTTTAGAACTAAAGATCAGAATAGATAAGATGAAGTACTCAACTCTCTGCCTTTCTGAATAAGGTTTCTTAAAAGAGATGCTACGTTAGGGGTACTGTGGTTGGAGGGCAAGCCAAACTGACACTATCGCAGTCATGTCTCAGAGACAAATACCATAGAAATCCTTTTCTGTCTACAAATATTCTAAGGCTTGAAAGGGAAACTTCTCCAGAAAGGGAAAGTGGCAGCCATTGAAGGGTTTAAGCAAGACAAGAGACCAAGGCAAGGTTGGTGTTTGGAAGTAATCACTCTGGCTACAAAGTGGAGAACAGTTCGGAGAGCAGATATTGGAATATAAATTAGACATTTATTTTGGAGTCCAGGAGAGATAAGATGGTAGTTTGAGCCAGAAAACTGTTGCTGCTGCTGCTGCTGGAAATGGAGCGAAGTAAGCAGAGTATAAAGATGTTTGTGAAGAAAAGTCTGCAGGACATGGTAATAGATTAGACATAAGTTGGCGAAGGAGAGGGAGAAACCAACAACTTATTTCTAGGTTTCTGGCTTGTACAATGGGTTAGATGGTGGTGCCATTTACTGATTATGGAGGACTGGATGAAGGTGAGACCAGAGAAAGAAGATGATGAGCTTAGTCTCATATACAGAATCGATTGTAGAAATTGGGGGGCCAGTGCAAACTGAAAATGTGAGGCCTCTTGCTCAACAAGTATTAAGAATTTCAAGACCGTGACAGCAGAGGAAAGGCAGGGCTCTTCTAAGCATGGGATCCTGTGTGACTACACAGGTCACAGGGCCACAAAGCCAGCCTTGTTGGGACCTGCTGGGTTTGAGGTATCAGCCATCCAGATGAGATCTGAGTAATCTAAATCCCATCAGAGGGACAGCCCTGGAGCTGAAAGAATCCATCTGTGCCCCAGGCTCAGGAACCCCCTAATTATTCTACGTAGTCATGCAGATAGCAGAAACAGCTGTATCCTCTGGGTAACAAGGGTTCCAACACCTGGTGTCCTGGCCCCCATAAGCCAAATATCTCATATGAGAAATTACAGATCACAGTGTTTGTCCCCCCAAGGAAAATCCAAATTGCTTGATTTGGCACCCCATTGCACAAAGGGGAATTCCACATTGGCTGTCCGAAGACCAGCCCTTCCGCTGTGGTTTATAATGTCTGCTGCCACGGTCCTCAGAAGAGCACCCAATCGGGTTTGCATAACCCTTGCTTGATTTGGCTGAAGGGCCAGCCCCAACCTGGCTCCTTCAAAGCTTCTGACCCACTAGGCCTTTAATCTGAAGCACCCCAGCCACAAGACCAAAGTCAGAGGAACCCAGAGGAGGACAGTGGAATAGATCCTGTTCCCTTGGGCCACAGCTTGGCCACACTTGGGTGTGTAACGCCAGACTCTGTTGACCAAGCCTGTCGCAGCAAAGCTGCTGAGGAAGGCTCTGTCCAGGGAGCTGAGGAAGGTTATTCAAGGGAATTCTAGAAATGTCAAGCTGGGGAAACTATTATGCGCACTAAATGTCCTGCAGAAGAAGAAATGAAACTCCAATTATCATTCTTAAAATAGTAACTACTAATGGGCAAGTAGGAGCCAAACCCCAAGGGGATTCTTCATCAGGACAGTCATTCCCCTTCCCCCAGCTGACCACCATCCCACTTTCTCTGCCTGCCTCACAAACCTTCCTGTTCCCTCTCGTGTGGTCCTGTTAGCAGATAAGCTAACTGAACCCTGAGTCTAGTAAGCCTGGATTCCTTAGCCTTCCTTTTGCAGCTTCAGTGCAGCCCTACAGGACTGTTCCCCACTCTTGGGTCTGAGTTGTTGAATTACTGCAAAGCGCAGGGCAACTATACCAAGAAGGCTGCCATTTTGCTGAGCATGAGGGTAGGTAGGAGGTGACTCCTTATAATATCTAGCACACTGTAAATAGGACACACCAAAATCCATACACACACACACACACACACACACACACACACACACACACCAGCAGTTCTTATCTGCCTGGACCCCTCTATAGCTAAAGTGGTGAAACTCACTGAGTGGAAATTTCCAGAAAGATTATTAGATTATCTTGGGCTGACATGTCTTTGGACCTTTGGACTTTACCCACACCGCTTCTCCCTGACATCTTGCAGCAATGGATAGGCAGAAAGGCAGAAAAAGCAGGTGTGGATGACATATGAGTGTTTTTTCAAGCCTCGGACTGCCTGCCTCTGGACTTCTTATTGGGTGAGAGCAAACAAATAATATCACTTTCTTTTTTAAGACAATGCTTAGTTAGATTTTCTTTCATTTGCAGCTGAATACAGAAATTACAGAATATTCTGAAGTGAGGTGGAAGAGGAGAGGTATTTCCCCCTCCCACAACCTTCTGCTGATTTCTCAGTGAGCTCCTACTGGGAAAATTCATTTAAATTCAATTTAATAAGCATTTATGAGATACCCACTATACATTTGGACTTGAGGAAAAATTGGACTCAGACCATTTGACCTTAAGGAGCTCACAGTCTGCCAAGTGGTACTTGTGTCCTCTTGAAATCCTCAGGACCAAACTGTGGCCAGACTGACACTCCCACACACAGGTACCTGCTGTCTCATTTCCTTCCCTACATGGGCTCTTTCCTTGGACTAAAACCCAAACTCAAATCTCCAAACATGCAGATTGTTTACATTTACGGCTCAGACATGACCTGTAAGTTTGGGACTTTTCCTCATGGATCCTAATGACTTTTCAGATAAACAAATTATCTGCACAGCCTCAAGAAATTCCTGTTTTTGTTGTTCTCGTTGTTTTATCAATATAAAAGTCGGGGGTCTTAACTTTTCCCAAAATGTTTATCTCTATTCCCTTGTATCAGGTTGACATCAATCCTACGAGATATGTGATAGGGAAGATACTATTATCTCTATTTGTTAATTAAAGAATTGCATTGGGGCGGCCGGATGCTCAGTTGGTTAGAGCATGGGTTCTGAACAACAGGGTTTCCGGTTCGATTCCCACATGCGCCAGCCAGCTGCACCCTCCACAACTAGATTGAAGACAATGAGCTGCCGCTGAGCTTCTGGAGGGGTAGCCGGGTAGCTCAGTTGGTTAGAGCATGGTCTCTGAACAACAGGGTTGATGGTTCAATTCCCGCATGGGATGGTGGGCTGCGCCCCCTGCAACTAAAGATTGAAAATGGCGACTGGACTTGGGGCTGAGCTGCGCCCTCCACAACTAGATTGAAGGACAACAACTTGGAACTGATGGGCCCTGGAGAAACACACTGTTCCCCAATGTTCCCCAATAAAAATTAAAAAAAAAAATAAAGAATTTGTCAAGAAATTTACCTGTGGTTACCTTTGACCATTTAGATTCTGAAATTTTGAGATAGGAGAGGATAATGATTTCAAATCAATGGGAAAGGATCAACTATTCCACAAATGGCTTATGGATTAAAGAAAGGTAGAAATTGCATACACACACACACACACACACCAGGGGTGCAAAAAAAATGTATACACGTTTTAAGAGCTGTTATCTATGCTCAAGCAGTAGGTCGCCATAATCAGAAGTGTCTGGATGCTGATGGTAACCACTTTGAGCACTGGTTGTAATTGCAGAAGTCAAACGTGACTTGTATTCATCTTTGGTTATTGGTATATATTGAGTATTATATTACTAGAGTTCTTTCCTTTCTTAAAATGTGTATACATTTTTTTGGCACTCTCTGTATATACATTTACACATGCATCTCAAATTTTAAGAAGAAAGTGATGGGGCTGGCCTGGTAGCTCAGGTGATTGGAGTGCCATGCTCCTAACTCTGAGGTCGCCAGTTCGATTCCCACATGGGCCAGTGAACTGCGCCCTCTACAGGTAAGATTGTGAACAATGGCTCTCCCTGGAACTAGGCTGCTGTGAGCAGGCAGAAGTTGGAATGTGCTGCCGCAGGCTGCTGAGTGCTGCCATGGGCTACTGTGTGCTGCTGTGGGCTACTGTGTACAGCCATGAGTGGCCAGCAGCCATCGTGAGTGGCCGGCAGCCAGCGTGAACAGGGCGAGAGCTGCCATGAGCTGCTGTGAGCAGCCGACCAACAACAGCTGACCGACAACAGGCGACAGACGGCCTCAGCCGGGGTGAGCACAAGGCTCACAATACCAGCATGGGCCAGGGGGCTGTGTCCTACACAACTAGACTGAGAAACAGCTTGAACCGGAGTGGTGGGGGGAGGCGGAAGAAAGGGAGTGGGGAAGAAGAAAGTGGAAGAAATGTTTCCTGCATCCCCAAGTTGCTCTCTGTAGGCCTCTGAGTCCTTGCCTGTGCCCAGAAGCCTCCTTGGTGTTGCTTCCTCCAGTTCAGGCCAAGGTTCCCAGGGTACCCTACAATGCCCCCATCCCAATACTATAAGAAAGAGGAAAGTGTGTACCTGTCACCACCATGGGCCAGACCCTGTGCTCAGCACCAGACACACAAAGGATAATAAAACAATGTCCCGCTTCAGGGACTTCACAACTGATTGGGGGAGGCAAAGTGCGGCCTAGATGACAGCTGTAGTGTTGTAGGTTTAATAATGCAGGAAACAAAAGTAGGAGGGAGCCATGCTGCCTGGGTCAGGAAGAAGAGCCTCAGAGCCTTGACCGGGCTTCAGGTCCTCTGGCCTAACTATTCTGCCACGTAAGTCTGCACCCGGAATGCCCAACTCAGGGAAGGGTAAGCCCTATAGGGTAAGGCAGACACAGTCTAGAAAACCCAGGAGCCAAGAGTGAAGGAGAAGGGTGGAAGGGATGCAAAACTCAGCTCGTGGTTTCTCTGTGCTTCCTGGTGGCAAAACTCAGTATGCTTAAACCCAGTATAAATCTGGCACGAACAGCAATTGTGAGTTAGGTCTACTCCTGTTTCCAAAAGGTTCTTTCTCCTTTCATGATTCTTAGGTTTCTACATTAACACTCCCCAAAGTGTTGAAAGGAGAGGCCAGAGTCCCCCAAGTCTGGCCCACAAGGTGCCTCCACAGGGTGGACCTGAACCCTCCCCTTTCTCCCTCCCTCCCAGTCACTCCAGACTGTCTTGGCCCCAGTATGTCCACCTCACTTGCTCTAGCATGGTGACCTTCTCCAGTGGGGCAGGCTCAGAACCCAGTGCCATCCAAGGTGTCCCAGTGCTGATACAGGAGGGCAAGGAAGTAACAGAAAGCCGGGATGTATCCTACATCTGGGTCTACTTGTTACTTCCCCAAGTCCCATCCCGTGGGAATCCCAAGTTCCCTGGCAAGCAGGAGGCAGGGACAAATGGAAAACAGAAACAGGGAGGTCAAATGACCTTCACTGGGTTTAAAGAATGACAGAGCCAAGACAGAGCCCAGGACTCCTGTCTCTGTCCCCAAGTCAGTGCTCTGCCCAGGTACAGTCTCCAGGAGGTGGTGGGAGAAGCCTCTTTGGAAGGGGGAGGTCAAGGCACAAAGGACCCCCAGAGACTTTTCAGATACCTGAAGAAGTGATATCATTACCCCGTCTTTCTTAACTAGAGGTAGGGCAACGTGCCTCCCACATGTGGCTGCTCTGGCCCTGTTCTCTCTCTCTCTCTCTCTCTCTCTCTCTCTCTCTCTCTCTCTCTCTCTCTCTCTCTCACACACACACACACACACACACATTCACGCACACACACTCATGTGCACACATATTCACACGTGGAAATCCAAGAAAAGATAACTAAGGCTGCTTTTGGAAGGGACGAAGGCTATGTTAAGAGGAAAGAAAGGGGTCTGCTATCCAGCCTTCAAAGAATCCTGATTTATTGTCCTTGTTCTTTCTATTTTTTCCTCCCCATCTTTCATGCTTACGTCTCCAGCCGTAGAAGCTTACAAGTAAAGGAGAAACCTTAAGGACTCTTTAATCCAACCTTTTCATTCCCTACACTGGGGACAGTGCAGAACAGGGTAAGGAACATGGTGTCAGTGTCAGGTTGGCCTGGGGACAAATTCTGGCTCCCTTCCCTAGCACCCAAGTAACCTTGTGCTGGTTACTTAACATCTCTGTGCCTCATGGAATGGAGATGGCAAGGGTCACAGCGACTAGCAGGTGCCAAGCTTTCCATACGTGTGGACTACTCTTATTAACTTCTCCCAATTCCTGGGACAGCCGAGCGGTGGACACATGGACTCGAGTGTCTAAGAAGCCAGAGCTGAAGAAGGAGCCTGGAGCGCATCTCACGCACCCCCTGCCTGTCCTGTGAGAAGTTGGCCCCTTCAAGGGGCAGTCTTGGAACAGAAAATGAAAGATCCAAAGGCAGTTTTGAGGATACCGTGTGTCCCCGAAAATAAGACCTAGCCTGACAATCAGCTCTAATGCGTCTTTTGGAGCAAAAATTAATATAAGACCCCATCCTGTTTTACCATATTATAAGACCGGGTTTTATGTAATGTAATATAATAAAAGATGGGTCTTATATTAATTTTTGCTCCAAAAGACGCATTAGAGCTGATTGTCTGGCTAGGTCTTATTTTTGGGGAAACAGGGTATTTAATTCACCCTCATTTTTTCACTTAGGGGAACTAATGCCCAGAGAATTGAGGTAACTTCCCAATTCAGCAAGCAGAAGTCTTGGGTATCCAACTCAGGTTAAGGAAGGGATCCTATTATTTCTCAATCCCAGTGTACTCTGGAATGGCCGATTTGTCCACGTCACTGTGACCTAGGAACACGCGAATGGAACCCACAACTGTGGGCTTCTGTGCACAGAACAGCTGTTCACCCCAGGAAATCATCTATTTTTTTATTATTATTAAGAGAAGCTGAATATTTTATTTTAAACGAGAGAGGTAGCTCTTCCTAAAATAGCTATAATGCAAAAGTTGATTTTTTAACCATCCCTTTGCTTACGATGCAAAAATTAAAACTTAAAGAATGCAAAGTTGGAGGGAAGGGAGGGGCTAACTTAAGTCAGAGAAAAACCCTTACCGGGAAATCTGGCTATGAATGAGAGGCCTCACCAAACCCACAATATAAAAAGGGGGCACAGTAGGTGAAGGTCTACACATCAGGGGCTTGCTCTTGCAAAACCAAACCACAAGGCCAACTTGTAGAAAGCAGAACTCCGCTATGCCCAGCTCAGCACTGCTCTGTTGCCTGGTCTTCCTGGCCGGGGTAGGGGCCAGCCGAGACAAGGGCACCCCATCTGAGAACAGCTGCATCCACTTTCCAGCCGGCCTGCCCCACATGCTTCGAGAGCTCCGAGATGCCTTCGGCAGGGTGAAGACTTTCTTTGTGAGTATGAGGGCCTCGTGTCCTTCCTTCCTGAGATTGCCTGACTTAGGCATCCTGCTAGAGTTCTAAGAACCCTCCTTCTTGTTCACTTCCATGCCCAGAACCCATTCCCCCCAAACTGAAATTCTTAAGAGACTCTCCCAGGCAAGTCATGGGTTCAGTGACCTAAGTTAAGCATGGATGATGCACCAAATGTGCAGGAAAAGCTGCCTAAACAGAGAAGCGCTCCCTCTCTCCTATGCTCAGAGATTTTTATAAGATTCTGCTGGAGCTTGGTGTTTCATTGGCGGAGAGCACGAAGGGTGTGATTAAAGGTGAAGAGGCTCCCCACACCCTGTGGCAGGGAAACATAAATTGCCTCTGCTTAGAGAGTTCCAGAACCTGAAAGACTGATGGTTTGGGGAGGTGCCATACAGGGAGGAACCTGCAGGAAGAGTTGCATCCCATTCCCAGAGAACCCTTCAAGCTACAGGAGGATGTCCGCAGGAAGGAGGGGGCAGCCAGGGAGCACTAGAGGGCTGACATGGGCAGCACCGTCAAACCTGAAGTGTCTCTGCAGAAAGAAAACCAGACCGAGTCAAGCCTCTGCCTTGGCTTCAAAATCAGGCAGAATGTTTTGAATAACTTGATCCCGAGGGGGAGGACCTGATTTAACTAAGGGTCCAGCATTGGTGAATGTTCTGTTTTGAAAACTCTTCTTTCCATTTTTTTGGGCCAGGGCTGCATTGGTTAAAAATGAAAAACCCTATAAAGGACATTCATTTCAGGGTACTTCCCCAAACCTCAGGGTCATTTTCCTTTTGTTCTTTTTAGCAAATGAAGGACCAGTTGGACAACATGTTGTTGAATGGGTCCTTGCTGGAGGACTTTACGGTGAGAGCTGGGGGGGTGCGTGGGGGTGGGCGTGGGGGTGGGGGAATGTGACCTGTGAGTAAGAGAAGGGAGGCTCTGCTTCCCGCCTGCCGGGAGCTGGGTCTGCTTCCTTGGCTTTGAAAAGCAGAAGTACGAAGACCTTAACTCAGCACATTGCCAGCCAGAAGGTTACAAAGGGCTCAGCCCCGGGGGGAGGTGGCTGGAAAGATCCTGGGGACAAAGCTGTTCTCTCAAGCTGCAGCAGCAGCCCTCCCTCCCAGTCACCACCCCCTGCGCCTGCCCTTAGGGTTACCTGGGTTGCCAAGCCTTGTCGGAGATGATCCAGTTTTACTTGGAGGAGGTGATGCCCCAGGCTGAGAGCCAGGACCCAGAGATCAAGAAGCACGTGAACTCCCTCGGGGAAAACCTGAAGACGCTCAGGCTGAGGCTCAGGCGCTGTGTGAGTAGCAGGCCCATTCTCTCCCTCGCAGCTCTCTGGCTCTTCCCAAAACACCGTCTCAGCTCCTGACACGGCTCACACACACAGACTGAGGGCCAGGAGCCCTCTCGTTTCCCTCTGAGCAAGGGGTGGGGGTGGCTGCTAGGCATTTACATGTGAAGATTTGCAAACAGCTTTCCTGTTATTTGTGAGTCATTTGTGGGTTATTAACTATTCTCCTCTCTCTTTATGAAAGGGGCCCAGAGCTTCATTCAGGGCTCCATTGTCCTTTGGGACCTACACCCTGGGCCCTGCAAGAGAGGCTGGGAGGTGAGGGGTCCAGGGAGAGGAAACCCCACTTCTTATTCTCAACCTTATGAAAGCAGAGCTTTAAGTGGGGCCCAACTGACTGGCAGGATTTTCCCTGGTATTTTAGAACGGCCCCGTTGGTTAGAATCTACAAACAATTCCCAATGATAATTTATTTCTCCAACTGAAATTATACCCTCACCACTGGTTTCCTTTGTTCTCTGGCTAATCCTGGGAAATTAGCTGATTTGGGTCTTTATCTGTAGGATGGGATTATGCAAAGGCATCAGTCCACATGTTGAGACTGTGTCTCTATTCCTCAGAGACTTGGAGACTTAGAAAGGATTGTCAGTGACTAGGACTGAAGGGGAGGGACAGGACAGAGAAGCAGAAAAGGACAGAATGGCTGACTCAGCATCTAGTTGGCACTATGTGTTCCGAGAGAGGAAGCTCCAAGACCTGGGTTTTCATGCAAGCCTTGCAAACATCTGGGTTTTCATGCAAGCCTTGCAAACACATCGTATCTCTTGGGCTATGTTACTTCTCTGTCTAATGGAGAAGGATAAAAGGTATGATTCATTCAAGACAAGTCTGTCGCCCTCTTCATGCCACCAGCTAGTCCCCCAAGTGCCATGGAGTCGGGAGCTGGGAGCCAGTGTCTTTAACACTTTCTCCTTTCCTCCACAGCACCGTTTTCTACCCTGTGAGAATAAGAGCAAGGCAGTAGAGCAGGTGAAGAGTGCCTTCAATAAGGTGAGCTTGGATGGTGGCAAGGAAGGTTTGGGGACCACAGCCTCTGCCCACTCCCCAAGGGGCAGAAGTCGGCAGGTGCTAAGCAGGCCCCATCCTTTGTTGGGAGGGACTGTGGGAACCCAACAGATGGTGTGACCTCCTCAGCCACTGGGGAGCTGCCGCCTCGGTTATATTTGTTTTCTGTGAAGTGTCTTTGGGGGTTTCTAAATGACTGCTCCCCGCCTTTGCAGCCCTGTGGGTAGAGCCGGCCTGTGAACACAGAGCTGGGTGCTGGGGAGAGTGACAAAGGAAACAGAAAGTAGCTTGTTAGGAAGCTAGGCTGAAGCCACACGTGTAGGAAGCCGACACGTGAACGTGCACACACAGACACGCCCAGGGGTTCATCCTGGATGCCCCAGAACTCAGATGGAACAGGAAACAGGAGTCTCACTTATCTAGAGTTGGTCCACACTCACTTTCCATCTGCCCCTCAACACCTCCCGAGGTGCCTGAGAATGTCAACTCTCAAGCCAAATGGGGTTTCACGCTTGCAACTGTCCATGAACATTTAAACCCCATTTCTCAGAAGCCCTGTGCATGTGCCCTCTTTGGGGACTGGGGACAGACAGTGGGCAGGGTTTCAACATCAGGGGACATGAGTCCTCTGATATAGGCTGGAGCAGCAGGGCAGGGCCTATTCCATCTCTTGGTGGGAGAGAATAAACCTAAAAGAGGCTCCTTCTCTCCTCTCTCACTGCCTTGTTTTCAAAGTGGTTTCTTTAATGTTTTTGCATCAACTTCTGAATAAGCATCATGTGAGCACATGACTTAAAATTGTTGAAAAAACACCATTTTGAAAACTGCTTTGCAAAGTGGATGTTCCCCTTGCCACCACCAGCCATGCCTCACATCAATGCACAGCCTTCCCCATGGTGGGTGGGCATATCCTCAGGTTCCCTGGGTCCATCCTTCACCTCCTGATTCAGCTTCTGGGCCCCAGGGTCACGGCCATCCAAGCAAGTGACCCTCTTACTTGCTCAGATTGGGTTTTCACTAAACATTTTTTATCTCCCTACACAGCTCCAAGAGAAAGGGGTCTACAAAGCCATGAGTGAGTTCGATATCTTCATCAACTACATAGAAGCCTACATGACACTGAGGATGAAAAAGTAAGACATCCTAAGAAAACAAAACATCCAGGATGGCGACTCTACTAGACTCTAGGACATAAATTGGAGACCTCCAAAATCTGCTCCAGGCTTCCAGGAGAGCCAGACCAGCTTCTTGGAAAACCCTGTTGTACCTCTCTCCTAGAATATTTATTACCTCTGATACCTCAATTCCCATTTCTATTTATTTACTGAGCTTCTCTGTGAACTATTTAGGAAGAAGCCCAATATTATAATTTTTTTTCAATATTTATTATTTTCACTTGTGGTGTTTAAGCTGTTTCCATAGGGTAACAACCTATGGTATTTGAGTGTTTTTAGAGAAATTGTAAGTTATATAAGGAAAAAATAATGTTTCTTGGGGAGACAACTGGAGCTCCCATTCCAAGCCTGACCATACTTTATGGCTGTTGAACTGTGTTCCTGACCTCCCTATAATTTCTTTTATTCTTGGGCCTGGGCTCCCAGAGTGTTACAAAGACTCTTAACCTCTTATGAAGAGAAACTAGGGAGCTCCTTTGATAATTAATATCCTAGTGGCTCAGAGGGATTCCCTGACCTCATTTTCTAAACATTTTGTTCCTGAAAGCTATGTCCAACTTGTTATTTATAACAACCTAAAATCGGTTCTAATAGAACTCAGTTTTAACTAAAAGCAATTCAATTCCTCTGGGAATGTTACATTGTTTGTCTGTCTTCAAAGCAGATTTTAATTTTGAATAAATAGATGGATCTTATTAAAATCATGTTATGGTGTCAGTTGACTTCTATCTGACTAAAATTATTCCCTCAAAGTCTCCAAGATAAAAGAGAGTAGATGAATGAGTTCTTCATTCCAGAGTAAGAAACCAGCTTCCCTCTCCCAGACAGAGGGAAGGCTCCTGAGCTGGGGAAAAAGGTATTCTCCCTGCAGAAGCCCAACAGCAAGGACCACCAGTCTTCTCATGGATTCAATCCTTTAAGAAATTAGCCGTAAATCCTTAAAGATCATGCTGATTTTCAAGGCTAAGGATGAATTATGTACATACCAAAATTAGAAAGATAGGCAGAGGAAGTATTTTAGTTTTGTTTGTTTCTTTGCTTGTTTTTGTTTCTTCAAGCACTAAAGGTCCAGGAGTGAATACTAATTTGCCTGGATTAAGGGTTAAGATAGAGCGCCATCATGGTTCCAGCACTAAGAGAGGGACCCAGGACACACAGTTGATTCTTATTGGTATTCACAGCTAAAAAAACTGAGCTCAGAGGCAACAGGCTGGACCCAACAGGGTAGAATATAAGCAAATTAGCCCACTCTATAGGATACCCAAGGATTCAAGCTGCTGCCACTCCTCTTGAGCCATCAAACAAACGTGAGATTTGTTTCTGACTGCGGTCTGCTGGGAGGGGCATCGTGGCTGGGGAAGCCCTACCCAAAGCCCCGTGATTTGGGGAGAGAGGAGGAAAGATGGGCTGAGTAAACACTGATCACCCTCACGCTCTGCCCAGGCAGCTTTGGTCCGGGGGAGGGTCGGAGCTGACTGGCTGTGGTCAGTTTTTCAGTAAGACCTGACTCACTTCGGTTAAAGTAACCATAGGAAGGAAGTGGGGAGCATCAAAGCTGAAATTCTGAGATGAAAGGTTAAGTTTAAGAATGGAGGCTAGCAGAAGACAAGGAGAGAAAGAGTGAGGCTGTTTTCTCTAAGGCGCTCTATACTGAAATGAAGAAGAAACTAGGAGTCCCTCAGCCAGGAAGCTTTAAGCATTTAGAGGTCTCTTCCAGGCAATACACACAAACTTAGGTCTGAGGTTGGCACCCCAAGGGAAGTAGGCATCTGAAACCAACAGACGGAAACTCACCTGGGGAAGCCACACAGCTGATAAGATGTTGACAACAACTATAATTTATTGAGCACTTATTTTGAGCAAGTCAACTGATGTAGAAATGTTGATATGGCTTGATCACGTGGGTAATGTGGAGGTGGAGAACTGAGAATAACATAAAATGCGTTTTCCTTTGTATTAATTATCTATTGCTGCCCCCAAAATTTAGCAGCTGCAAACAACAAACATTTATTATCTCACAGTTTCTGTAAGTCAGGAATCTGGGAGTAACAACCAGGGGTTTTGGCTCAGAGTCTCTAATAAGGTTGCCATCAAGATGGCAGCCAGGACTGCATTCACTTGAAGGCTTGACTGGGGCTGGACAAGTCACGTCCAAGGTGACATACTCACATGGCTATTGCCAAGAGGCCTTAGTTTCTCACTGGCTGCTGGATGGTGGCCTTGGTTCCTCACTGCATGGGCCTTTCCGTAGGGCTACCTGAGTGTCTTCACAACATGGCAGCTGTTTTCCCCAGAGTCCTTGATCTGAGAGAGTAAGGAGATAGTCATATTGTCGTTTAGACCTAATCTCAGAAATTTCACACCATCACTTCTGCCACAGTCTGTTTGTTAGAAGTGAGTTGGTAAGTATAGCCCTGATTCAAGGGGAGAAGAATTAGATTCCACGTTTTGTAGGGAGGAGTATCAAAGAATTTGTGGCCTGAATTTTTAGACTACTACACCCTTGTAAGAATTAAGAAGAACTGGCTCTGTGCTGCAGAGGCACCTCAGGCTCCTGGGTTGGTGCGGGGAGGAGGAGAGTAGGGTAAGCATCAGTGCGCATGGCGGAGTCACCATTATGGACACTGCCTTCCTTCAGTCCTCTCTCTTGTTGGCTCAGTCTAATATTTTTACTACTCTGAGCCTCAGCTTCTTGTCTGGAAAACTAGCAAAACTTCTTTCCCAGGTGTTATGAACTCAATGTTTGTGTCCCCTCAAAATGTATATGTTGAAGCCCCACCCCCTAATGTGATAGTATTTGGAGATGTAGCCTTTGGGGGTGATTAGGATTAGATGAGGCCATCAAGGTGGGGCCTCGTGATGGGATTAGTGCCCTTAAAGAGAGACACCAGGGCTTCTCTCTCTATCTTTCTCCCCACGTGCACACAATAAAGAGGTCTTATGAACACGTAGAAAAATGGCGGCACCTATAGACCAAACGAAGAGGCCTCAGAATGAAACCCTATCTTACCAGCACCTTGATCGTGGACTTTCAGCCTCCAGAACTGTGAGAAAATAAATTTCTCTTGTTTAAGCCACCCAATATATAGTATTTTGTTATGGCAGTCTGAGCTTACGAACACACCAGGTTTGCCATAAGGGTCAAATGGAATGTCAGGTATAAAAGTATATACGTGTTTTGGACAGGAGTATAGAGATGAGGTTAGATGGGGACTTTTTTTTCTTTTTTTGCAACAAGGCTTTATTTTCTAAGAGCAATCACCTCATCTCCTCCCATGTCCATCTGTCCCCACACACCAGAGTCTGGATAACAGTGGAGAATGAGAATCTCTGTCAGTGGCCCCAGCTGCTGAAGTGAGGGACCAGTGAGAGAAGCTCCCAGAACCTGTGACAACAATGTGGTTACCCTAGCTAGCCACTGACGGAAATCAGACAGATAACAAGCAAACAGATGCTTCCACTTTGGAAACAAGGCACAATCTGGAAGGAAGGGGGTGAGATCAGAGGTGAAAAGAAAGAAGAAAGAGAACTAACTTGATGGCAGAAGTTGCCCGTTGTATGACATGTTTCTCCCTTAAAACATTCGTATGAGGGGATTTCAATGTGGAGCATAGGGACCAGCTTTAGGCCTGGGGTGGTTTAGGGAAAAGCAGGTGTTACACTTCAAAGAAATAGGTGCTGTGTCATGAGACCTTGTACTCAGAATTTAAAATGGCAGGAAGATCTTTGAAATTTCATAAGTTGAAGAACTGACTGCAGAATGAACCAGTCAACTCTATTTCTCTGAGTGGTTACTGGGTCCCAGGTGACATATGTCTCTAATTTTTCAATACTCCTTTTACGCACTAACTCACCTAACAATTTTGGAAATTTTCCTTACCTTGTCTGGGCCTCAGTTTCCTCAATAATAAAATAAGGAGGTAGGTCTGGATCATAGGTTTCCAACTGAGGTTACTAGATTCATGTGGGTTCTTGAAGGCACTCATGGAGGACAGAGGATTCTCTTTGAACAATTTCCAAAATTTGAAAAATCCTAATTAAATTGTGCATTTCCTACCCTTGCCTCCTATAAGTCTGCATAGGCTCATTAAAAAACACTTCTATGTGCTTTGTATGGAAAGACAGGCTGAAGCAGGCTGAACAGAGGCTCTATTTGGTAGTCGTCTATTATATCTTTTATTAACAAAGTCAGAAAATAGAATTATTTCCTTAAAAATTTTTAATCAGCCAAAATGTTTCAAAAAGAGATTCTCTAGGAAAAATTAATAGCAGCAGTCCTTTGTGTCAAAAGCTTCAAAACCACTAAATTAGATGACCTCTAATTTCCCTTCAAGCCCATAGCTCCTAATTCCAACATCTGATTCCTTCAATCAGCCAGGCCCATTCCCACCTGAACCTTCCTCTGGAACACATTCCTGTGTCTACATAGTCTGCACTGGGAATTTCCCAGACGTCTTCCCAGTCATCTGTGTACTATCAACACCTCGCTCTCCCAGGAGGATTGAGCAGCCACAGAATCCTGAGCTTCCAAAAACCTCCTTGACACTCTGGCTGGAGAGGATATTGGGGTGATAAAGGACCTGGGGACAAGTAACACAGCTTACCTCTTACTTCACAGCACAGAGGTGATGTGCAAAGCCTGGAGCCTGTGCAATCCCTGGATACTGCCAAACCTTGGCTCCAAGCTGTATGTCCTTGAGACATCACCTACCTCAGTATTTTCCTCTGTAATATGGAGAGAATAATCATTCCTTCAAGGTGTTGTTGTTGTAAAAAATAAAGGCATGAATACAAGCAAAGCCGAGTAAACACTTAGTGAAAGCAGCTCTTTCCCTTAGACATTTGGACAAATGCTCACATGGACCACATGGTAAGATTAGTGCTAAAACCATGAAAACCAGCTGGACATACCTGTGTGCCAATCACCAGACCGGACCTTTCCTTATAATACCTTCTTCCTCCTTACTCACCATTCCTAGGTAGAAAGAAAAAGGACCATCCTTGCACTTGGGAGGGAAAGAAGGGAAATTATTTTTTTTGAGTTTCTGAAATTGATTTCAGAAATACTTGGTTTGGTGAAGTAAATATCTATATATGAATTACAGCTATTGGAGCTGTGTAAGTCCAGTGAACTGTTTAACATCGGTATCTAACTGCCATTCAGAGTAATAACATTACACATACCATTAAATATAGGTTAGATTTTCTATGTAGAAAGTTTTATTGATTACAACACTGGGCTTTGTTCATAAGCTTATTATCAATCATTGTTGCTTATCTGCTAGCAACCTGAAAAAATTAGACAGCCTACTACCCTACTTTTTCCTTTACCATTATTCAAGAAAGTATCTTTTTTTTCCAAAGTCAAGAAGCCATTGCATTACAGAGTCCATAGTTCATTTAATATACAACCCAAAATCTCATGCCTATTTGGAGAGGTCTTAGATTAGAAGAGGAGAATATCGTTTCCCCAGCAGAACACTGTCCACCAGGGCCGAATTAGTGACTGTGGCTAGTGTGTAGCATAAGTGACTAATCTAGGTTACTTACAGAATAATCTCTACATTCATAAGTGACAGGATAAGACTCAAATCAAAACAGAGGCACACTGGCTTCCCCCTGGCCTTTGCTCCAAATCAGAGTTGATGTGAGATGCCCATTTATTCACTCAGAACCTATTATGCTCTCTTTATTATGTTGGTTGCTGGGGAAAAAGCACTAAATAAACAGACATGGTGCCTGCCTTCATGGATTTAATAGCTAGGGGTAGAAAAAGATATTACAAAGTAAACTACACAGTTTTATTATAATTGTGATAACTACTAAATGAGAAGTGGGAGCTTTTCACAGAGCAACTAACCTAGACTCGGTGTTAAGGGGAGGCTTCCAGGAGATGGTGGCATTCAGCTGGACATGTAGGACGAGTGGGAGTTGGCCAGAAGGGAGAGGTGACAAGGACCTTAGGCACACAGAGCCACATATTTAAAGGCCCCTTAGAACTGCGAAGATTGGGGAGAGGGTGTTGCCCCTGAAGCAAAGGTAGGTTTGTACTGATCTCAACACAGGCGGACCCTAAGCCCTTTCAGGACCCTCTGGTTTCTCCATCTCTCCTGTTCTGAGGCTCTGAAGTAGGAAGGAACTTAAACGACGTAAGGAACTAAAAGGGGATGTACAACTTGTGAGGGACATTATGCATGAGGAGGCAAGATTTAAGATGAGTTGGAAGAAATGGGCAGGGGTGAAAATTTCAGACTTTAACCTAAGAGCAAAGGACAGCCACTGAAGGCTATTAAGTAGAGAGACGAATATATACCTTCTGAATGAGACCCTTTAGGGGTCATTTGTTTCCAGTCCAGACAAGAGGAAATTGTAGTCTGGACTAAGGTGATATAAAAAATAGGAATTCAGAGACGTGCAAGTGTTCAAATATCGGCAACTACTTAGATGAGAGTGGTGACAGCAAGTGATGGCCAAGATAAACCTCAGATTTCTAGCCTGAACAACGGTTAGAGAAGAAGCAGGTTTGGAGGGGAAGGTGATACATTCTACACTGGCCCCGCTGAGTTGGAGATGCCTCTGAGACTTTGCGTGAATATTTCCAGAGTGGTCAGCTGGAACGTAGAGATGTAGTCTGGAAATAAATAAGTGGGTGTCATTGCGATAGAGATGGTAAGTGAAGTCATGGGACTGGAGAAAATCACCAAGGGAAAGAATCTAGAGTGAGAAGAGAGCCCAGAACCAAGCTCTGGAGAACCCAGATATGTGTCAGTCAGAGCAGGAGATGCTGACAAAACAACCTGTAAAGAGAGACTTAAGTGGTAAAAATGAAACACCAGGAAAGAGTGACGTGCCTAAGGCCAAGAAAGAAAACTATTTCAAGAAAGAGTGACGGATCCGCTGGATCAAATGCTATCCGGAAGTGAAGTAAGATGAAAACAAAAGCACTCCTACTGGATATAGCAAGTGGGGGCACTGGTGACTTTATCAAGAAGAGAGCAGGGGAGTGGCCGGCACGGGATGAGAGTTTGGTGGGATTGTGCAGTAAGTGGGAGGTGAAAAAGTGACATGACAATTGTGGACAACTCTTTCAAGACATTGGGCCAACAGAGGAGAAAAAGAAGTTGAAGATCAAGGAGTGAGATGGGAGAAACAATGAAGACAGTGCCCTCAGAAAGCAGAAAGGGGTGGCACGCAAGTAGAGGAAAAGACAGCCTTTGAAAGGAGGAGAAACACCTTCCCTGAATAATAACAGGAAAGAAGTAGGGACAGAGGGTACAGAAACAGGTTGGTTTGAAGATTTGTTGGCAGGAAACTGAGGTTGTTTCCATCAGATGGGTTGTGTTTTCTCTGAAAAGAGTGAATAAAAAGGAGAGAACGCAAGGAGATTTGAGGAGAGAAAAAAAGACTTCAAATGATGTTTGTAGATATGTGGAGAGCAATCAGCTCTAGAGAAACGTGGTAGATTTCCAGGTAATGTGGAGTCCAGTTGAGGTAGGTGATGATGAATTAAAATGTTCTGTCAGACTGTATAACTTTTCTCAGGATTCGCTTGGCAGCCTGGAGTGAACACACAGAAAACAGAATTGTTTTGCCCTATGAATATAACAAAAGGACAAGGGGGACAGGAACTGGAGAATATAGGCAAGAGCCTGATTGAAAAGATGGATCCAGGATTCAAAGTTGAATAATGAGGAAAGTGAAGATAAGAGAGAGACGATAAGCAGGGATAATTTAGAGGAGCCAAAGTCTGGAGGTCCTGACGAGGTCAAGGAACAGCTTTGGTGGTAGGACCTGAATCACTAAGGCAAGGACGCAGTGGCCAGAGACTAGAAAGACTGAGTGAGAAGATTTTGGAGATGGGCAGTTTTGAGAAATGACAAAGTCCATGCTGTAACTATTCGAGCTGATGGCTGAGTTAGAGCAGAGGAAAAGTCACTGGAAATATGGAAGCCATGAAATTGAAAAACCACACTCTGGATAAGTCCTGCACAAGAGCACTGAAGTCCATCAGCCTCATGGCAGGAGAAGGCAGTGGAAGGAAGAGAACGAGATACGTGCTCAAATCATTAGGGAATCGAAACGTGATGTAGAAGATGATTAAGCATCCTGCGGGTTCTGTCTATTCTAAGGTCCACGTGTGAAGCGTTCTCAGAGGTTCATACTCTGGACGAATGATCATTTTAGACTTTCTACATCTTAAGAGAAGAACAGATCTAGGCAGCAACTTCTTGGATTTCTTGAAAGATTCCCTAATATAGACTTCTCGGAATTTCCTAATAAATAAAAGGATCTATATATTTGTAAACATATCTTACCAGATTTAAGTCATTTTTACGTCAGAAAAATAAATGTCCAAACATTAATCACACGCAACTCTATAGTCACTCAAATGAAGAAGCTTATAATTTTTGCCACAATGAGTCATCATTCAATGACACATCCAACTGGGAACGTCCAGCAAATCTTCAAACACAGATCATTCGTCCTCTGTATCCCCCAAATCTCTTCTATCTCGCATATTCCCATTGTGCTCAATCTCTTTCACATAGCAAGAAGATAGAAAATCATCGTCAAGAAAGTGTTTCCCCAAGTATAGAAATCTGTTGATAGAAGCAGAAGTCTCCGTGAAAACAGCAGTGCAAAATCTAACCTCTTCCTATAATGTTTGGCTCAACATTACAACCAGTAATTCTCCCACCCTCATCTCAGCTGAGGCCTTAGAGCATCCAATATCCTGAGTGGCAGTCTAGGGAGGAAAATGGAGGCAGAAAGCTGTCTAAATCAGTGCTGCTCTGTGTGGCCTAAAGACCAATGCTAGTCCACAAACCGTTTGTTACCAGTCAGTGGCAAGGGGAGAACAGAAATGAAGAGTTTTTACGAAACTTGAGAGCAATTTGATGGAGCATTTTTTGTTTGTTAGATTCAATCATTGAAAATGAGGCTTGTATTTTTTTTATCTTTATCATTTTTGTCATTTCATTTTCCTAGTCATTCTTTTTATGATATTTTATATTAAAATGTTGATCCATAATGGATTGGAATTTTTTAAAAATTTGGTTCTTAGCCAAAAGTAGTCACACTCCCTGCCTTATTTATAGAGTCATGGAAACTTTAAGTTGGAAGAAAGAGGTAGTGAGATACAAATGGTAGAAAGACATATATTATACTTAGACTAACTGGATTTCAAATCCCCAGTCTACCCCTTACTTGACTAAATGACCTAATTTCAATTCCTTATCTGAAGGCAGGGAATAGTCCTTGACATGCAGATTTGAGATGAGGTTGAAATCAGATACTGTGCTACTGGCCTAGCACAATAGCAGGCCCAGCGTAAGGACTGCGAGTTACCCTAAAGGTCATCTGGTTGAACCCATAACCGATTGCTCCAGTGAGAATCTCGGGCCCTCCCAGTGAAACAACCACAGGTGTCCTAGCACTGGCAGCATATCTTGAGGAGGCCTTCCAGTTCAGGCAGCACAGGTTGCTCTACCCTCGTCTTCATCACACCTAAAGAACTTGGCATCCTAACTAAGAAGAAATATGGCAGCCACTCTTGACTGCCATTCTCCCTTTCTCTCATGATAAAGGACACTGATTTTGGTCAGGTATCAGGCATCCATGTACTTAAAGGGAGCTGAGCCCCTCCCATGGTAATTCCATTTCGCCTGCCCAGTGACTAATTTAGGAATGGGTTTTTGATATAACCTGGTCAATGAGACATGAGGAGAGGTTGGCTGAGAGACTACTGGGAAATGTTTTTCTTATTCTTAAAAGCAAGGAAACTAGATTTTTTTCTACCTCTGTTTTTTGTCCACATTTAAAGCCTGGAATCATTGAAGACTTCTTGTGACAATGAGGGGACTCAACCTAAAAAGATAAATCAACAGGTGGAAAATGGCAAACAGAATAATGGAAAGAAGTTGGTCCAATCCCAAATGAGAGCTATTTCAGAATGTTTAATATGTGAGATAATAATTTTCCTTTGATTAAGTCCCTGTTAATTGGGTTTTGGGTTCCTTGCAGTCAAAAATATGTACAAAAATATTCTTGACCTCTCTGGCTATAAAGAATTGGACAACTTCAATCCTGGTGCTTCCCCTACTCCCTTCCTGCTTCTAAGCGGTTCGAGTCACTTCTGACTCATCCACTGAACCCCAAATATCCGAGGGAGTTTAGGATAGTCAAGGAGTCAATTAGCTTCCACCACAGGATATGACTCCTGAGTTTCAGCAAATTCTGAGACCAGCCCCCCTCCCATCTTCCTCATTCATTTCATCTAAGGAAACCAGAGCTGTGCAGATCTAAGTGCACACGCTGATGCTGTGAATGAAATGTGTGACGAGTACCTGCTTATGTGTCTGGCCCACACCTCCCTTCCTCACAGGGCTTTACCACCCCACCCCTTTCTCCTGAGGTGGACTCTCCTTTACAGCTCTTCTCCACCCTCTAAGGCCCTTTTCTAATGTCTCCTCTCCTATGCAGCCTTTCACCACAGTGGAAGACCACACAGTTATCTCCACTCATTGACCAAACCACTGTACCACACAGTTAGACAACTGATGATGTTCTGAAAGGTTCTGCCTTCTAATGGTTTCCTATGAGCTTGACATTGTCCCTGAAACCTGCTGTGCACCTTTGAGTGTAGAGCCTTGCAGTCCTAGATCCCCAATAGTGTTAACTGCAGAGAAGGCATTAAATAAATGCTTGAGTTCAGCTGAAAAGGAAACTTTCCCGACAGTCATAAAATCACAGACATTTTAAGTTAGAACCTCTTGTCCAACTGCCACCATTCTAACAGAGGGACCTCTAGCTTATAGTTCAATGTTTGCAATGAAGCAGGACTCATTACTTTGTGTGCCACCTGTTTCATTTATGAATAGCTCTCATTACTGGAAAGTTCTTTCAGTTTTATTATTAGGCCCAAATTTTCTTCCTTATAACGTGTCTTCAGTTGTCTTACTTATAGTTTCTGGGATAAAATAGAATAAATATATTTCATTTCCCCCTGATTAGCCCTTCAAAGATTGAAGGGAACAATTACATCTGTTTTAAATCCTCATTTCTTCAAGCTAACAACTGTGGTCCTTTACTTAAATTCCTCTGTAAAAGGTATGGCTTCCAGAATCTTTTCCAGTCCCACGTCTTTCCCTGTACACACTCTTTAAGGGAGACGTTTCTCTGTTAAGCCTCATTTATTAATTTAACAAATGTCGGTCACTATGTGCCAGGTATACAGCACAGAATCAGATGTGTAGCTTGCAGTCCCGGAGGGAAGAAAATTAAGCAATGAGAGTGAGGAACAAAGTGTGCCTGGCGACTGCACTGCACAACTTCAGTGGCACTATTCACACATAATACAATACAAATTTCACCCCGTGGAGTTTTGCAACACGGTAACTGATGGGAGCGAGCAAACTGTGGGAGAAACCAAAGAAAGTCCTCCCTAGAAGAAAGGACATTTAAACAGAGATTTGAAATATGAATATCAGTTAATTAGACAAATAGAGAAAGGAACAATGCGCTGGGCTGAGGGAACAAGTATAAAGATGTAGAGGAGAAGGGGGAGGGTGTGAGAGTAAGAAGAGGGAATAGAGAGAAATTAGGCTTGAGAAGTAAGCCAGGATCAGGTCTTACAGTTTCTATGAGGCCATGTTAGGAAGGCTGACTCATATCCTAAAGAGGGTGGGAATCCATCGAAGGGTTTTAAGCAGGGAAATAGTAACATGATCATATTTGCATTCTGGCTGCTGTGTGCAAAGTGGATTAAAAGAGAATAAAACTAGAGACTGTTCAGTAATGCAAGCAATAAATAAATAAATAAATAAATAAATAAATAAATAAAATCAACAGTGGCCTGAACCAAACTATCAGTAGTGGAAATAAAAAAGAAATTACATAGACATATTTGTGCAATAGTTCAGATATAGTGTCAATTAGATTTGATAGCTGTCTGGATGTGGAGAGTGAAAACAAGGGAGAAACTAAGACAAGTGGGAAAATGGTGGTGCCATCAACTGAGACTGGAAACTCTGGAAGAGGCCCAGGTTTTTTTTTAAAAAAGGAGAACGGGGCGGACGGGTGGCTCAGTTGGTTAGAGCACCAGCTCTGGATAACAGGGCTGCCAGTGTGATTCTCTCATGGGCCAGTGAGCTGCACCCTCCGCAACTAGACTGAAGTCAATGAGCTGCTGCTGAGTTCATGGGTGGCCAGATGGCTCAGCTGGTTGGAGTGCGGGCTCTCAGCCACAAGGTTGCCGGTTCAACTCCCGCAGGGATGGTGGGCTGCGCCCCCTGCAACTAACAACGGCGACTGGACCTGGAGCTGAGCTGCGCCCTCCACAACTAAGATTGAAAGGACAACAACTTGACTTAGATGGAGCTGATGAGTCCTGGGAAAAACACACTACTGTTCTCCAATAAAAAAGTTCTGGAAATACACACTCTTCCCCAATAAAGTCCTGTTCCTCTTAAAAAAAAAAAAAAAAGGAGGAAGATGAAGAACCCAATATTGGATAGATTTAGTTGAGATACTTGAAGATATATAAGTGGAGATGTCTCATTGTATTTCAAGAGACATCTTCTCCATAAGATTCTGGAGTAATCAGAATATACGAGCACAGCCCTGACGACTCCTTGATTTTGGACTTCTAGACTCCAGAACTGTGAAAGAATACTTTCTTATTGTTTTAAGCCACCCAATTTGTGGTAGTGTTTTTACAGCAGCCCTAGGATCCTATTACACTGGGGTAGGCTAAAATCCCAAGTCTTTTCTATTTGAACTAGGACAATTACCTAATTCTCATTCTGTGTTGTACACTTAAGGTTTTAAAAAAAATTTATGACTTATACTCATCCATGTCTTCTTTATTCTTAGATATTTGAGGCAATCGTCTAACTTTGGATAAACTTGGCTTCTATATTTTTGCCCAGCTTGATAGAATATTAAATATGGTGGATCAAGGCCATAGCACATCAAATACCAATCAAGGTCCTTTTCCCAGCTAGAAATAATACACATCTGTATCTTATCCACAAATTGATCAAACAAGACTTTCTCAGATACCTTGGTGAAATCCAGATACACCAAAAGGTCACACCAGAGTGACCTCAAATCTGATCCTTCCACTCAAGACAGGCACCAGGCAAAGTCGTCTGTTCATTCTGTTGGGTGAGCCTGAATTTCTCTACCCTGGGCAATTCCACTGATTTTGCTGCTTGTTCTGTTCTTGCCTCAGCCTTCAGATTTGAGGTACTTGGTCTCCTAGACATGCCTCTGAGTCTCCTCTAAAATCTGACCCTGCACCCACACTTAACAGACACTTCCTGACTCAGGTGTCTCCCCAAGCACAATTCCAAGTGGTTTTCAAAACTCAAAGGTGGGACCTAAACAGCGAACCCTTACTGGATCCTCGTGACTGCTGTCTTCTCCTCTACCTGCTTGCACACCATTGGTTTATAATCTGTCATTCCACTCCACTTTAAGTAGAGAGGAGTGGTGCGGGGCCTTTCCCATAGAAACTGGGAGTCAGTGGGAGACTGAGAAAGGAAAGATGCACACATACCAGGAACAACATGTGTCAGAAGCTACAGTGTGTTGAGTAGGAGAGGGGCCAGATGTAATTCTGTATTTATTGCCAGAAACCAAAGCTTTGTGTGAAATCTTGATCTCATAGAGAACAGGGAGGGTGAGGAAGTTCCTGAGAGGCAGCTCCCTTGGGTTTCGGTTGCCCCATGACTGGCGCGTGTTTATTTGATGGTTGATTTTGCTGTACT
Source organism: Rhinolophus sinicus (assembly GCF_057876585.1). NCBI lineage: Eukaryota > Metazoa > Chordata > Mammalia > Chiroptera > Rhinolophidae > Rhinolophus > Rhinolophus sinicus. The sequence continues at coordinate 21,985,211 of NC_142511.1, forward strand.
GGGTTCTTCCTTTCCCCTGCTTCTGTTGTTTCATAGCACATAATAACCTCTCCTCCTTCCTCTCTTTTTTTCATGAGAAAATACTATGAATGAATAAAGTCATATTAATACTGTGAAACAAATCAATAATCCATCATTCCAGAATCACAGCATCTTTGTTCCTGTATCCTGAATCAAATGGCTCTGCTATCCACATTCTCTTTGCTAGATGAAGAGCCAGCAGCTTCTCTCGAGCCAGAAAGGAAAATACCTGATGATTTTTTTTTTTTCAGAGTTCACAAAGACTACTTAGGATATTGGAACTAATCAGAAGCAATGACTAGGACTAGAGAGTCAGCTTTATCACTGGGTATGTTAGTTAAAGTAACACTAGCTGCTGTAACAGATAAACCCTGAAGTCTCAGTGACTTAACACAACAGAAGTTTATTTCTCACTCGTGAAATATACCAATAAATATACCAAGGGCCGGCCCGGTGACTCAGGCAGTAGGATCTCGGTGCTCCTAAAACCGAAGGCTGCTGGTTCAATTCCCACATGGGTCAGTGCCAGATGGCTCAGTTGGTTGGAGCGCAGGCTCTCAACCACAAGGTTGCCAGTTCAATTCCTCAAGTCCCGCAAGGGATGGTGGGCCACGCCCCCTGCAACTAAGATTGAACACAGCACCTTGAGCTGAGCTGCCGCTGAGCTCTGGGGTGGCTCAGTTGGTTGGAACGCGTCCTCTCAACCACAAGGTTGCCAGTTCGACTCCCACAAGGGATGGTGGGCTGCGCCCCCTGCAACTAACAACGGCAACTGGACCTGGAGATGAGCTGTGCCCTCCATAACCAACCAAGATTGAAAGGACAACAACTTGACTTGGAAAAAGTCCTGGAAGTCCACAGTGTTCCCCAATAAAGTCCTGTTACCCTTCCCCCCAAAATAAGCACATTTAAAAATAAATACACCAAAATGTTTAAAAAAAAAAAAGGTTATTTCTAGGTGGTAGAAGTTGGAGTAAATTTTACTTTTGCTTTTTTTCCCTAATACATATATATATATATATTCCCTAATATATATATATAAATGTGTATATATATATATATATATATATATATATATATATATATATATAAATTGAGAGGGTAGCAGTGAGACAGGCAAGAATCCGGTTTCACACAGCCATTCATGCTAATGAGGCTAGGAGACAGGGTGAACCTCCCATTCCCAAAACATGGTTCGGATGTGAAGACTGATGATCACACACGCACACACACACACACACACACACACACACACACACTCCAACAGAGGGTATGGAAAGGTTTATTACGCACATAAGGAGACTGTCTGGGGGAGCAGGGCCAGTTCCCAAGCACGACCGTCCAAAATGTCTTGAGCTAGAGCAGGGAGAGGTGACTGGCTTCAGGCTTTATGACAGTTGGATGATGGGGTTTGGGTAAGAATTCCCAAGAACAGACTGAGACTGGCATGGTTTTAACTTCCGGCCACTGGTAAGGAGGGTGCAAGCTTCCTTACCAGTTTTGTGGGAAGGAGAGGAAAGGCGCATAGTGGGCTTGAAGGCTGTCAGCAAACATCAAAAACGGAGTCAGACTCTTAATTACACTTTGCTGCAGGGGTTGTCCTGGATGTCAACATGCAGCCTGGGCGCCACTTCCCGGCAACAGCGATGGAGGGGACAGGAATCCTTAGTGGACAGCCAGCCTTCTCTGCTGCCATGGAAAGCAAGCAGGAATAGATCTAGTTTTGTGAGGCTTGAACAATTTGGAGGCTGTCTTTAAGCAAAAATAAAATAAAGTTACAGATTCCAAGTTAGAAAAGGGTCTGTGCACGTCAGGGCCTGCAGCTAAAGCTGCATTTGCCTCATTAGCTTCACTGGGAAGGCTTCTGCTGTCATCATCTCAGGGCAATTCTGCAGAAGCCACCGCTCGCCTCTCTTTAGGGTCACCGGGGACAAACCGAGAGGAAAAGGGTGTGGGCTCTGTCTGACATGGCCACAGAACTCCTTCCTGGGAGGCAGTAAACTCTGTGATTGGTGAATTAAGCTATAGAGTTCATGAAACGATACTCTAGACTCTATCAAAACGAAGGCAAGTGTGCTATGAGAATTGGGAAAAATAATATTGTTATATATACTTCCATTAGTAAAAACAGGTAAAATGTTATCTTTTGTGACCACAATACCTAAAGAAATTACATCCCCTCGGATTTTGCTCTATATATAGCAATTCAGTAGTCTGGGGCAAGGATAGTTTTTAAATAAAAGGTTTATTATAGGGGCAAACCATGAAAAATATTATTTGGTGTTGTATGATTCCAGAAAGTTTGAGAAACAGCAATATCCCTTTGCAGGCCCCCAGCCCTGCGATTCTGTGATTCAGAGTTACCCCCAGAATGTCCAACACTCAACCTGCTCTCTGACGTGCCTGGAAGGGACATGTGATACAAGCCAGAGAGGAGCTAAGACCCCATGAGAATTGTGACACCCTACTTTCCCTATAGGCCCAGGAGCAAAGGACGTGTCGCCATGCCAGTGAGATGGCTGTGGCGCAGCCTTGCCCTCAGAATGGCTCATTACAGATGTCTAGACACCGACAGGGCTTTAAATGTGTGGGTTTCAGCTTCTGAGTAAGAGCTTTGGGGACACACCCTCCTGTCCTTATTGTCCCATTTTTTTCCTTTGTTTTTATTTATTTGTGTCCAGCTATATTGTACCACATAGAATACAATTTTGGAAACTTCTATTTAGGGAAAAAGTGGCATAAAAATAAAATACTAAGGCACAAATAAATAATAAATTGAAATAACAACCCAAAATTAGTTGAAATGATGTAGCATCCACGTCTAGACAGAGGCTAGGTAATTAGATGGACTTCTCAGGACCTCTGTTAATTGTCAGCTTCACCCACCCATTCATCCAAAATCCACTGAGCGCCCGCTGTGTGTCACCTTCCCATCAGGTGCTGGGCAGAGTGCCTCCTGGGCCTTCCTGGGTCTCACAGACCTCTGGGGACTGCTCTCTGCCAAGCCCTGAGGCACTTACTCAGACCGTGCCCACTGTTGCTCTCCGCGAAACTGTCAAGCGCATGCTTATTCTCTGCGAAGAGTCCTGGATGCTACCCAGTTCCCGCCAACATTTAGCAAATAGTTGAGGGTCTACTATGGACCGGACACTGGGGATACAGCAGTAAATAAAGCCGACAAATTCCTGCCCTTGTGTAGCGTACCTTCCAGTCATTATAAATAAGTAAATTATACAGATTTTTAAGTGACCGGATCTATGGGGGGAAATTAAGTAGGGAAACTTTTTGTCTGGACATTATATTTCAATAAAAACAAATTTAAAAATAAATTCATAGAGGGGAACAGAGTGAGGAGTCAGGGGTGGAAGGGAAGATGGCAGTTTTAAATAGAGAAATTATGGTAGGCATCATTGAAAAAGTGACCCATTAACAAAACTTAAAAGAAATGAGTTGTGCAGATATCTGATGGGGGAATGTTTCTTCTTGGGGAGGATGGGGCACAAAATGGTCAATGCTATGCCCTTCCGGCCCTTCAGGTCCATGAATGCTGTAGGCCCCTAAACTATGGTTTGGTCACTGACAAGGGGCCTTGAGCTTCTCTGAGCCTCAGAGGCTTTCTCTGCCTTCCCTGTGCCTTTGGGACGCATTCCGGTAGGCTACGGACTTCAGCTGTTTACTACCTTGTTTCTCTGAAAATAAAACCTAACCGGAAAACAAGACCTACATGATTTTTCAGGATGACAACCCCTGAACATAAGCCCTAATGCGTCTTTTGGAGCAAAAATTGATATCAGACCCGGTGTTATTTTCGGGGAACACGGTAGTTAATTCTCACATAAACAGTATGACAGATGTTCTTCCATCATCATTTTACTAATCGGAAAGTGAGGCCACAGAAACTCAGGGCCTCGAAGCTGGCAAGTGGCAGAGCCGGACAGGACCCGGATGTGTAGAAGCCCAAGGCTCCAGCCTATACCACAGCACACAGCCTCCCTCCTGCATCACTTAAGCTACATTTTCTTTGCTGGTGTGAGCAGGAAGAACCAGGTTCTAAAACCCAAACTAGACAGAGCTGCTCTCACATTTCCTCCCAATCAGCCCTAATCTCTGCGGCCTCCTTTGCTGGGATAGAACCCAGTGGTTTTCTTTGCCAAGTTCTTCTAAGAGAACAGTACCACCACCACCCCCATTCCCCCCACCTCACCCTCCCCCCGCCGCCCCTGAAGTCAGGGGCCTGATTAATTTTGGCAGCTGTGGGAGGGGAAGAAAGGGGACGTATTCCTAGAACTGGGGCCGAGGCTGGGGCTGGCGGGCTCCTCTCAGCTCATTCTAGACATCATGGCATGGGGCTTTTGAGAGAAATCCTGTGACTCACCCTCATTTCTCACGACCCCTGTTTCACTCGAAGGCACACTGTCTTCCCATCATCCTCCTTTGGCCCCCAACTCTGCCCAGCTGCTAACACCTACCCAAGTGACCCACCAGCTACTAACGCTGCTTCCAGCAAGTCCACAGCCCCGCGTGGCTGGGGTCCTGTCTGCCGGGCTAAAGAGCCACAGATCGAGTGGGGTCTGAATGTCCCTGCTGCAGGTCCCTAGCAGCGTCCAACCAATGCCACGCAGTGGTAATCACCGTTACCCCGGCAGAGAGCAACCAGGGGCCAACCCAGGACATCTGAAGGGACAGCTGCCACTATTATAAAAGAGAGCATGTGAGGGTGTGGGTCAGTTGCGGGGGCAGGGGAACGGAGAACTCAGGAGAAAATGGAGCAGGGGAGGGGCAGGAAGACATATTTTCTTGATTCCCAAACCCAAACTCTCCTTGTTAGCTAAATCAACCTGCTCACCCTGGTGCGATACTAAGACTACTTACTCTGATTCGTGATAATGAGTATTAACTACACGCCAGGCATTATACTCAAGACTTTACACGATGTTTTATTTATCCCTCAAAACAAACCTATGAAGTAGGAAATGTTATTTTAGTCTGGGTCCTCTGACAAGCAGAGGCCAAAATGGGATTAAATATGCAAGGGTTTTATTAGGGGACATGTGTTTGTGAGAGAAAGTAGGGAGAGCCAGGCCGGGAGCCAGCTGACCACGCCCAACCCCACTGAGGAGAGGAAAGCAGAAGGGAGCCCAAGTGCGCTAGACTGCAGCGCAGTCTAAGGAATGTTCCGCAGAATTGCCGGGAACCCTCCAGCCAAGGTCAGCTGTCTCCAGGGCCCTATTTCCCTAGGTGTGTGCTTAGCATCCCTGCTGCGCCCAGTCACTGGCAGGAAGCAGGCGAGAGAAGCATGGGCCAGGCACAGGTGCAGCAATGGTTAGAGCACAGCAGCTGGGGATCCGGGATGATTATGCTGGAACTACAGAACTGTGAGGTATATTCTCGTAATAAGTAATAAATTAATTGTCATAAATATTAATAATGAATTGAATTATATTTATAATAAAATAATTATTATATATGATATACTTATAAGTATGTATTATTATAATGTAAATAATTAAATTCTAGTTAATAATTGTGGGATTCCACAATTATTATCCCCATTGTACTTGTTCATAAACTCAGGCTCAGAGATGTCAAGTCACCTGCCCCTAGTTTGAACCCCTTCAAAGCTTTCTCCTGTGCAATGTGCTTCTGAGCCATTTATTGGCCACACCACGGGCCTGATTCCTCAGACTCAGTAACCAGCAGAGGGTTGCGCACGCCATCTGCGTCCCATAAAGGGTTTGGGGCGGGGGCAACGTTGCTGAGCTCCTATCTAGTAAGAAAATCCTTGAGTATGTCCTGTGTCCCCCACGACACCCAGGACCCTCAGTCAGAGCCACCCCCTCCCCCACGTGCCTTTCTTTCCCTGATCTCCCCAATCAGAGGGGACCCCTCTTGGGTAACCTCCCGTGGCACTCTGGGCCTCTCGTGTAGCACCTGCCAGTCAGCCCATGTCTGTCATTTGCACACCATCATCTCCTTGGTGTCCCCACCAGGGACACTCACTTCTCAGTCTGAGAAGTGGGTCAGGTAACCTGCTCAAGATCAAACACTAGGAGGAGGCTGAACGAGGCTGAACCTCACATTTGTCTTTCAGCCATTCTGCCTATTCCTCCAAAATATATGCAAATAAGTATAGTTTAACGAGCAGAGCCACTGATGTGGGGAGAGGTTGAAGGAATCCCCTTGACCCCTCCAGATCTGATTTTTCCAGTCGCCCATGACGCCACCAAGGGTATGCATTTATATTTGGGGAAGTGCTTCAAACGGCCTCTTATTCTCAGCTGACTTATTCTATCCCTGATTGCCCCACTGCTGACAGCAAATCCTTTCACAGACCTCTCATTCAGAAAGCAATATGCAAAGTGTATTCATTCATAAATTGATGCAGTCTTTTTAGCAGTGCCGACCAAAATCTAAACTGTATATACCCTTTGATCTAACGATTCCACTCTAGGAATCTATCCTACAGAAATCCTTACACATGTGCGCAAAGATATTGTACAAGATGTTTGCAACATTACTACTAATGGTAAAAAAAAAAAAATTATTGGCAATAAAGGAACCATCCATCCATAGCAGATAATTAAGTAAATTATGGGACACACATACTGTGGAATACCCTGCAGCTGTTAAAAAAAAAAAAAGATATGATGGTTCTTAGTCCTGACATGGAGACTCACTAAGATATGCTAAGTTTAAAAAGCAAGTGGCATGTTGATTAACAGGTATGAAAAAGTTCTGGAGATTGACTGCACAACACTGTGAATAAACTTACTCACTACTGAGCTCTCCACTTAATAATGGTTAAGACAGTAAATTGTATGTTATTTCACAACTTCCTTAAAAAGCACACTGCAGAACTATAGGCTTAATGATTCCACTTATACTTGTTATAACCTTCAAAGAAACTTCTCCCCTAGGTTTAGAAACATAGATATATATAGATAAATTAATAGAAATTTTTTGTAAAGCTGGATAAAATCAAATCAAGCTGTTAAAAGAAGTTATTTCGGGAGTTGGCATAGATGGTTGAAAGGTTATGAAGAGGAACTTTCACATTTCATTGTGTGCATATATAATTTTCTGTGTAGAATTGCTTTGATGTTTGAGTTACTGAAATTGCCTGTTTTTTTAGATGCATCCATCCATCCAACAGATACTGAGCACCTGCACTGTGTCACCTGCCATTTCCAGAACCCAGAACCAGATCAGACTGGATTTCTCTCTAAGCTCTTCTTTCTTGCAGACCAGCTCAGAGAACGGCCTGCTCTGGCCCCCATGTGCGTGGGTGAGTGGGGTACGGGGTTACACTAGCATCTCACTATGAGGGCTGTTTCCTCAGAACAGGTTTCTGACCAGAAAAGGAGACAACTGAGTGCCAGAAACCCATAGTCCCCTCTAGGTTTTACTGCACACACCAGCTCTCTGTGAACCACAGGCTCTAGACACAGCTAACCAATGTCTCTGGTCTCAGACTCAGACGAGATCTGGTTTCTTTGAAAAGCAAACCTCCAACTGGTGAATTCAGAACCACAAGGCTCCAAAGCAGGGAAAAGGGGCGAAGAGAACTCAGCTCATTCTGAAACTTCAGGCGCTGTAGCCTGAGGAAGGTCTAGTTATTTGATGAACAAGAAACCTCAGCTGCGGGGATCGGGGAAGGACAGAGATGACATCCACATGCTCTCAGAGCAGTGGCCTGAGTTAGTAACTGGCCTGGGCTCAGGCCACAACCACCTAGGCTAAGCGGCTCATTTGCATAACCTTTGCAGATACTTTGCATTCCAAGGTCAGGAACACAACTCTCCTAAGATCAGAGAGGTCAAGACTAGAATTTGGTCACACGGGGGACTGAGGGACTGAAACAAAACCCAGGAGGAGAGGACCCAAGAAAGGAGGGGGTTAGCAAAGGGGGAAAGCCAGTCCCAGCATTTCACTTGCAAATCCTGGCAGGGGTGTCAGATGGGGTAGGGTAGGAAACTTCACTGCCCTTTAGGGCAAGAAACTTATGCAAACAAATGCATTTGCATGGTAGTTCCATGCCTCAGGGTCCAGTCTCTCAGCAACACTACTCCCCCACCAGGAATCCTGCAGGCTCCACAGCCAAGGCTTTCTTGGCAGGAAGTTTTGGGCAGTAACTTTTCTTCAGAGCAATAACTATTCCCTCCAGTGGGTAGGTGTACATTCACGGTAACCCAGGTTTGAGATGCTGGTGTGTAAAAAAAAACAAAAAGTGTGGAAGCTTGGATACATTAAAATTTATTTTTGTACAGAGAAGCTCCCAAGGGCTTCGTGTTTAATATATTGAGTGGTGTAAGGACTGTGGTGAACAGGGATGAGAAAGGTCTGCAAAGAGCTCTGGCTTTTCAGTGAGCAGCAACACCACCCTTGACAACGATTCATCTCGATTTTCCAGGAGGACCCACCCCCAATTTCACGTAATGGTGTCCTTTTCTACAATGATTTGTAAATTGTATAACTAAACATGATCTTAGCTTAAGGTATAACTTCGTAAGGCTTCTTGAAAAATTAATGAACTGAAGACTAGGTGGGGAAATCCCTGTCAGACTGATGTCCCCAAATTTTAGTTTTGGGGAAGCAAACATGGTGAACAAGGGGAATCCAGGTTGGAGAGGCTGAAAAGAAAACGGGCCAAAAACACCGAGGATGCCCCTAAGGAGGGTAAATCAGATTTCCCTCAGACAACAGATGGGAGTCAAAGGTCAAGCTGAAGAGTTGAGCAGACAGCAGCAGTTCAGACCAGAAGACAGAAGGAGTGAACTGAGACTCAGAGAAGGAAAGTAACAGTGACCCTGTATCTTTTATTTTGAGATTTAAACCTCTACTGTAACTCAATTTAATAGTGTAGTTTAGTTTGGGGTTTTCTGAAAATTTTTCTTTGCTTTGCTTCCCTCCCCTCCACCAAACCTTAATGACTGTTTACTACATATTCTGTTGACTTCGGGCTGTGTGACTTGGGAGGGGTTTTTGCACGCCTTTTTCCTGGGGTTGCCTCACCAGCTTCTCCTTCCTTTGTTCTGCCTCTCCTTGCAGGCCTATAACACCTTATGGCAGTATTAAGGGACGGAAGGCAGTCTTTGTGACAAGGTGTCCACTGTCTTCCCTTAGTGCTGGCATTTTGGAATAAATCTGCTTTTCTTTCCATCCACCTCACTTCTCGAGTTTTGGCTTTCATGTTACAAGCAGCCGGACCTTTTGCACGGTAAGAGGAAGAAAGACGCTAGTCCTGCTGGAGAAATCTCCACCATGCTGTCCCCTCATTTTCAATCATCAAAACTGCCCTCTGAGCACCAGGGTGAGGCCTCCTCAGAGGCGCTCCTGGGTTTCTGCCAGAATAGCCCTGCCTTTGCCCCACAAACACCTGCTCTGTCCTTTTTATGAGCGCTGATTCTCCCTGCCTTCTGTCGTAAAGTCTGTCTGCTCCTCTAGACTAAGCCCCCTGAAGGGGAGGCTCACTTACTCATCCCTGTCATGCCACCATCCTGGGCACTGGCCGTTGCACATAGTAGGTGCTCAAGATGAGCTGAATGAGACCATGACATGTCTACTCTTGGAAAGTGGGGAAAGTTCTGAAAGAGCAGCTCAAGCCCCGGAGGCCAAAGCGCTACCAGCTCGAAGGGCTTGGCCCCATCGCTGCACACCCACCAACAGTGCATCTACCTCTCCAAGTCCAGCCATGGCTGGGTTTGCATATGCCCATGGCCCTGAAGGCTTCATCCAAGGATGAAGACCCAGGGCCCCTTCTTTTGACCTCAGTCATCTCTCCAGTGGCAAAGCCTCCAGGGCCCTAGGAGGCTGCCCTGGGCCACCTGGGCTTGGATGACACACCCCTCCCTGTCTGGAGCAGTTTCAAATTGATCCATTCAGACCACAAAGTGTGTCCATCCCGTGGCTGCAGAAAAAGTCCTCTCACTGTTTACATGTGTTTTATATCTCACTGACTAGGAGCCAAGCAGGAACCAGGTCTTACACTTGTTTGTTTTTCCCAAAGCATAGTGCTTATAGTAAGTGCCTGGGGATTTAGGGATTTAGTTCGTTGGGTGGTCTCTTCACACTGGTCTGAGAGCAAGGAGAGGAGCGGTAGATGAATTCACCAGAAGGCCCCCCCAGAGTTGGAGCCTGGCGTCCCTTCCAAATGAGTCGCTACTACCAAACTCAGCCAGACTCTCCCTGGGGTTTTCGGGGGTCCCTAAACTTGGGCTTCAAGAGACAGATCCAGGTAGAGACTGTATTTCCGGAGCTGAGGGCGCAGAGGCTGCACCCCAAAGCCTCCTCCATCCCCACTCTGGCCCACCTGGGGAGTGCCCAGCAGGTTTGTTTACATCCGCCAGTGGCTGGAGCAGCCACTTCCCCCAGCCTCACCAACCCCGCTGCCTCCTCGCCTAGACCACTGGCCCCACTCCAAACCTGGGGTTCCCTGTGCCTTCCGGGCAGGGCAACCCACCTGAGGCTAGAACTCGAATAGTGATCAAGGCCACCTGACACCTGGCATCTGTCAAAGAATTGAAATCATCTTGAATTCCTCACAGTAGACACAGGGCATAGGAATGTTGCCCCCATTTCACAGAAAGGGAAACTCGAGGAAAGGAATCCAGTCTCCACTCCTCCCCCACCCCGTCCTTATCACAACTTCAGTGTGTTTTTTAAGGAGCTCTGTCCTAACTTGGAAGCAGATCGAAGTCAGGTTCCCCTCTGCTTAGTTGTGAGTTCTTGGGAGAGTTCTTTTCCTCCCTGAGGCTGTTTCCTGACAGGTAAACTACAGGCTAGACTGCATCCCCCAGACGGCTTTTATGCCGGTGAAGACATCAAGGGGAATCACCCAGCACCTGGTGCTCAGCAGGTGCCTACGAGTGTCCATAAGCCCTCTTTGCGTCTCACACACCACTTCAGGGTGTTCAAGAATCACATCCTGTCGCCCCTGCACCCATGCAAGCCAGTGTCTGCCTGTAGGTACAGAAGTGCCACCGCCATCCCGTCTGGGAGTTTAGGAGGAGGTTAAGTTCCCCCCAGAGACAGGGCATCACAGGGCCAGCAAGCATGCAAGGTCAGGGTACGGGGGAGAGTGGAAAGGCATGGCAAGACCCATTCACCCAGCCAGGCTCCTCCTGGCCCTTCGCCCCATCTTCCCTGAATACCAACTCCAGGCCAATCCTCACTGGCCACAGTGTCCTGAGCTGACCTGACCCAGAAAGAAGAGGAAGTGAAACAGCATCAACGTGTGGGGCAAGAGGATGACACAGCTGTGCGACAGGCCTCTGTGGCAGAGCAGTGACCCACAGATGCCCACATCCTAATCTCTGGACCTGTGAACAAGTTACCCTACATGACAAAAGGGACTCTGCAGATGAGAATAAGGTTAAGGACCTCCTGAATTATCTGGGGAGGCCCAATCGAATCATATGGGTCCCTAGAAGTGGAGACTCCTTCCTTCCTCGTTAGGTCAGACAGATGTGAACACAGAAGAAGGGTCAGAGAGATGCAATGATGCTGGCTTTGAAGATGAAAAAAGAGGCCACAAGCCAAGGAATGAAGAAACCTCTAGAAGGTGGAAAGGGCAAGGCAATGGAATCTCCTAGAGCCTACAAAAAGGAATGCAGATCTGCTGAGACCTGGATTACAGCCCAGTGAGACCCATGGGACACTCTGACCTACAGAACTATAAGATATTAAATTTGTGTTGCTGTAAGTCACGAAATGTATTATGGCAGCAACAGAAAACTAATACAGTAGGACGCTGACAACCCCCTTCTCCCCTCTCACGCGGCCCCCATCCTAACACCTTATTCCCTCTCCCGGTCAGCAGGTTCTTATCACTGACACCTCCATAAGCTCAGACAACGTAGCTGGATTTCTCTGAAAGCAAAACCTTGTGCTGTTCTTTAGAGCAGTGGTTTCTAGAGTGATGAGTAGAAATGCACCACACAAGTCCATTCAGGAGTTATGGGGGGAGGGGGGGCGGTGTGTGTGTCACGGGCCTCCAGGGACTACGCTGGAGCAGAGGAGACGTCATCTGACCCGTGATTAAGGGGATAAGGAAGCCTCTTCTCCAGGCCGGAGACAAGGTCTGAGGACGGAGACACCGCAGGTCTTGGGATCCTAACTTCTAGCCCACACCAGTCAGCTGTGTGGCCCTCCAGTACATTCCTTCACCCTCTCCATTGGTTTCCTGACTCACAGAACACAGATAACCACCCTGCCTTGCCTTTCTCCCCTGGCAGCTCTGAGGATCACGTGAGAAAATGTGAAGTTATCTAAGATGCACTATTTTCCTGTCTGCCTGGGAAAGCAGTGGGGTCAGTAGACTGATTTCTACCTTAGGCCTACTGCATACCAAGTCATTGTGTGAGAAACATCTCACTCTGGGTCTCAGTCTTTTCATCTGTGAATTCAGGGGAATGGGTCACATGAACCCTGAGGCTCTTCCAGAGCAGATGTAGTTTGGTTTCTGCCTGACCCCTATCGCCCCCTCCTGGAACTTTCAAAAACTACACCAACCAGCTCCCTAGGTCTCTTTCCCAGGATTTGAACCAAATCACCACCACTCTTTTTTCCCCAGACCCTCACGCCCGACAGTCCAGCAGGCTGAGGGTGCCAGTGTCTGACTATGGCTAAATAGGTCAAAGAATCATGTGCCAAGAAGCAGCAAGGCTCCTGATTCAGTATTTGGCAAAAGAGCATGGGCTCCCCAGCACTTACTGGCACCCTCCCCCTGCTCTGAAGGAGAGCAACATTCATGCCGCGACACCGACCCGTCCAGGCCGGGCCCTTGACAGGGCAGGCGCTGGCTCCGCTCACCCAGGAGGCTCTCCTCTGCCCTCTCCTCCCCTCCTCCCTCCTCTCCCAAGACACACGGCCTCTGCCCTCCTAACATACAGGACCACTCTCCACACATGGGAAAAGAGGCGGGGGAGTCGAGGGGCTGGGCCCCATGAAGAAAAAAAAAGGAAACTTTCAACTATTAAATCTGTTTAGTAAAGACAATTTCGCTCATACAAAACAACAACAGTTTACAACAATCTGAGTGCTGGACACACCATCAGACACGGGAGGGGCTGCAGGCACTCGGAGCCCTGCCCCCACGCCAGAGAAGCCCATGGGTGCCCCTCCACCATCCTGCCCTGAGGGAGATGAAAGCTGGGACCATGGCACAGAGGACCTCCCCTCCCACGCTGCTCCTCAGTAACACTGGGAGGACCTTCCCCTCACTGGCTGGGACACCTGAAGCCCAGTTGTTTGGGGTGGGGGTGAAGTGGCTAATGGGGAAGGGGCAGAGTCGGGACATCTTTGGTACGAAGACCTCCTCCCACCCACCCACTAGTCCACACAATGGAAATGTGCAGGCAGACCACAAAAGTGGTGTTGCCTTTGCCCACAGGGGTAGCTGGCCGATGCCCCCAGAGCCCGGGGCATAATGCAGAAGCTCTGTGTCACTTATAAACTGCCCAGGCTCACCCATGAGAGCTGAGAGGAGGCCTGTTGAGAAATGGCTAAAAATGTAAGACAAATAAACAAGAACGTGTTAATAATGGCAGAAAGGGAAACAGAAGTTACTCGGTCAATCAGCTCCTCAGAGGACTAGGACTCAGAACGACATGGGGAGCCAGGGTCCTAGGGGGCAAGCGGTCCAGTCTTCCTGATTGCATGCCAGTGCCTAAGTCACCCCCGTCCTCCTCCAGGAACCAGCTAACAGAGGCCAGGAGGGCCAGCTCAGGGCCTGGACAGACTCCCAGGCACTGTGGCAGGCCCCACACGGGCAGGGCAGGCCCAAGGCAGAAGGTTCTTGCCGCCCTGCCTGCCCCTGGCCGCACAAATGCAGTCCCAGGAACAGATCCAGACACACACACACACCCCTATCCATCTGGCACACTGGTGATGCCTGAGGGCTCCATAGAGGAGGCGGGTGGCATCCTGGCCCCAGCCCTCCATGGCCTTGAGCTCCGGGAACGCCTCAGCCAGAGGGAACCTCAGGCTGTAGTGGGGAAATGGGACAGATGGGACAACATGGGACACTCCCTATAACATTTCCACAAATACCCTTTAACAAGAGGAAGGGGGTTGGGAGAGAGGAGTGGGGGAAGAACAATAAAAGAAGTTTCATAAAAATTCTAAGTCAAATTACTGATAAAACTGCAAAATGAGCACAGGTTCAAGAGCATCTTGCTCCCTTCTCTCCAAGCCCTACCGACCTCCCAGCCTCTCCCTCTCTGGGGTGGCCAGAACCCAAGGCAGAATTCCGCCTCTCACGAGGCTCTGGGTTCCATGCAGCTGAGGACGAGGGGAGGCAGCAGTGCACAACTCTGTGTCTCTTCATTTAAAAAATATATCCAGGTGAGAGTTATTGCTTGTCCTCCAGTGGAGCAGGCCGGGCTGGCAGCTCAGTGAGCAAGGGCCGCGGTCTCCAGAGCTCGAGCTTTCTTCCGCCTCTTCAGAAGCAGAGGGTTGGACGCGTCTTCAATCTTTTTTATCTTGATCTGCTCATAGTCGACACGCATTGTGGCCAAGGCACTGGTCATCTCCTCCTGGGGGGATAGGGGGGTGGGTTACAGTAAGGAAGAGACGAGAGAGACACAGGTCAGGGCCGGATGAGGGCGACCAAAGCAGAGAGAGAAGAGGCAGGCTGGTTAGTGGGTCCAGGGCTGACAGCAGCCTCAGCCTTGGGCTGGGACAACAGAGCCCGGCCTCTGCTGCCGCTGCTCCAAGAGTCCTCCAGCGACCCCGTAAGAAGGCAGAAGAAACACTGGTCTAGGAGTCAGGAGACCTGGGCTGTGGTCTGCCCCAGCCAGTCACTAGCTGTGTGACCTTGAACAGGTCACTGCCCTGCTCTGGGCCTCAGTTTCCTCATCTACAAAATGAAGAGACAGTACCAGATGGCTTCTCAGGTCCTTGCAGAGACCCAGGGAGTAGAGAAGTTTTAAGAAACAGCCAGGCCTAGTTTAGACCAGGACACAGAATCCTCTGGCCCAAACCGGTCAGGGAAGAGGCTCCGAGTCGCTGTACTTGTTATAACAGACATTGCCTGGGGTGAGAAAAATGCAGAACCAAACCCTCCGCAGCAAGCAGCACCATGCACACCTGGGCACCCCGGGAGCCACAGCAGGCCCTCTGCCTCCTTCCCTCCTCCCTGAGGCACAGGCCCCTCACAGCCCTGCCCAGGAGCTGCCCCCCAACCCCTCTCGGCCAGTGGGTCCCTCACCTTCACATCCTCCCACCGCTCTTTATCCTCCTTCAGGACCCGGCTGGTGTGCAGTGGGGTTTGGGGGACTTTCGTTGATTGCTGAGGGGAGAGAAAAAGGGTCCAAGTGAAAGCCTGGGCAGGGCAGAGTCCTGGCTAAGACCTCGTCCCCAGGGACAGTCCCCAAGGACCAAGGTCTCTCCAACCTGCCAGGCTTACCATGATCCAGGGATGGTTCATAAACTCCGTGATGGTCATTCTCTGCGTGGGCTCTGTTTTCAGCAGGTTCCGGATGAGCATCTTCACTGTGGGGTGGGGCAGGGGACAGACACAGCTCAGGGGCCAGCCTCCCTCTCTTGCTCCTTCCCAATTTCCAGGGGTGTCGGACGGCGCAGACTGCCTAAGGCGCTGCCCTGAGGACCATCACACTTCCCGCCTGACAGGCCCTTCACACAGGCAGGACATACCCAGCTGGTGTGGGCAGAGCCACAGCTACACCACCTACGTGAGCCAGAGGCCCACACGTACTCATGTACAAGCACACAGGTGGGCTTCTCACCTTCCTCCGATACTTCTGACCACTCTGGGTTGGGAAATTCATACTGGCCCATCCGGATGCGAGTCTTCATGCCCGGAGAGATGGCAAGACCGTGATTGGAGTAGAAGGGTGGGTACCCACACAGCCTGAGCCAAGGGGACGGAAGCAGGAAGAGGGGGTCAGAGCTGCTGTTATAGGGGCCCTGCACTAGGAATAGGGTGAGAAACAGACTTTTTCTTGCAAAGCTCACAGAAAAACTGGGACTCGTTGATTCAGGCACAATATACAAGTCAAGGACAGGGCCCTGGAACCCAACGTACTCAGCGTCTACACCACACATGTTCCTGCCCGTTAGCTACTTTATACCCATCACTCAGCTATCAGAACCCGCTAAGCACTGAGAGAAGCAGACATGCATGGGATTCCCAAGGAATCCCCCATCCAGAAGGGGAACGCCGACCTCGCCTCGTCCTCTCCTCCCGGACAGGTACAGGCCCCTCCCACCCTGCCCCAGCCCAGCCCGGCACACTCACAGGATGTACATGATGACACCCAAGGACCACATGTCACAGGACTTGTCATACTTCTCTGGGCCCAGCACTTCTGGAGCTGCAAACCAAAGATCAACCAGTATGAGTGGGCCTGGCCCTCGGAACACTGTGACCTACCCCAACTTCTCTGTGAATGTTCCCAAACCAACCCTTCGGACCATCATGATGGGACTGTAGTTGGGGGTGGAAGGGGAGTAGCCGTAACCCAGCCCCAGGGTTGGATGTAGGGAGACCATCCTCCAAGAGGAACACTAGGGCTGAATCTTAAGGTGAAATAATTCTTGAACTGCAAGAGCCTTTCAGACCCATGATGTCTATTTAACCTGACAAACGCATTTGAGAGTTTACTCTGCGCCAGTCAGCAGGGGCGGCAGAGCCAAATCTGTGTCCAGACTCCACTGGGAACCTGATGGAAAGGATGGCTTTTCTCAGGAAAGGTGTGCATGTGCACAGAATTCTGCCTGCAATCTCAGGCAGTTAATTTCCCACGATGCCTCAATCCCAGCTGAACTCTGACTACAGGTCAGGCTTCACCAGAACCAGAGCCAGAAAGGGCCAGAGGACACGACTCTCCCGGAACCTGTGGCTCTAAGACCAGCAGGAGGAGGAGCTGGGGAAAGCTGTGGGGAAGGATGAGCCCCCAGGCCTCCTCCGAACTTACCCACGTAGTACGGCGTATAACACGGAGTGGTCAGCGAGTTGTGGCTGGTGGTTTCCTTGGCAAAGCCAAAATCAGTGAGTTTCAGAATGGCATTGGGCCTTTTAGAGGTGTATAAGAGATTCTCGGGCTACAGAGAGAAAGGCAGAGAAATAAAACTCCATCAACCTGTGAGGGGCTATCGGAAATCAAAAGGATAACGATACCTTCCTTCCTTTCTCTGTCAACAAGCCATGTCTAGCCCCTATGATCTGCACACAATGAGCAACACGAGTGATATATGGCCAGCTCGCTGCCTTCCCAGAGCTTTCCGTGTACTTGGAGATCAGAGACGAACGCAGAGAACCAGCAAGAAACACCACAAGGACCGAGAAACCAAGGGTGCAACTGTGCGGCGCTGAGCGAGGGGCCACGGCGCTGAGCGGCCGGAGGCTTCACTGCTGGGGTTTGCCCAGAGAGGGCAGCCCTGCAGAGCAGAGTGGCATCCTGCCCCAGTTGGCCCCAGAAACCAGGCAGCAAGGATGCAGGGCGACTCTGGCAACCCTTCCCAGGTTCGCTGAGACCCCAGGGCCCTCAGCAGCACCTGAGCTGGGGGGTGCGGGGGGGGCATAACGAACAGCTGGCACCTTGACATCCCGATGAGCAATGTTGATTGAGTGCAAGTACTGGATGGCTTCACCAATGCTCTTCATAATTTCTGATGCTTCTGTAGAGAAGGCGGGAGAGGGAAAGAAAGTCACAAGATGTGTCATTACGTTAAAAAATCCGCTGCACCAGTCCCTACCCCTCGCCATGCAGCCTAAGGCTCCCTACATCCACCTCACCCCCACCCACCCAGAAACCAAGTCACAAGGAGCCACCCTGGCTCAGGTGCGGACGGCAACCCTGGCAGCAAGCCAGGCGAGGTGGCAGGCCTCAGCATCTTTCAGACGGCGGGCACCACAGAGGGTCCCCTTCAGAACCCTGCTGCCCTGCCTGCCCAAGGCCCGTCCCACAGCAGACTCTTCTTACCTCTTTCTGTGAACGCTTGGTCTCCTCGGTCCTGGATTCGGCTAAACAGTTCTCCGCCATCCAAACTGAAACAAGGCCACAGTTAGATCTGGGGAACACAACACCTCACCACCACTCTCCTTCAGCCCCCCAAAGTATGAAGCTTTAAGCTTCAGGGCACATCTGGGCAGTCCCCAGGAGGGGAGGGGCTTGGCAGGGAGTGGGCCCAGCGGGGCCAGAGACAGAACAGGCGCGGTTACGCACCACTCCATGACAATCAGCAGGCACTTCCTCCCGGCGTACAGGTTCTCGTAAACGTCCACGATCCGCACGATGTGTGGGCACTGGGAGGCCCGCCAGTGCAGCTCCACCTCGCGCCGGGCCTTGGGGCAGTCCTGAAGCATCTGCAAGACGAACAGCCTCCTGAGTAACCGCACTGTCTCTGCAGGGGGACGGCTGGCTGCTGCCCCACATGGGCCTGTTCCAAAGCCCTGACACCTCCCTGATACACCGGAAACTCCCCACTCCTGCAGGCCCTCTACCAGCCCCCTTGGCATTTTCCCCAGCAGCAACTTCTCCTAAATGCTGACTTAGAACTTTGCAGCTCCCTTGTCTGATCTTAAAATAAAAAACAAAAAAACAATATGACCCATCGTGGGGCCCTGACAGCTGTACCGAGATCAGTCCAGTCCATCCAGCTCAGGGCATGAGGTCTATTCTGGAAGGCAGGGCAGCAGCTGGGCATTGGAAGACAGGGGCAAAGGAGGCGCGGGGAGAAAGACAAACTGAGGAAAACCGACCCAATAATGGAAAGGGGCCTGGGGAGAGGAGAGACTCAAGAATCTGTAAGGAAAGGTAACTCCTCCATCCCTCAAAGCCAGCACACGGAATCCTGGGCAATGTTTCTGCTACTTCTGTGGTTTACTTCATCCAACCAACACATGGCCTTGGAGTCAGCCTGATGTGGTTCGAATCCTGGTTCTTACAAGGTCTGCAACCTTGAGCAAGTTATTTCATTCACCGAGGCTCATTCATGTCACCTCTTCCGTGGGCCAGGTGGCCAGGGGCATTAAAGGAGCCTGGATCTCTAACGAGTCTTGGGGGCTGCACCTGACTAGTCCAGGCCAGTCTCATTAATTCCAGGCCCCTCATTAGCCTAAGACGCAACAATGGCCAAGAACTTTGTAGGAATCTGCTGAGAGGCCTCGCAAAGGGAGCACAAGGACTACATACCACGTCTCCTGCACACGGCACCTGGGACAGTGGCAGGCCCCTGGGTGCCGTAAGGGGACCCGCCTAAGAGGATAAACCGATACTGAGGAAGGCACCAGGGGAGCGGCAACTCCCTGGATCCTCAGTGACATCACCAGCGTCCCTCAGGACTTCTTTACGGTAAGATCCAGAAACATCCTGATACGGAGATTAGAGAGATTCAATGAAATCTGTCAAATGCCTACCCAGCAGGTGCCTGGCATGTGCTCGACAGTAGGTGCTATTCTTCTCGTTACACAATGTCTGCTAAGTGCACGGCACAGAAGCCAAGATAACTAAGGCAACGCCCCTCACAGACTCCCCGACTCGATGGGAAGTCACGAGCAGCCTTATACAGTACACACCCCAACTGCTTTGGACATCTGAAGAGCTGCAGTGTGGGGAGGCAGGAGGGCTGAGAAGGCTACGGACAGGCGGAAGGGAAGGCCTCTCGGCAGGGAAACGGCGGCAATCGGGCTGACTGACTGAGGTGGATGGGAGTTGGGCTGGGTGAGCGATGCAGCGTGGAGGGAGGGCTAAGAGATCTGCTGGACAATGCATGAAGCTTGGCAAGTAAGAGCCGATGGCCAGGATGGAGCCAGATTACAGAGGGGACTGAAAGGCAAACACGGGAGTTCCCAACAATAAAACTAGCATTCACTTATGCTGTGGTCCGTGATATGCTCGACTTTTTCTAACTATACAACAATTGCCATTTTTACAGGATGAGGAAACTGAGGCTCAGAGAAGTAGTGTGTCCCAGGCTCAGATCCTGGGGAAAGACAGAGCTAGGGTTAAAATCTAGGCCTGGTGGACTGCAAGGTCCAAGCCTTTTCCACGATACCACGCAGCTTTTAGAGGTGGGGTGGAGGCTGAGAATTGTCAGTCCAGACTGCCAAATGCAGACTGACTTTGCAGAGGCAATCCCTAAACAGGTACTGTTGTTCAGTGTCCTAGGGAGCACGCGGGAGGCAATGTCCCCGTGGGGTCACACTGCCACCTCGTGGCCACTTGAGGACACCGCACAGGTCCTGAATTCTGCCACCCTCAACTTCATTCATTCATTTGGATGAACCAGGAGAAAAGTTGATTTCCCTTTCTCAAGCTCTATGAGGAATTGGAGCTGGCACTAATTTCATTTGCAAATAATTTCATATCACAAGCATTTACTGTGGTCCACACGTGGGGCTGGACATCAGAACCAAATGTGGGAAGAGTCCTGATCTGAAAGCACTCAAGTTGCGGGGGGGGGGGGTGCACGAGGGAGGCAGACATGGAAAATGCTTATAACCCACTATAATGTAAGACTGATAAGTTCAAAGGGTTCAGGAGCAAAAGTTCTCAGAGCAAACAGGGAAGAACTCTATTGCCCCCTACAGGCACATAGGAAGCGAGACCCAGAGAGAAAGAAAAAAAGTTGTCAATTTACTGGCACATGATGAGGTCATGGATTTACAATCATGGGGCGCCAAGGTCTGGGATTTATCAATTTCTCGTCGCATAACCTTGGAGAGACGTCCTTATGTTTCTTTGCATCTATAAATTGGAGAGGGGTGGAAAATAATACCTGGTCCCCTCCCTCCTGAAGCAATTACAAGCATCTAATGAAGTGATACCCGTAAGAGAGCTTCTTATCACAGGCACTGATCGCTGACCAGCAGCATAACTGCAGCAGCACACGGGTCTCCAGCATGTGTGTGTTGAGGCTGGAGTACATGCTGTAGCCAGCACGAGTCACCAGCAGAGCTGTCGGCTGGGTTTCTGTGTAGCCTGGTGACCACCTCCTGGGAACCAGCTCCATCCTCTAATTAACCAGACGTGCTAAGTGAGGACGCAACGAAGCCCAGAGCCAAGTGCAGCCCCTCAGCCCCTCCTGAACTCAGAACACACACTCGGGCCGGCCCGGTGGCTCAGGTGGTTAGAGCTCTGTGCTCCTAACTCCGAAGGCTGCCGGTTCGATTCCCACATGGGCCAGTGGGCTCTCAACCACAAGGTTGCCAGTTCAATCCCTCGAGTCCCGCAAGGGATGGCGGGCAGTGCCCCCTGCAACTAAAATTGAACATGGCACCTTGAGCTGAGCTGCCGCTGAGCTCCCGGATGGCTCAGTTGGTTGGAGCGTGTCCTCTCAACCACAAGGTTGCCGGTTCGACTCCCGCAAGGGATGGTGGGCTGTGCCCCCTGCAACTAGCAATGGCAACTGGACCTGGAGCTGAGCTGCGCCCTCCACAACTAAGACTGAAAGAACAACAACTTGAAGCTGAACAGCACCCTCCACAACTAAGATTGAAAGGACAACAACTTGACTTGGAGAAAAATCCTGGAAGTGCACACTGTTCCCCAATAAAGTCCTGTTCCCCTTCCCCAATAAAATCTTTAAAAAAAAAACAAAAAAAACCCCACACACACTCTCAAAAGAGAACTGCAGCCAGAAAACCTGGGTTCACATTCCACCTCCAGGCCTTTAGACAATTCTTTACCTGGCAGAGGAGGCACATGGACTTTAGTACAACGAACCTGGCCATGGGAATCACACACAACTCACATCCCAGTTCTGCACTTCCCAATTGTGTCTGGGAAGCCAATCCACATTTCTGAAAAGGGTTTCCTCATCTGTAAAACTGGATTCGATGTTGCTAAATAAGTAAATTGGAAAGAGTAGTATTTTTCAATTTAAGAGAAACAGAGTAAGAATTTCCCATGAAGACTGGTAATTGACATCCAGGCACATGTTTCTCAGAAGTCCCTGAATGGATATGAAAACCAACGCCAGCAATGAAAGTAAGACCTTCAAATCAGTCAGGTGGGCAGGCTGACTGACGTCACAGGGCAGAGCCATGAAAAGCAAAAGGGGCCTTGTAGACAGCTGTGAAGTGCAAAGAGCCTGGAGAGAGGAAATCAAGAATGTGCTAATCTGGAGTACGGCGCTAAATAAAGAACAGCAGGGGAGGTGCTGAGCTCTGAGCCAGAGAAGGACAAGGAGAGGAAACAGGATTCCCAGAGTGCGGCCAGGGGCCACCAGCAGAGGGGCAGTGGCAGGTTCAACCAGAAGCCAAGAGTCACCTAGGAAAGGCTCCGCCTCTCTGGCATGGACAACAGAGGAGGGAGACCAAAGGACCCAGGAGGGCCGAAATCTGAAGGAAGGGTCTTCCTACTAAAAAGCCGCACAGGCTCTTAAGACAAGGACTGTCTGGCAGGGATTATAAAATATTTGAAGCCCGTGCGAAACCTGGAATTATACTGTGATCCCCCGCCCCCCAAGTTTGTATCTGAAATTCCCTCGCACTGTAGAAAAGATTGTTTCATGTGCTAGACTGCATGCAATGTGAGAGGCAAGACCATGGGCCAGTGTGGCAGGGACCAGGCCAGAGAGCCCACTGCCAGGGGTGGGGGTGGGCGACCGCTAGGGTGACAGTGGCAATAAGGACGATATGGGAACTCTCCCAAATCTGTTCCGTGCCTCTCTATCTTTGCCGGAACCCAGAGGGAGGCAGGATGGGGCCCCCATTCTAGCTGTTCATAGTCACCCTTATCTCCCTCCACCAAATCTTCCATCATGGGACCACATGAAAAGACTCAAGAGTAGTCAGCATCCAACATGGATGGATCTTGAGAGTGTAATGCTGAGCGAAATAAGTCAGACAGAAAAAGCAGAGAACCATGTGATTTTACTGATATGTGGTATATAAACCAAAACAAAAGAACAAGACAAACAAATGAGAAACAGAAACTCATAGACACAGACAATGGTTTGGTGGTTACCAGAGGGTAAGGGGGGTGGGGGGTGGGAGATGAGGGTAAGGGGGATCAAATATATGGTGATGGAAGGAGAACTGACTCTGGGTGATGAACACACAATGGGATTTATAGATGATGTAATACAGAATTGTACACCTGAAATCTATGTAATTTTACTAACAATTGTCACCTCAATAAATTTAATTAAAAAAAAAAAAAAAAAAAGGGTAGTCAGCATCCTAAGCCCTAGCCGAGCCCGAGAAAAAGGAAGAAATATGTGTATATCCTAGGCCTGAGGTCCTGCTCACCAACAAAACAGGTGTAAGGATAGGACAGGGAGGAACAAGCCCCAGGGCCCACAGAAGAATCCCCTTCACAAGCTCCACCATCACTCACCAGGAAGTTTTTAATCCCTTTGTGCCTCAGTTTCCTATCTGTTAAATAGGGTAATAATAGTACCTATCTATACTAAATGAGTTAACACATGCATATTATGTAAATCACTAAGAGTGGTACTTGGCACATAGTAAGCACTGCATTATTGTGTGCTATTACTATCTGGCCCCTATGTGTTACTGTCCCCACTGGGGCGGGTAACTGGATCCCACTCCTACCCACTTCATTTAAGGTGCTATGTGTACCTCCAGGCACTGGGCAGAGGGGTGACCCAGAACACTGGGAGGGAAGCAGGCTCTGGCATCCTAGTCCCGAGTTCTCTGGCGCTCTCTCCACACCACCTAAACTGCACAGCTGGGGGCAGGGGTGCAATGCAATGAGACAGGAAGACATCCTTTCCCAAGATTCACAGGTGCCAAGAGTGATACAAAGTCCGAATCAGGTGCTGTGTTGTCAGTGTGTGGTGCACATTGTTAAACAAGACAGCCCTGCACTCCCAGCAGAAGGTCAGGTTACGCACCATCTCCCCACCTGTAGCCCAGGGAGGGGGCAGACCTGGATGCTTTTCCAGGCAGCGGTAAAGAGGAGGACTTCGGAAGGAGGGCTGCTGCTGGGGCCGTTGGAGCAAGCTCCTTAGCACAGAAAAGGCGCCAAGCACAGGCAGCCTCAGAGTCAGAGGAGCAGGGAAACAGAGCCCCTACTTTCCGGGAGTGTTCTGTGTGCCTTGGCTGCTAAGTAGTTCCAATGGGGACCCTCACACCCACCGCAGGAGGAAGCATCTGATTTTACAAATGATGAAACTCGAGCTCAGAGACGCTACACAATTAGTTCAAGGCCTTTCAGTCATATGTCCGTGGCAGGGCTGGATTTTGAACCCCATTCTCACTGCTCTCCAAGCCCCTTTTCCACCACCCCATGGATACAGGCAAAGGATACAAACTCAGCCAAGACTGCCCATGATATCAACAGCCAAAGTGGGCGCTGAAAATGTATATAGGCCTTAAAGTGCAAACTTTTGATATGGAAATTCTACTTCTAGAATTTTACGCTAAGGTACTAATCATAGATGGAGTTTTAAGGATATACGGGGGAGCCAAAAAATGTATACAAGTGGACACTTTGTCAGCGTGGCTCAAGCAGTAGTTCACTATAATCAGAAGTGTCTGGATGCTGATGGTAACCACTCTGAGCACCTCTTGTAATTGCAGAAGCCAAACGTGACTTGTATTCATCATTTGTTATTGGTATATATTGAGTATTACAATTTTAATAGTTTTTCCTTTCTTAAAATGTGTATACATTTTTTGGCGCCCTCTGTATATGTATTAGGTGTGTGTATCTTTAACAGGAAGGGCATTCATACTCAATAAAATGATAATAGTAATTATACCTGAAAGACAGGATTACAGGCGACTTAATTTTCTTTATTGTATCTTTATTTCTAGGTGAGTTACAATTAATGTATGTACTTTTTAAAGAGGCAAAGACACTTAGTTCTCCAAATTTTAATCGGAGGCTACCATCCATACCCCCGTGTGGCCAGGGAGCAGCGGCTCAGGGCTTCCAGGCAGCTCTGCCACCCCAAGTCCATGGATCAGGGGCTGCCCTCTTGGCGTCTTGAGCAAGACAGCAGCTCATGCCCAGTGTGTGCAGGCTGCTACGCGGAGGGTGGGAGGCGGGGATACCCACAGCCCCTCCCTAAGAAGGGAAGAGGATAGAATTATCGTGCAGCCAGTTTAATTGTTCTCTCTCCTCCTCCAGTTCCACTTGGCCATGGCCGTGGCCTCGCCCTCCCCAGCTCCCCAGCTAGGACTGGGGCATCTGCGTCTGGCTCAGACCTTTGCCCCTGTCCGTTTAGCCTGCAACCTGGGAACTGCCCGACCCCCAGCCCTGTACTAGTGAAAAAGGAAGGTGTGAGGAGGTCACAAGGCCACAGGACCAGGACGCATTGTCCTTTCATCATTTATTATCTCTGTTGGGTCCCTCCAAAGTCCCCATCCCTGGAA